>NW_005871228.1:2494487-2703138 GCF_000147115.1 Myotis lucifugus | reverse complement strand
ACCGAGTATATCCTTCCCAGCTCTCGGTCTGTGTCGTCCTCCCGGAAGTCGGTGTCACGGGTGGGAAATCTGGCAGTGTGCCCGTGCCCCGAACCGGACCGACGCTGCCGGGACAGGATGGCGGTCCCTTCACCCAGGGAGATGCACGGGCTGTGCCTGGCAGTGTCTCTCTGATGCAAGCACGTAGCGATGTCCCCCAGGCTGGACTGCACGCTTCTCTCGGGGAGGCCCAGCCTCCTCCTGGCTGAGGAACTGTGCCGTGCGTGGCCCGCATTTACGGTGGGCCGGTTTTCAAACTATGCCTTTGTCACACTTGGTTTTGTGAGCCCGCGCGCAAGTTTCACAGCCATCAGTGAAAAGATGTGCACACCGTCCTACCGGGAGGTGGCAGTTCAGATGGCACCCAGTCGAGGCCCCTTGGTTCCTAGTCGTTCGCTTGGTTATTAGTTCGTCCCCTCGTCCAGCACATCGTTGTTGACCGGACGCAGAGGCTGCAGCGACCCGCAAAGGCAGCGAATGGCACCGCTGGCATTGAGCTGGGGACCACCTGGTTCGCCGAACTATTAGCCGCACGAAATGGTTCATCAGGCATATTTGCCAATCGAGGGGAGCGCGTCTGAAGTTTTCCCGCGGGAATGACACTCAACCAAGAGCAGGGGAATGATAGGAAGTGAGTTAGTCCGGGTAGGGTCGGGGAGCGGTGTGCATGTTTGTTTCCCCCACATCCCACGTGGTTTAGGGTTCAGGATCTGGAAGAGGAGCCGCACACAAATGAAAGAGAAGAGAAAAGAGATAATTTGGAAATACTGGGGGGCCAGGCGGGCAAGTCCAACTCAAGGGGAAGGACTTCCACTGGTGCCCAGGCTTCGCCAGCCTTTTATTCACTTTGGTTAAGCATAAAACCCTTAGGCAGGCAGGTAATTGCAGTAATAGACAGGCTATCATAAAGGTCAGTAAATGTTAGAAGGATTTACTCTGAGACTATTTGGTCAGGAAATAGCTTGAGCCCCCATTGTCAGGACTAGACAATCGGTGCATAACTCAGGCCCTGCCGTGGGTTCAAGGATCACCAGCATTCTGGGATCCTTGTTTGCACTTCTCTGCTAGTGTAGACAATGGGCGGCCTCCTGCAGAGCGGATATTTCAGATGGAGCATCTGGTGTGTCAGAGGACTTGCTGGAGGGGCAGCGTATCTGTCAGAGAAGCTAAAGGGGAATTGGTTTGCAAAACAAAAACATTTTGCTAAAGAAAGACCTAAAATACTATAAGGAAGAAGCAGAGCAACAGAACCCGGAGTCACAGTGAGCGGGTAAACCCTGCTCCACTGCACTGATGCAAATGCTTCTTCCCAGTTACACTGGGTGCTGGTCTCCCGATAGCAGGTGGGACGGGTAGCAGTGAGGTGTGCCCGAATACAGGGCGCATTGAAGTTTATTCACGGGACCCCTCTCTCCTCTCCTTCCCTATTCTTCCAAAGGCTGCTTCCAAAAACAACACGAGTCTATTCCTCATAAACATTTAGTTCAACTTTTCTCCATATCCCAGCTCCCCTCCTCCCTACCGCCTACCTATTCTGTCAGGCCTTCATAAGTGGCCATTTCTACTCATTGCAAGTGGGGAGTGAGAGGGGGCAGAATGAGTTATGAAGAAGAAATTCCATTGCCAGTGATACTACCATGAGGCATAGATTACTGATAGTTCCTGTTTGAATCTGGACTATATTTTCCCATAGATATATTTATGTAAAAGGTGGCCAGATACTCTGATACAGAAAACAAAATAATTCAGTAATCTTTAATTATCCAGTTGATATATACTTATTGTAGAAAACCTAGGCAATAAATGAACAAAAAGAAGCTAAACAAAATTTATGATCCCAGAGATTAATTGGCTATCCAAGGAAATTTTTTCTTTGTGTATGTTTATTTTAATATAAACATGGGATCATGCTGTTTTGTAGCCTGCTTTTATTTTCATACAATATACTGTGAATTACCTTTGTTAATAAATCTATTTCTAAAACATTAAATTTTTTCATTAGTTTCAATAAAACCTCTTTAAACAAATATTTTAGATTTATGTCCTTATAAATCCCTGAAATGAATGAAAGGTTATGAAGATTTTGGATACCTATTATTAAATTGTTCCCTGTGAATATTGTACCAATTCTCAATTCTGTCAGACACATATGAAAGTGCCTGCCTCCCCATACCCTTGCCCACATTGCATATTGGTATTCTTTTTCATCTGTGTCAAGGTGATAAGTGAAAATAGTTGTGCTTTAAGTTTTTTTTAAAATACATTTTATTGATTTTTTACAGAGGAAGGGAGAGAGATAGAGAGTTAGAAACACCAATGAGAAAGAAACATCGATCAGCTGCCTCCTGCACACCTCCTACTGGGGATGTGCCCACAACCAAGGTACATGCCCTTGACCGGAATCGAACCCGGGACCCTTCAGTCCGCAGGCCGACGCTCTGTCCACTGAGCCAAACCAGTCAGGGCTGCTTTAAGTTTTTAGTCTTTTACTACATCTACTAACATCCCAGATTTTATAGGACTTAAGTAATTTTTAGAAAAAAGGTGACATAGCTGTGTTAAATGAGATAATTTCTCATATCCTTCAGTTGTGTATGAATTGAATCAGCTTACTGGGTACCATACTACTATCACAAAGACTTCTCAGTACAGAAAAGGAAAGGTGACACTGAAGGTAAGAATTACAATTATAAATTTAATAGGGACTGGATTAGAAAAAATGTGACACTAAAAATAAATGAAAGATACATGGATTAGGAAATAATTTCTACAGAAGTCCAAAAATTTTAAACAATAGCCATATTGTCAAAATAAGTGTGTTACCTCCTAAGATGATATTTTGAAAAAGAAAATTGGTAATGTTAATAGATTGGATAGGTAATATTATGTGGGACTTTCTCAAGCAATTCCTCTATGACAGTGATGGCAAACCTTTTGAGCTCGGCATGTCAGCATTTTGAAAAACCCTAACTTAACTCTGGTGCCGTGTCACATACAGAAATTTTTTGATATTTGCAACCATAGTAAAACAAAGACTTATATTTTTGATATTTATTTTATATATTTAAATGCCATTTAACAAAGAAAAATCAACCAAAAAAATGAGTTCATGTGTCACCTCTGACACGCGTGTCATAGGTTCGCCATCACTGCTCTATGAGAATACAGTAGGCACTGCTGAAGAGAGAATCAGTGTATTGGAAAATAGAAGTGAAGAAATTACCCAGAATGTAAATGAGAGACACGGAGATTGAAAATACTAAGAAGGTTTAGTAACTTGACGAATAGAAAGAAAAGGCATACCATATATTTGAAGAAAATGAAATAGGTAATGAGGCAAAAACCTATTTGAATAGATAATAGCTGAGAACTTTCCAGAATTGAAAAAAAAGCACTAAGCCATGATTTAAGAAGCCCTTCACTCCTCCCTAGACATATAGTGAAACTTCATGACAACAAATATAAAATCTTAAAAGCTAGAGATCAAAAGACCTTCAAAGAAGTAGCTATGAAGGCAATTAGTCAAGAATAATTGTGTAGTCCGGCCCGCATGGCTCAGTGGTTGAGCGTTCATCTCTGAACCAGGAGATCACGGTTCAATTCCTGGTCCTGGCACATACCTGGGTTGTGGGCTTTATCCCCAGTAAGGGGCATATAAGAGGCAGCCAATCAATGATTCTCTCTCATCATTGATGTTTCTATCTCTCCCTTTTTGAAATCAATAAAAATAATATTTTTTACAAAAGGAAGAATAATAGTGTAAATCAGAGGACAATGGTGATTATTTTTAGTATGCTGGAAAAAAACCTGCCAATTTACATGCCTTTATCCAGCAAAGATGGGTTCTTTGTTCTTGGCAAGAACAAAGATGAAATAAATACCTATTTACACAAGCAAAGATGAGTGAGTTTGCCACCACACCTTCAATAATGGAATTCTAAGTTCAGAGAGAAGAAAATGTTTTCAAATGGAAGTTCTGAGATGGTAGAAGGAATGAAGAACAAAGAAAATGGGAAATATGTATGCAAACTAATTTTGTCTTTTGAGATTAACAAAGATGGAACGAAAATAGAAGACAGCAGTAGCATATAAATTATGAAGGCTGTTTTAAATTCCTTATGTTTTTTTGAGAGAATTATGATATATTAACTTTAGGCTTTAATCCATTTAATATGCACATTCATATTTGCAAGATAACCACCAAAAAGAGAAGAAAGTATATATTATTTCTAGACTAGTAGAAGAAAAATATGGAATAAAAAATTTCCAAAAGAAGGTAAGAAAGGGAAAGAAAAAATAGAAAAGTTGTAATAAATAAAAAGCACAAAGAATGACTAAAAATAAACATATATTACTAATTATAATAAATATAGAAGTACTAAATGTTCATAAAAATAGAGAAAGATTATTCAAACACATTTGAAGCAAAAGAAAGTTGGTGATCTATATTAATGTCATACAAAATAGGCTTTAAGGGGAAAAAATTCTAGAAATATAAGATCACTTCATATTAAAACTCAGTTCATCTGGAAGATAAAGCAGTTCTGAACTTGAATTATTCTTTTAGATCTAAAATATAGACATTAAAAATTGTTAACTTCAAGGAGAAAACAAACTAACCGGGGAAAGATTTTCACACACATCACAGTATACTTCAGTTAATCAGACAAATACAAACATAAGAAGGATACAGAAGATACAGACAACACTAGTTAAAATATTGCTCTAAAGGGCATATGTAGAATGGTGCATTCAGACCAGTACACATTGGTTCAGCTGCACCAGTTAAAATAGTGATAGATGACTGTAGTAGTTGAATAGTTACTGCTCCAAGCCCATTGAGTGCCCTCCTAATGTTTCAGCACTTTCCATGGAACCTCCCAGAATAACCCTTTATGTATAGTAACTAAAGAGTTCAGAACTGGCACAGTAAGCTGCCAGCAAACGTCTCACAGCAAACACTCATTGATCAAGAGAATGCCCAAATATACAATTAGCATTTATTCTAATTGCTCCTCACCCCTCCACACAAAACAAATCCATAGGCAAGTGCCCAGTGACCATTTGGCTTCTCTTAGTGTGGGGCTGCCTGCCTTTATCAAGAACTTTCCCATTTTCATATGATCTTTTGTGAACTGCATCCTCTGGGGAGAAATGAAGAGAGCAGTCAAATGAGAGTAATAATACTACTTCAGGTACTATCCAAGCATATTAACTCTTGGCATAGTGTGTACTTCTATGGCAGGATAAAATCTATAACAGAGGAATGAGACCTAAGGGAATGGCTTATGGGTAAATGACTCCTGGGATGCAGATCCCTAATTTTATCATTCCTATTGAATTTCACCATTATTTAGTGAGATAAATTTGCCAAAACTCACTGAATGCCAGCCCACCATGGGTATTAATAACACTCATTTTATTAATGAAAATGACTGCCAACATAACTCTTCTCTGTACCAGAAACATTTAGTTGAGGGAACTGAGAAGCAAAAAGATTATCATATACAAAGGATTTCTACCCTGACTTCTACTCATAACTGCCATATATTACCTTACCTGTCATCTGGGCTGAGGGATTAGATTTGATACACTTAAATATGATATCTCAATAAATTACTTTTGTCACTTAGTTATTAATATGAATACATATTGAATATAGAAAATTGACAGCAAGCATTATAAGGACTAAAAAATTAATAAACTATTACTTCAGCAAAAGTTAAAAAGGATGTACAATTCTGTTAATGTTAATAGTGATTTTTTTTTTTTACTTATCAAGACTACAAGTTACATAATGACTACCTATTTAATGGGGAAATTCTTGGAGGGGCTTTATGCAATTTTCTATGTCCATGGTTCAGACAAGGGCATCTGGATCAAACAAGATTGTGGCTACAATTTCCAAATATTAATAAATGATTGGAAGTTACTAGAATAATTTGTTGAATAATTTGAGTTACAACTAATATCACTTGGCAAGCATTTTTATAATCTATAGGATTACTAAAATATTTTTAATTTTACTCATATGTTAATTTATATTACTAATAAATGTTTAACTTTTTAAAATATCATACTTGACTATATGTTACAATTACTTCATGCTTGTTTTTTTTTGTTTTTTTTAATATATTTTATTGATTTTTTACAGAGAGGAAGGGAGAGGGATAGAGAGCCAGAAACATCGATGAGATCAGCTGCCTCCTGCACGCCCCCCACTGGGGGATGCTCCCGCAACCAAGGTACATGCCCCTGACCAGAATCGAACCCGGGACCCCTGAGTCCGCAGGCCGACGCTCTATCCACTGAGCCAAACCGGTCTGACATGCTTGTTTTTTTTAACACATAAAGGAAATTCATAAAATTTCCACTTTTAAGGCCACATATTTCAAAAGATTATCTTAGAGTACAGTTTTTCTAGTACAATGTAATTGCTATAAATTAATAAAATAACTATTAAAAAGCTCCTGTGTTTTCAAGTTAAGAAACATTTATAAATAACTCATGGACCAAAGGAAAAAATAACAGTGGAAATTAAAACTAAATGATAATGGAAGTACCACATGTCTCAAAACTTGTAGTAAAATAGTACGTCAGGGAAAATTAATGAGCTAAGTATCCATCTCAAGAAAAAGAATAGTTATCTGCATAGTTATCTGCAAATAATAGCAAAGTAAATCTGAAGAAAGGAGAAGGAAGGAAATTCAGTAACAAAATAGAATTATTTATTTTTGAGAGAGAGAAAGAGAGAGAGAGAGAGAGAGAGAGAGAGAGAGAGAGAGAGAGAGAAACATCAATTTGTTCCACTTATTTATGCATTCATTGGTTGATTCTAATATGTGTCCTGACCAGGGATTGAACCCGAAACCTTGGCGTATCGGATGACGCTCTAACCAATTGAGCTACCCAGCCAGGGTGAATTAGTGAAATTTTAAAATTCCATAGCAGTACCCAATTGAGAGAAAAATGTGTCTTTGAAAAGATAAAATTGAAAAACACTCATTGATCAAGAGACTGCCCAAATAAATATACAATATGAGCCCTAGCTGGTTTGCCTCAGCGGGTAGAGCATCGGCCTTTGGATGGAAGGGTCCTGGGTTCGATTCCAGTCAAGGGCACATGCCCAGGTTGCAGGCTCAATCCCCAATAGGGGGCGTGCAAGAGGCAGCCAATCAATGATTCTCTCTCATCATTGATGTTTCTATCTCTCCCTCTCCCTTCTTCTCTGAATTCAATAAAAATATATATATATATATATTTTTTAAAAAGAATAAAAGGGGGGGGGCATGACTTCAGATGCAAAAGGTAGAGATTGTAGTTTTCCAGAAGTAGCAAAGTAGATGGTTTGGACCAACCCTCTGAGAATAATTTTAAAGACTAGAAAAAATATAAATATTTAATGTAAGATATAAAAACCTTATTTGGAAGGCTTTGGAAAATTGAGACAATGAGGAAATTGCGGGGCCAAGAGCTGCAAAAGGAGGGAAGCCAGAGATGTGAGCTCACCATTTTAGCCAAATAAATCTAGCACTATGGTAAAAATGAAAAGTTGATTTGACATTAGAAAATAAATTAATGTAAATCACTACATTAACATCTTAAAGGAAAAATATAACGAGAGAATTTCAATTAATGTTGGAAAGTTTTATATAGTTTAACATATTTTAATGAAAAAGAAACTTAGCAAATTTGTTGTAGAAGAGAACTTCCTTAATCTAAATAATAGGAATTTGGTAGCTTCAATGACAAATAACTACAGAAATGGGGAATATATTCTTGAAGATTGGAAGGAACAAGACAAGAGTGGCTGCTATATTAACATTTCTATTCAACATTGTACTGAAAGTCCTAGCCAGTGCCATGAGGGAAAAAAGGTAATAAAAAAGAAAAAAACAATTGTTTGTAGATGATATTATCGACAAAGAAAAACTAAAATACCTACAGATAAAGTATTAAGATAGCAATATTGATAGATATTTTAATAATCAGTTGCATTTTTGTACACCAGCAACAAAGCACAATTTTAAAAAGAACATTGTAAAAAGCATAAAAAAATGTCAAGTACCCAGGAATAAATGTAACAAAAGACAGGCATAGCTCATATGGAGAATATCCATGGTAAAGGTAGATATACCATGCTCATAGATTGGAAGACAACATATTGTAAACGTCAATTCTGTGCAAACTTTTTGATAGAGGTATAATCCAATGAAAACCATCTGGATTTGTGTGTATGCGTGTGTACATAACTTAAGTTGATTCTAAATGTATAAGGATATTCAAAGTCCAAGAATTACTAAGATATTCTTGCTAAGAAAATCTTGAATATGTTGAAAAGTATGCATATTACTAATGGAATAATACAATACTGTGTGATATAACTTTTACTGAATTAATTTTTAAAGTCAGTGCATCCCAATAAAAATACCAATAAGATGTCTGAGTAGGACCTGACATGCTATATCTAAAATTCACTTGGAAGAGAAAGCATAATATTAGCCCCTTGAAAAATGTTTATAAAGCAATGAGGGTATCTTATCTTGCCATATATCAAAAATACTTTTAGAAATTAAAATAGTGTGGTGATGTTGCATAGAATACAACATAGAGTATAAAAACAAAACTTAGATATGTTAATGATGGCATTTCAAACCAATGAGAAAATGTAGGCTTTGATATGGGGACAAAGTACATACACATTTGTTTTGTTAATCCTCACCTCAGGATATTTTTCCATTGATTTTTAGAGTGAAAGGGAGGGGGAGAGACAGAAAGAGAGAAACATCGATGTGAGAGAGACACATAGATTGGTTGCCTCCCACACAAGCCTGGAGCAGGGTGGGAGTACATGCCTGCAACCGACCGAAGTACGTGCCCTTGACCAGAATTGAACCCAGGACCCTTCAGTCTGCGGGCCAACGCTCTATCCACTGAGCCAAGGATGATATATATTTTTTAAAGGTTACAACTCATGCCATGTACAAAAATATATTATAATTGGATTAAAACAAAACAATGTTTTATAGATCTCTTATTTACAATGTTTAAGGTTAAGACTCTCAGAATTGTTGATTCATTTACTTTTTTTTTTTTTTAAAGAAGTCATTTATTTATTTATTTTGTTGTTAATCCTCACCTGAGGATACTTTTTCCATTGATTTTTAGGGAGAGTAGAAGAGAGGGAAAGAGAAACATCGATGCGAAAGAAACACATCGATTGGTTGCCTCCTGCATGAGCCCCAACCAGGGCCCCGGGTGGGGAGGAGCCTGCAACCTAGGCATGTGCCCCTGACCAGAATTGAACCCTCCGGTCCACAGGCCAACGCTCTATCCACTGAGCCAAACCGGCCAGGGCTGATTCATTTACTTTTATGCTAGGAGGAAAGTCCATTCCATGACTCTTCTGACTAACAAAAAGAAATGGCTGTTTATACATCATCTAATAGATATTAATTTGAATACTTTTTACTCATGATGATCAATTAGCACAAAAGTCCATCAGATATAGTAAATATTTGAAGTCCACTTATCTCAAAAAATGGTGTTTATGCAGATGCCCTTTGAAGGGCAATTTTATGATTACTAAATATGGGAAAAGTTTGAATTTTTCCCTCTCCAACTTTATCTAAAAAGCTTTTTCTGAATACAAAAGTTTGACTATTTGATATTCTATCTTATGCACTTTCAGCTTAAGTGTACAAAATTCCACTTGTTATTGGAACTATAAATGGGAAGACCTGTAGTTTCAAAGACTTGGGATTTCATTTGCTAGATCTGAATCTGAAAGAGCAGTGCCCACAAAAAACTAGACTTAACCAAAATCAATAAGAGACAATGGATTTTCAGAAATCAAAATGGGGCTTGTAAAAGGTTTATGAAAATATAACTTTGTAATAGGGAAGGGTTTTGAAAATAGAGAGTATTAAAAAAACAAGGAAAAGATGACTATATCTAACTGATAGGATATATATTTTTTCAGTGCATTTTAATACTGATAAATACATAATTTTGTATAAGATTTTTCCTCTAAGTTGCCTCATCTACACATGTTTTTCTGCAACCAGCTTTTCTCATTTAAAAATATATTTTGAAGTTCTTTCATATCATACTCATATAAAACTACCCCTTTCTTTTAAAAATCAGTCATCCTTCTTTCATATACATTTAGGTTTCTTTCAATTTCTCCTTACAATGAAGCATATATACTTTGTATTTATGAATGATTATGTCTCTAGATTAAATACTCAGAAAAAATTGCTGAGTCAAAAGGTATGCACATTTAAAACTTTGATAGATACTGTTACTCCCCAAACATAAACTACCAGTTTGTATTCCATTATAATGTATGAGAGGACCATTTCCGACTAGTGCCAATAGTGGATATCATCAATATTTTAAATATTTCCTACTAACATGGCAAAAAGAAGTTATCCACTTATAGTTTGCATAATTACAAATAAATAAGTATCAATAACCAGAGAATACTAGAAAACTAAACAAAAGAAATGTGTCATTTGCTTTCAGGTCAGTGCTGACGGTTGCTTGTGAACAGACTGAAGTTCTGCTTTTTGACCCTATATCATCAAAGCACATAAAAACACTTTCTGAAGCCCATGAAGACTGTGTAAATAATATCAGGTTAGTATTGTAGTGAAAAAGTGAACTTTATTATTGTGACCCAAAATACTCTGTTTTGGAAGTTCGTGAAAATGTGTAATGCTTTTGTACAGCAGGGGTAGAAATACATATTTGTGAATTGTGAATCTTATCCCTTGTGAAATTGATCCCTTTAATTACAAAACTTATTAACTATTTTGGATTAGAATCTTTCTGAAATGCATTTTTTACTTCCACATGATTTTCTTTTTCTCTTCATATATTAGGATCATCATTATGAACCTCAGCCAGTATTATAATAGTCTTGTAATGCCTTTAGGCTATGGCAGTCCTGTTACTTAGCCTGTCTCACCACCAGCCCCCAAATTCAAAGTATTGAGGAGAAAAAGCACATATGCACAGAGAACTTCTTTATAGCATTGTTGGAAGCTTCTTAAATTCTCAATAATGTGGAAAATAGGTAACAGTTTGGTGGATTAATATGCAGTCATTAAAATGATGTTCCCAAAGACTACATATCAACATAGATAAGTGCTTGGGATAATATAGATTAAAATCATGATGTAAACTGTACAAATGTGACATGATGCAGAAGAAAAAAGATTAGAAGGAAATATTTTAAAATGCTAGCAGTGGATGAGTTAGAATGTATGGATTATGAGTAATTTTATAAACTTTATGTAGAGATTATATTATTTTTTAAATTATTACTTTTAATTTTAAAAAAAGAACTGTTGAAATTACTTCTAGTCAAGATGACCTACTGAGTTTAATGTAACACCGATGCTCCAAACACATAGAACAAAAGATTAAGTAGCACAAAAGATATACCCAGGCTGTGAAACAATAAACATCTTTGTGGGCCGGAAATTGAACACAGACACAAAATTGCTACAAGTGTTTAAACCATAAGCCCACTGGGTTTGTCTGGCATTGACATGCAGTCGTTTGGCTCCTGTCAGGAATCAAAAGTGCTAAAAGTGCTTCATGTGAGGCAGAAACCAGAACTACTACATGAAGCCAGGGGTTTTGTTGTAATATATATCCCATTTGTAAAAGGCTGAAAAAAGGAAAAAGCTATTAACTACCGGGGCTATAGTTTTAGTTGATAAAGACACAGACTCATGACCAGAAATTGATAAAGCCATTACTGAGTCAGTGGTTGAATAGATGTGATAGCTCCAATATCATCATGAAACTGCAGGCCTTAATATCATTATAAGGTCTAGTTGTCGATTAGGGGTCTAGTAATCCAAGTGGGGCCAACTATAAAACCATTAAATAGGTAGAGAGAAAAAACAAAAAAACAACCTTTTACTACTCAAAATGTGCCTACAACCCAAATCGCAAAACTCATGAAGACATCTAATATTAATACCATACCAAAATCAGCGACTAACACAGACATTTTCTCTGGATGAAATTAATTTATGGAGTAGTCCAACAAAGACTTTATTTTTAAAAATAAATTATTTTATTTATTTTTATTTTTTTTGACTAGGTTATACATGCACGTGGTACAAAATTCAAAGGTACAAAAGGGTAAACAGTGAAAAGTAAGTCTATCTCCCACCTCTGTCCCCTAGCCACCCAGTTCCCCTCCCCAGAGGCAACCACTATTATCAATTTATTGCTATCTTTTCTGAGATAGTTTGTCCATATACAAGCATATACACACACACACATACACTTTTATATAAATGGTAGCATTCTATACATACTATTATGTACCTTGGCTTTTTCACTTCAAAACATATTTAGAAATCATTCCATATTAGTATCCATGGGATGATATTTTTAACGGCTGCATAGTATTCTGTTGATTAGAAGAAACTTTAAAGCATTTTTAGGATGCTCAAAGAAATAAGTTAAGGGGTACTTTCTATTTTAAGGGAGCTCAAAAATTATGAAACAGAATAAATGAAACAAGAACAGGTTAATGTGGAAATGAACCAATTAGAATTCTTTGTAGTTGGTATGTAAAACTCAGTAGATGGGATAAATATACCCTTTATACCATTGGTGATAGAATTAATGGGTTGGAAAATAGTACTAAAAATTTTATACAGAACACAGAAAAAAGATACAAATATGAAAGAATAGTTAAAAGATATAGAGGATTAATTGAAAGACTCCAATAAATGTATAAGAATTACAAAAAAAGAAGATGCAGGGATTGGTGGAGAACTGATTTTTGAAGACAGAGGGGCACAGAGACAAAGAATTCTTAGCATTCAAGAGGGACCTGAGTCCTTTCATCAAGAGTAAAATCTAGAATGTCAAGTAGGTTAAAGAAAAAAAAATCCACATCTAGATAGGTTGTGGTGAAACTAGAATATCAAAGATAAAGAGAGCATCGTAAAAGTCACCAGTTAGAAGCCAGATAACCTACAGAGGTATGATAAACTAAGAGAAAGTTTCTCATTAGCAACAATTGATGCTAGAAGGAAATGGAATATCTTAAAAAATACTAAAGCAATACCATGTTATATCCAGGTAAACTGTTATTTTAGAGTGAAGAATTTTAATTAGGTGAAACGATAAATGTTACTAATTATTAATAGCAGAAAGATAATTAGGGGTTTTTTAGGGGGTGCATTTAAAACAAAATTAAAGTTCTAGAGTAGCACTATCCAATAAAATTGTAATTCTGGTCACATAAGTAATTTTCTAGTTGCATTAAAAAAGGAATATTTAAAATTAAATTTTAATAATACATTTTAGATAACCCAGTATGTCTATACTATTATTTCAGCATGTAATCAGTATAAAATATATTGTATATTTAGGGTACATCTATTTCAGACTGGTTACATATCAAGGACTCAAAAGCCACATGTGGCTAATGGCTACCAAATTGAATAATGTAGTTCTAGAGAGTAACAAAAAACAGGTTGTACGTATAGGAGGGGTTTTGTTCAGTGGGAAGATATACTATGATAAGGTCTCTGTCATGTTCAGGAGGAGATAGAAAAATAAAGTAAATTCAGAACAACGTGTCATTAAATACATATGATAAAAAACTAAAAGTAACTAAAGTAATAGAAGTACAGTTTACAGTTTCCAAACCAGCAGGAGAGGGGAAAAGGGAATATTGAAGACAGGAAAGCTTAAAAAAGTGATGATAATAATAATAATAAATAATGATAAAGCAAAGGAAATATAAATAGAAAAAAGAAGTAGAAGTAGTTCCAAATATATGTATAGTTCACAGTAGGTATAAATGGATTGATCTTTATTAAAAGACACAGAGACCTACCAATTTGAATGAAAAACAAAATCATATATATATTCTCTATAGAGATACCAAAAATAAGACTGCCCAGAAATGGAAAAAGAAAACTGATGTAGGTTATTATTGGACAGATGGAAGACCAAAGTCTTTAATAAAAAATGCAACAGTACATATTAAGAAAAGGAAAAATCCATCAGGAAGATATATATAATCATGAACTTGTATACAACTTGAAGTATAAAAACCAAAGATGGAATGATAAGGAATTCTAAATCTACTAGAGGCCCGGTGCACAGATTCATGCACCAGTGGGGTCCCTTGGCCTAGCCTGCAGGGATCGGGCCGAAACCGGCTTTCCGACATCCCCCGAGGGGTTCCAGATCTTGAGATGGTGGTTCTTGGGTGACGCACCCTGGAATCGGGCTCCCTCCTCTCTGGTTCCAGATGCATCACCCAAGAACCACAGCTGCCAAGCTGTATTGGGCATCTGCCTCCTGGTGGTCAGTGCGCGTCATAGCTACTGGCCAGTCAGCTGGTCACTTTAGGCTTTTATATAGTATATATAGATAGTCATAGTGAGATATTTTACTACTAGGGTCCCTTGGCCTGGCCTGCGCCCTCTCACAATCTGGGACCCCCCCGGGAGATGTCAGAGGCCTGCTGCACGGATGAATCCGTGCAGCGGCCCTCTAGTATGCATATAAGATCTTTGGTTAATCTCTTCCCGCCTGCCCCCATCCCTCTGAGATTCATCAATCTGTTCCATGTTTCCATGCCTGTGCATTGAGCATCTGGCCCCTGGTAGTCAGTGTGTGTCATAGCTACCGGTTGAATGGTCACTTAGGCTTTTATATATATAGATAGTTGCATCCCAAACTAGTAAATTAAGCAGATAAAAATGAGGCTATATAAGATAAACTAGAAACGCTGGGTAAAATTTTAACTATTGTCTGGCTGGCATGTCTCGGTGGTTGAGTGTCAACCTGTGAACCAGGAGGTCACGGTTCGATTCCAAGTCAGGGTCATGCAGGTTGCAGGCTCAATCCCCAGTGTGGGTGAGGGCATGCAGTAGGCAGCCGAGCAATGATTCTCTCTCATCACTGTTGTTTCTATCTCTCCTTCTCCTTTCCTCTCTGAAATCAATTATAAATATATTTTTAAAAATTTAAATATAGCCCTAACCGGTTTGGCTCAGTGGATAGAGCATCCGCCTGCGGACTCAAGGGTCCCAGGTTCGATTCTGGTCAAGGGCATGTACCTTAAAATATATATATTTAATCCTCTTTAATCCTCACTTGAGGATTTTTTTTAATTGATTTTTTAGAGAGAGGAAGGGGAAGAGAAAGAGAAAGAGAAACATCAATGTGAGAGAGAAGCATGGATCCGTTGTCTCCCACACTCACCCGACTAAGAATTGAACCCACAACCGAAGGATTTGTATGCATGCATATAGGCATGACCAATGGACACGGGGCACTGGGGGGTAGGGGAGGCCGGGGGAATGTCAAGCGGGGGGTGGGGGGGGGGAGGAAACATATGTAATACTCTTTGTAATATTTTAAGCAATAAAAAAAAAAAAAAAGAATCGAACCCACAACTTAATATGTGCCCTGATCAGGAATTGTACCTGCAACCTTTTGGTGTACAGGATGATGTTCCAACCAACTGAGCCACCGGGCCAGAGCAAAATAAATAAAGAAATATATATATATATATTAAAATATATATATATATATATATATATATATATATATATATATATTAAAATATATATATATATATATATATATAAATATATATATTTTGTTGATTTTTTTTACAGAGAGGAGGGGAGAGGGATAGAGAGTTAGAAACATCAGTGAGAGAGAGAAACATCGATCAGCCGCCTTCTGCACACTCCCTCCTGGGGATGTGCCCGCAACCAAGGTACATGCCCTTGACTGGAATCGAAAGTGGGACCCTTGAGTCCGCAGGCCAATGCTCTATCCACTGAGCCAAACCAGCTAGGGCTAAATATATATATTTTTAATGAACAGTTGAGCTGATAAGAAAGAAAGGAATCCTAGGGCCAAAAATGAAGTTGAAGCAGGAATACGAGGAAGTAAATAGGTATTCAAGCTGTCTTTTACCACGGAGGCTTTAGCAAAATGCTGGTGACCTTGAGCTTCTGTTTTAACATTTATGAGGAGTACAGAGGACAGGAGAATAATTCTGTCGTCAGTTGAAGCTGAGGAGTCTAGTAGAAAACTCTGCAGAAGGGTGGGACTTGAAAGGGTTATACTTTTAGCAAAAATAGTGATCTAGAAATAAATCACATTGTTCATCTAAACCAGTGATGGCGAACCTATGACACACGTGTCAGAGGTGACATGCAACTCATTTTTTTGGTTGATTTTTCTTTGTTAAATGGCATTTAAATATATAAAATAAATATCAAAAATATAA
This sequence comes from Myotis lucifugus, assembly GCF_000147115.1. Taxonomy (NCBI): domain Eukaryota; kingdom Metazoa; phylum Chordata; class Mammalia; order Chiroptera; family Vespertilionidae; genus Myotis; species Myotis lucifugus. The sequence goes on along the minus strand of NW_005871228.1, from coordinate 2,686,799 downwards.
GTCTTTGTTTTACTATGGTTGCAATATCAAAAAATTTCTATATGTGACACGGCACCAGAGTTAAGTTAGGGTTTTTTAAAATGCTAACACACCGAGCTCAAAAGGTTCGCCATCACTGATCTAAACTGTGGCATTGGGTAGAGGGGTGTCAGAAAATCTGGATTTCTAACCACAAGCCAGCCTTCTTGCATGTGTGGGGCCTAAATTCACACTACCATGTGGTCCAAATATAAATGCAAATATTCTCTGGAGGAGAGAACTCAATATCATAAAGAAGTCATTTCTTCCCAAATTAATCTATAAATTTAGTGCAGTTTTAATAAAAATATCAAGTTTTTATAACTTTATTTTAAAATTCATATTGAACAGCAAAGGCCAAGAATATCTGAGACTGTTTTGAAGAAGACTTAAGATGGTAGGAGTACTCACCTCTCCAGATATCAAACATAGTCTTAGGACAGGGATAGATTAAGTGACTAATGGAACGAAATAGTGCTTCCAGATATTTAACATATGACAGCAGGGGGCATGATAAATCACTGTGGGGGTGGGAGGATGGAAAACAGAGAACTGGTTATATATATGAAAAAAATAAAATAAAATTAGATTTTTATCTCATACCATAACTAAAAGTTACTGTCAGTTAGATTAAAGACCTAATTATAGAAGAAAACCTTTAAAGCATTAGAAGAAATATAGAATATATTTATACTCTAAGTATAAGAAAGGATTTTTTTAAATACACAAAATGCATAAACCATTAAGGATTAAAAGTTCAACTGCATTAAAATTTAAAACTTCCTTATAACCAAAGACATAAGAATGTGAGAAGACAAGCTATAGGCTAGTGGGAGAAGATGTTTTTAATGCACATAACTAAAAAATGGATAAGTATCCAGAATATATAAGACAATTATTCTGGAACAAAATTGACAGAGAATCGCATAAGAGAAACTAAGCAATAAATATGGAAAGATTTTCAAGCTTACTAGTTACCATGGAAATGCAAATAAAAATAGCAGTGAAGAAATACCAAAGATGTTGAGAAATAGAAACTCTTAGATATTATTGCTGGAGTATAAATTGGTAAAATTACTTTGAAGAGCAATTTTGCAACATCAGGTAAAATTGAAGATCAATTTTTAAAAATAAGTTATAGCACATGTAAGCAAGGAGATATGTTAAGAAGGTTCATTATAGCATTATTAGTATTAGAAGTTGGAAATAAATCTGCAAGAGGAAGGTCAACTCTGGTATACTTACACAATGGAATACTATACATCCGTTAAAACTAAAAGAATCAGCATGTGAGATACATGTCAGAAATTTGAGGTTGAGCCAGAAAAGCAAACTGTAGAATGAGCTGTATGTACAGTGTGATACCATTTATATAAAGTTTGAAAATATACAGACACAAGCTTGATGAGGGCATGTATTTCTCTGTTTGTTCTCTGCTTTATCCCCAGCACCTAGAACTATGCCTAGCACATAGTGGGTGCTCATTAAGTATTTAAAGAATAGCATGCAAAACAATATTACCAATTGTTTATAGCTACATACTTATGAATTCATGGTATTAAAAAATTGTGTGGGGAGTAACAACAAATTTTGGATAGTGGTTCCCTCTGGAGAGGGAGGGAGGGGAATGGGTTTGGGGAGGGATATAGAGGGTACTTCAACTGTGTTTGTAATGTTTTTAAAAATCTGAATGATACAAAATGTTAAAATTTGATAAAGCTGGGTGGTGAGTATCACAGGTGTTTGTTATATTCTTCATACATTTCTTTATGTTTCTAATATTTCACAATATAAAATTTTATTACCTCAAAAAGAAAAGACGTATACCAAGTTGTTTGCCCCTACTCAAAATGGCTCTGACTAATCTGCTGTTAGAATTTGTGTTCCTTATTAATGTCAGCTCTCATTTGCTGCTATCAATGTGCCTGCCCTAGTACCCCACACCTACAAATTTGAATTTGCCTCTTATCTATTGGTTAGAAAAAAACAGATTTTGAAGCTTTTTTTAGAAGTAATATAACTTTAGAGTTTTGAGTAAGGATTTGGGAAGTCCTTGGCATGAGCATAAGTGTGTATTACTTAATACTAACTTTCATTTTTTGAGTGCTTACTATGTGCCAAACCTTTTGTGAAGTACTTTTCATACATAATATGTTTAATTCTCATGGTATCCTGATGTGAGACAGATATTGTACCCATTTTAAGGAATGAAGAAACTGCAACCCAGATAAAGAGACTTGCCCAAGGTATATAATATACACTGAGTGGCCAGATTATTATGACCACCTAACATTTGTAGGCAAATTAGCTATAATTTAGCGCTGAAGTTGCTAGAGGGTCAGACCGTTATAAATAGGGAAGCAAGTTGTTTACCACGAGAGTAGAAGTGATTTTTTTCTGAAGATATGGGTAAACAACGCAATTTAACAGCCTTTGAATGTGGTAGATACACACACACACACACACACACACACACACACACACACACGGCCAGATTATTATGACCACCCCATCAGTACTTCGTTGGGCCACCTTTTGCCTTCAGTACTGTGGCAGTTCTTCTTGGTGTTGACTCCACGAGATGTTGAAAGGTGATGCGAGGAATCTGACACCATGCCTGATGAATAGCACTGTCCAGTTCTGTGAAATTTGATGGCTGTGGAACCAGCTGCCAGATGGCTCTTTTAACTTCGTCCCACACATGCTCAATTGGATTGAGATCTGGTGATTGTGGGGGCTACCTAAGCAAGGTAGTCTCCCTCATGTTCTTGAAACCACTCCTGCACAATACGAGCACCGTGGCATGGCGCATTGTCTTGTTGGAAGAAGCCATCTCCATTGCGATACGCCATCAACATGGTAGGATGAACTTGATCAGCAACAATACATAGGTATGTTGTGCTATTCAGACGTTGTTCCACACGAATTAAAGAACCCAAATCATGCCAGGAAAACATGCCCCAAACCATAATACTGCCCCCACCAGCTTGAAGGGTTATACTCGTGCATGTGGGGTGCATGCTTTCATGCTGTTTCTGCCAAATTCTCACTCTGCCATCTGCATGATGCAACTGGAAACGTGATTCATCGGACCACATGACTTTTTTCCAATGCTCGACTGTCCAATCCTTGTGTTCCTGTGCAAATTGGAGACGTTTTATCTTGATAACTGCAGACAGCAAAGGTGTTTGAACAGGCCTTTGCCTTCCATATCCCATACCATACAGTGTATGGCTAATTTGCCTACAAATGTTAGGTGTTCATAATAATCTGGCCACTCAAAAAATATATATATATATCCCACGTTCAAAGGCTGTTAAATCGTGTTGTTTACCCATATCTTCAGAAAAAAATCACTTCTGTTGTGGTAAACAACCTGCTTCCCTATTTATAGTGGTCTGGCCCTCTATCAACTTCAGCGTGAAATTATAGCTAATTTGCCTACAAACATCAGGTGGTCATCATAATCTGGCCATTCAGTGTATACAATAAGTGGTAAAGCTGGAATTCATATTCAGTTCCATTAGACCTATACTATTCAGAGATGAGGGCATGCACATACTTAGTAATGTCTTCTAGTTTATTTTGTAGTTTTGAGGTTTGCTTATCTTATAAATAAAAATGTTGATAATTGTGGAGAGCATTTTCTGTTGCTTCATATTTAGGGAAAGTATGTAATTTAAATTCTTAAGCCCCTTGTGTAGGCTTCCTTGTAATTCATGAGGACTCTGGATATAGATTTACAAGTCCATTTAATAATCAAGTTCCCCCAATTATGTGGTTACAGGGGGAACTGAGGTTATCATAAGAATATTTACTTCATGATATAGCAGTTAAAAAACAAGTACCCATTTAAATATGCCAGAATCTACTTTTCTCTCCCATTGTCTGTTGGTCTTTTCCTGATTGTTATATTTCAAACAATATACTATAATTCAGTGCTTACCCCTGGGAACATGAAATTTCTTATCTTGCAAAGGATGTAGAATTTCACAAAACCCTGAGAGTGATGTTTACTAGTAGAATTGATTACATATAAAATCATTGGAAAATGAGGATTTGATCGAGTTTAAACTAGTTATCAATTAGAGAAAAGAAAATAACAGAAATGATGACATGATAGGTACTTTGAAAAATTATGTATCTCACATGACTAAGGAAAGGCTCTTGGGAAAAGCGATAAAGCCCTTGAATATCATACAGGAAATTAGCCTTTTTATGATTATAGTACAAAACTCAAGTATGAAGTAAAGATGCAATATTCTGATGTCATAATTTCATTTTAAAGATTATGTTAAAAAAAACCCCAAACATTTAATTTATTCTTGTTCTAAGAATTTGCACATCTATAATAATAAGAGCCTAATATGCTAATTAGACGAGATGTCCTTCTGGATGTCATTCCTTCTGGACAAAGCCGCAGCAGGCAGGGGCTGAGGCAGAGGCAGCGGCAGCAGAGGCCCCGGCTGCAGCCCCCAGCTGTGGTGGCAGCAGGCAGGGGCCAAGGCAGAGGCAGCTGCCACAGTAGTGGGGGCCAAGGCCCTTGCACGAATTTCGTGCATCGGACCTCTAGTAGTTAAATAAATGTAAGAAAGGCTAATTTCCATGATTTTTAGTTATTTTTAGATAACTACTCAACACTTTCTTTCCCTTGTACAATGAAATGTTGGTTCCTGTTTAAGAAAACTCAATTTCAATTACTGTCATTTTTTACCAGTTATCTTCTGATAATGAAGACCTCAATTTATCTATATGTCAATTTATCAAGAGTTATTCTAGTCATATGTTGGGGTTTGATGGGGACATACAGAGAAGTTCTATAATTCAGAAACTCATAGATTTCAGTGTGTGTGGAGTGTCTCCTGTTTATTAGGGACTATGGAGTTAAAAACATATTACAATTATTAACTAATTAGGCTAGACTGAGTTTTCATTTGAGAGGATGGACCAGAACTCCAAAAACTTGTCTAAAACTTTACATTCACTGCATCTGCTTACTTTGGGGTAAGAACTGTAGATAATTTAACCAGTCTCCTAGTCTACATTTTTCTATAATTTATCTACTTTCTTTACCAATCATTCTCTAATACCAAATTTTAAAAAAATTGATTTTAGAGAGGAAGGTGGGGGGAGGAGAGAAAGAGAAACATTGATTTGTTGTTCCATTTATTTATGCATTCATTGGTTGATTCCTGACCAGGATTAAACCCGTAACCTTTTTGGGGACGACACTCTAACCAACTGAGCTATCCGGCCAGGGATCTAATACCAAAATTTTTTGTTGTTGTTAATCCTCACCTGAGGAAATTTTTTGAGAGGATATTCATTGATTTTTAGACAGAATGAAAGGGAGGGGGAGAGACAGAGAGAGAGAAATATTGATGTGAGAGCAACACTGTGATTGGTTGCCTCTTGCACACTCCCAGACTGGGATCGTGGATGGAGCCTACAACTGAGGTGCATTGTGCCCATGACTGGAATTGAAGACAGGACCCTTCAGTTGGCAGGCCAATGATCTAACCATAGAGCAACCTGCTAGGGCTCTAATACCAAAATTTTTAACAGGTAATACTTTGAGGCAAAAAAATGAGAAACCTAAAGTCAAAGTATTGAAGTTTTCATCAAGGTAGATTTATTCAATTCAAAATTATTAGCTTTTGTTTTAAGATTATATTCATTCTTGGTTTTAAAATATGCTTTCATGTAACAATGGTAATTTTTTCAATAACCTTATTGACAAAAATTTAAAACCTGATTACTCACTTTATTTTTTATGAAAATCCAAGAGTTTTGGAACCTAGCCAACTAAGAGATCTTTCTGAAATTCTTATTTAATTATGTCACTGTCTTGCTTTAAATCCTTCAGGGTAGACTACTGTGACCTACAGCAATATAATACCACTGGGGTTTTCAATACATATGTGCATTATTTTCTCTAGATTAAACAAAATACCTTATTCATATTTTTTCCCTAAATTTTCAAATGTATAAAGATACTCTTATGATGATCAATTTATTTTAAAAGTTTGACTGACTTTCAGTAGCCTTTTGTCATTATATTTTTTTTAATTATATAATTCCTATCATGTGTGGAACACATTAAAATGCCTCATCAGTAAAGATAAAACTATAAGGGGAAAATTTGATTTGATAATAATTAAAATTTTGATACAGTAAGAAAACATATAAACCACATTGAAAGATAGAATATATGTAGCCAGAACCGGTTTGGCTCAGCGGATAGAGCATCGGCCTGCGGACTCAAGGGTCCCGGGTTCGATTCCGGTCAAGGGCATGTACCTTGGTTGTGGGCACATCCCCAGTGGGGGGCGTGCAGGAGGCAGCTGATCGATGTTTCTCTCTCATTGATGTTTCTGGCTCTCTATCCCTCTCCCTTCCTCTCTGTAAAAAATCAATAAAATATATTTAAAAAAGAAAGAAATATATGTAGAAAATATATTTAATACACCGTATTTGAAAAATTAAGATATATAATTGTTACCATGAAGAGACTTTATCACTCAATAATAAAAATAATACTGCAAAAGGAAAATCAGTAAGGAACATTGATAGCAATTCACAAAAGAAATATAATCTTCCAATTAATATGAAAAAAGTTCATCTTTACTAAAAAGAAAAGTTTTAACCTAAAACAAAATGATTTTTGCCCAGTTGGTGTGGTTCAATGGTTGAGCATCAACCTATGAACCAGGATGTCAGGGTTTGATTCCCGGTCAGGGCACATGCCCACATGGTTAAATTATCTACAGTGGGCTACCAGTACATCCCCAGTTTGGGGCGTGCAGGAGGCTCAATGATTCTCATTGTTGATGTTTCTCTCTTTCTCTTTCCCTTCCTCTCTGAAATCAAGTTTTTTAAATAGGTGTTTTTTTTCCTGGCACTTAGCAGAATTTAAAAATATCTGTGTGGCAAGGGTTTGGAGAAATGGACTCTCCTCACTGCTGGTGGAACTACATATTGGTATGTTCTTTTGGGGATAATTTGACTATATGTATCAAAAGCCTTACATTTTTAAAAATCCCTTTTTACTTAGCAATACATTTTTCTGGAAATGCACTTAGAAAAATAACTAGGGATGTGGGTAATATTTGGCTGTTAGGGGATTTGTCAAGGTGTGGTTTTTTTATAAAATATATATTTTTATTGATTTCAGAGAGGGAGAGAGAGGGAGAAACAACAATGATGAGAGAGAATCATTGACTGGCTGCCTCGTGCACGCCCCACTCTGGGGATCAAGCCCACAACCTGGGCATGTGTCCTGACCGGGAATCAAACTATAACCTCCTGGTTCATAGGTCAACACTCAACTACTGAGCCACGCTGGCCGGGCCATCATAGTATTTTATAATAGTAAAATATTGAAAGCAATCTAAATAGCTTACAATTGCATTTTAGTTTTAAAAAGAAAAAAGATTATGGTTTATTTATACAGTGAATGCTACTCAGCTATTAAGAATGATTTTGTCAATAAATCTTTAATGAGGTAGCAAAATATTTATGAGATAATATTAGGTTTGAAATACAGGAACAGCAGTTATTTTTGGTGGTGGAATTTTTTTCTCCATTAAAAAATATTTTCAATGGGCATGTATTTATAATTAAGAAATAATTATTGGGAATCATTATAGAATAAATCCATGATATATTCTCTACTTGTCTCTACTTTTTCATACACAGCACTCCTACAAGTCTCTCAGAGTACATCCTTACATGCTTCTATATAAGGAGTTCCTGCTCATCTTTTAAAGTCAGTTCAAATGAGTTCCTGCTCATCTTTTAAAGTCAGTTCAAATGACACCACCATGAAGTCTTTCCTAACCACTTTGTTTTCTCTGCTAATTCCACACAATTATCTTGCATAATTATTTACATGTACTTATAATGTCTTTTCCACCAGGCAGTGAACTCCTATCTCATTCATCCATTTAATAAGTATTTGTGAGTGTTTATTATGTGCCTGGCACAAGTGTGTTAGGTACTGCAGATCTAACCATGAACCATACAGACAAGTTCCCCCTGCCTTCAAGAAGATAGCATGACGAAGTACATTGAAATATTAGGCTGTGTAATAGAAGTGTAGAATGCTTAGAAGATCCATAAACCTCTCCCAGGCTGGATGGAGAGGGAAGGCTTCGTGGAGGGGATAATAGATGAATAGTAGCAAGAAAACAAATGTTAGCCAGGTGAAGGAAGGGTAGGAGGAGGTAGTTTCAGGTAGCAGAACAGCCCAAACAAAGGCCTGAAATTTTAAAACCATGTTAAGTTTCAGGAAGGTCATTGTGGTGTTTGTGGATATTGAGGTTGATTTCTGATAGAAAATAATTATATATAATTTTATCTTGAAAGAAGCTCCAGAATTCATATCTTCTGCAAGAGTTTAGGAAGTTTTATGAAAAAGCATATGTTAGAGCAGTGATGGCGAACCTTTTGAGCTCGGTGTGCCAGCATTTTGAAAAACCCTAACTTAACTCTGGTGCTGTGTCACATATAGAAAATTTTTGATATTTGCAACCATAGTAAAACAAAGACTTATATTTTTGATATTTATTTTATATATTTAAATGCCATTTAACAAAGAAAAATCAACCAAAAAATGAGTTTGCGTGTCACCTCTGACACGTGTGTCATAGGTTCGCCATCACTGTGTTAGAGAAAGCATCCCAGTGTTGAATTAGGCAGAAATTCAAGTGTGATTGGTATATTTGTTATTTTTTAAGTATTTGTATAAAAAATATTCTCAATAAGGATTAAAAAATTAGTGTGAAATAATTAAAAGTTTGAATTGAAAGGGGTATTTTAATTCTCTATCTTGTAATTTTTTTTTAATTGTTTTATTGCTTAAAGTATTACAAGTAGTATTACATATGTCTCCTTTTTTTCCCGCCTATCTTGTAATCTTGACTGGTCTTAATAAAATGGTGCGAGGCGAGATTATTTGGAGAATGCCTTTGAATTAATAGATGAAAATGATAGCATTTTAATAGCAATTTTTGCATATGCATGTGTTCTGAAAAGAAAGAGATGTTACTTGTAGCAGAGTAAAAATTTCTCATAATTTTTAACCCTTTACGTTTAACATGTCTTCCTTGGAAATTGTCTTCAAAATCTCTTCTGTCTCCTATTAAATTGTTTCTCACCATTTGTTTTTCCTATACAGATTTTAAAGTTCTTTTTTCTCTTTACAACTGTACTCCAAACACCTATTCCTATTTCCATTTCCAAATAAAAATCAATATTGTAGCCCTAACCAGTTTGGCTCAGTGGATAGAGTGTCGGCCTGTGGACTGAAGGGTCCCAGGTTCGATTCCGGTCAAGGGCATGTATCTTGGTTGCAGGCACATCCCCAGTAGGAGGTGTACAGGAGGCAGCTGATCGATGTTTCTCTCTCATTGATGTTTCTGGCTCTCTATCCCTCTCCCTTCCTCTCTGTAAAAAATCAATAAAATATATTTTAACAAAAATCAACATTGTAAAGCCAATGGATAAAATTGCAATGTGGCCCTCATTAAATCAGTTTCTTTCTCTGTGATTATGTGAATGATATTTACTATTTGTTGTATATCAGAATGATTGGGCTTATACAGTGAGTTTGTAGGCCTTTTTTGTTTGTTTTCTTGATTAGGTAATATGGTTTCTCAAGATTTCTTAAGTAAGAGATTAAATAAACCAGTTTTTCTTTTCTGCTTTGTAGATTTCTTGATAACCGGCTGTTTGCTACCTGCTCTGATGACACTACAATAGCACTATGGGATCTGAGAAAATTGAACACCAAAGTATGCACTTTACATGGTCACACTAGCTGGGTGAAGAACATCGAATATGATACTAATACAAGACTCTTAGTAACATCAGGATTTGATGGAAATGTCATTATTTGGGACACCAACAGGTTTGTGAATAGGAGATCATTTTAGGATTTTTTTAAGATGGTAAACAAATTCAGTGTTCTGTCTCAACTTTTATATCTCTTTAGGAGAAAGAAACTGGTTTTGTGGGGGGACAAAAACAATCAAAGTGATTCTATCTTTTGTTGCTTGCACATAGAGAAATTTCTATGGAAAGGAGACCAAGTAGCATAGTTAATTATGAAAAAATGGTTTATAAGATAAGTTTCCTGAACTGAAGTGTTTTTTACTCTTTTGTCCTTTAATTCTATTTTTTTTTCCACTTTTCCCCCCACTTTTTTTTTAATCCTTACCTGAGGATATTTTTCCATTGATTTTTAGAGCAAGTGGAAGAGAGAGGGAAAGACAAAGAGAAACATCGATGTGAGAGAGACACAATGATTGGTTGCCTCCTGCACCTGCCTCTGAGTCAGGGAGGAGACTGCAACTGAGGTACATGCCCTTGACCGGAGTCGAACCTAGAACCCTTCGGTCTGCAGGCTGACACTCTATCCACTGAGCCAAACCAGCTGTCCTTCAATTCTAAATCTGTTTTTATTTGGCCATTTGTGCACTTCGTCTTCATCATTCAAAGAGTAGTCAGTCTCTATTGGGGTGGTACTGATCCCTAGGAGAATGTTTGGAAATAATGTGTGGTACAATTTTAGTTGTCACCATGGAAGAAGAGAAGAGGAGTTCCACTGGCATTTAGTTAGCCAGGAATAAGAGTTTCTAAACATCCTGAAGTACATGGGAGAGTTTGCATAATGGACTAATTGTATCACCTAAAATGTCAGTGATGCCTCTGTTTTGAAACACTAATAAAATGTCTCCTTATAGAGAAATTGATTATTCAAAGAGTTGAGATCTGAGAAATAATTAAATATATCTGTTGCTAGCTATGGTGAAATAACAATATAGTAATACACCAGGATCATTTCTGAAATACTCTTTCAGAGGTAGTATGTAAAAAGAAAAGGAATATTCTTAAAGATTTCTAGCTATGCATGTTGCTTGAGCAGGGGATAGAGCTACATACTGATTATCTTTTTTATTTTTTTAAAGGTTTTTTATTTTTATTTTTATTTTGTTACTGATTTCAGAGAGGAAGAGAGGGAGAGAGAGATAGCCGAAACCAGTTTGGCTCAGTGGATAGAGCGTCGGCCTGCGGACTGAAAAGTCCCAGGTTCGATTCCGGTCAAGGGCATGTACCTTGGTTGTGGGCACATCCCCAGTGGGAGATGTGCAGGAGGCAGCTGATTGATGTTTCTCTCTCATCGATGTTTCTAATTCTCTCTCTCTCTCTCCCTTCCTCTCTGTAAAAAATCAATAAAATATATTTTAAAAAATATATCAGTGATGAGAGAGAGTCATTGATTGGCTGCTTCCTGCATGCCCCTTATTGGGGATCGAGCCCACAACCCGGGCATGTGCCCTTGACTGGAATAGAACCCAGGACCCTTCAGTCCACAGGGTGACACTCTATCCATTGAGCCAAACTGGCTAGGGCCATATTGATTATCTTTAGACTAAGACAAACATACCTGTTAAAATTTTTTAAATTTAGAAATAAAATTTGAATCTATATATATAAAAGCCAAGAGACCAAAATGACCAGAACAACCAGAACAATCGGTCACTATGACGCGCACTGGGGAGGCCAACCGGCCTGATCGGGACCCTGATCGGCCCCTACCAACCTCCTGTGCCCCCCCTCTCCCCCCCACTGGCTGGCCCGATCGGCCCCCATTGCGGCGGGCTGGCCAGACCCCACCTGTGCATGATTTCGTGCACCAGGCCTCTAGTAAGAATATAAATGATAACTTCCAAATTAGTAGAAGGATAAAAGTTAATAAAATATCAATTCAATAGAGGTAGAGAAGATGGGGAAAAATCATTTTAAAAACACAGGTAGCCCTGGCCAGGTGGTTCAGTTGGTTTGATTGTTGACCTGTATACCAAAAGATTGCAGGTTTGATTCCTGGTCAAGGCACCTACCTATGTTACAGGTTTGATCCCTGATCAGGGCACGTTCGGGAGGCAACCGATGGATATTTCATCTCACATTAATGTTTCTCAATGCAGTTATATAATTCCTATCATGTTAAAATGCCTCATCAGTAAAGGTAAAACTTATAAGGGGAAAAATTGATTTGACAATATAATAATTAAAATTTTGGTACAGTAAGAAAACATATAAACCACATTGAAAGATAGAAATATATGTGGAAAATATATTTAACATACTGTATTTGAAAAATTAGGCACAAAATATGGTAGGCAGATAATATATCTATCAATAATCACAGTAAATGTATATGGATTAAACTAGTCAGTTAAAAGATAATAATAGATTGAATTATAAAACAAAACCCAACTATATGTTCTATATAAGGGACATATCCAAACCAAACAAACACAGAACACTTGGAAACCAGACAAGCACAGAAAATGATGGGAAAAAATAACAGGCAAATACAAATAAAAGAAAAACAGTTGTATTTACATTAATAGCAGACAAAATAGAGTTGAAGGCATAAAGCATTATTAGTGATAAAAAGGTACTATATTAAAAGATTTATTTCACTAGAATATTAGTCTTCTTATCTGGTATGCACCTAATAACAGCCTCAAACCATAAAAAGCAAAACCAAACTGAATTACAAGAAAAAAGTCAGAATTACCAACTTAGTGGAAAATATTAACACCACTCCTTCATTTACTAATAGATAAAATAGACCAAATATTAGTAAGAATTAAAGACTATTTCAATCTTATTAATAAGCTTGATCTATTAGGCATATTTTATAATTCTGCTCCCAACAAATAGTGAATACATCATCTGAAGCAAACTTAGAATATGTACAAAAATGAGCATGTACTGAACTACAGAGTAAGTCTCAGCCAATATCAAAAAACTGTTATTACACAAACCATTTTCCCTGACCTCAATATAGATTCATTTATTTATTTATCCTTACCTGAGGATATTTTTTTCCATTGCTTTTTATTTCATTAATTTTTTAAAATTTTTTTGTTAATCCTTACCTGAAGATATTTTTCCATCGATTTTTAGAGAGAGTGAAAGGGAGGAGGGAGAGACAGAAAGAAACATCAATGTGAGAGAGACACATCAATTGGTTGCCTCTTATCTGCACCCCAACCAGGGCTGGGGATCGAGCCTGCAACCAAGGCACACGCCCTTGACCAGAATCGAACTTGGGACCCTTCGGTCTGTGGGTCGACGCTGTATCCACTGAGCCAAACCAGCTAGAACTCAAAATGGATTTCAACCTGAACATAAGAGCTACACCTATACAATTCTTAGAAGAAAACATGGGAGTAAATCTTCATACAACACTAAAGCTGAGGTGATAAAAAAAATTTGATAAAATGCCTCTAAAATTTTAAAACTTTGTGCATCAAATACCACCATTAAGAACGTGAAAAGAGCCAAAACCGGTTTGGCTCAGTGGATAGAGCGTCGGCCTGCGGACTCAAGGGTCGCAGGTTCGATTCCGGTCAAGGGCATGTGCCTTGGTTGCAGGCACATCCCCAGTGGGAGGCGTGCAGGAGGCAGCTGGTCGATGTTTCTGGCTCTCTATCCCTCTCCCTTCCTCTCTGTAAAAAATCAATAAAGATATATTTAAAAAAAAAAAAAAAGAACGTGAAAAGAAAAACTACAGAATGGGAGAGAATATTTGTAAATAAAATTTGATAAAGAATTTGTGTCCAAAATACATAAAAAACTTCCAAGTCACTTACATGTACACAAATTACCCAATTGAAAAATGGGCAAAATATTTGCATATTCATTTCCCCAAGGAAGATATGCAAATGATTAATAAGCACATTAAAAGATGTTCAATGCAGTTAGTCAGAAGGAAAATGCAAGTCAAATCCAAATGAGATACCACTTCACACCCACTACGATGGATTTAATAACAAACACAACAAGTATTAGCAAGAATGTGAAGAAACGAACCTCATATATTACTGTAGGAATGTACAATGGGACAGCCATTTTAGAAAGCAGATCAGCAGTTTCTCAAAATGTTAAACATAGTTACCATATGACTCAGCAATTCTACTAGATATCTACCTGAGAGAAATAAATACATATATCCATACGAAAACTTGTACATGAATGCTGATACAAGTAGTAGTCATAATAGCCAAAAAATGGAACCAATCCAAATATCTATCAACTGGTAAGTGGATAAACAAAATGTATATCTATATGACAGAATACTATTTGATAATGAAAAGAAACAAAGTTATAACATGGATGGGCCTCAAAAAGTTATGCTAAGTGAATAAAGCCAAACAAAAGGACCACTTATTAGATTACTGTTTTTATATGAAATGTCCACAATAGGCAGGACTATAGAGACAGAAAGTAGATTAGTGGTTGTCTGTGGCTGGGAGTAGGGACAGGGAATGAGTGACTGCTAGTAGACAGGAAGGATTTTTTAGGGTGATGAAAATGTGCTAACATTGGATTGTGTTAATCACACAACTCTAAATTTACTAAAAATCACTTAATTGTATACTTTAAATGATTTAATTATATGGTATGTGAATCATACCTCAATAAAGCTGTTAAAAACAAACTGATAATTAACTAGAAATAAAATGAAATTCATGAAAAGTATACACTAAAACCTATAGCACATGTTTAAATGGTGAAACTTTAGAAGTATTCTCTTTAAAATCGAAGGAGAGCCTGGCCGGCATGGCTCAATGGTTGAGCATTGACCTATGTATGAATCAGGAGGTCATGGTTTGATTTCCCAGTATGGGGTGTGCAGGAGGCAGTCAACCAGTGATTCTGTAATCATTGATGTTTCTATCTCTCTCTCCCTTTCCCTTCCTCTCTGAAATCAATAAAAATATATTTTTAAAAAATCAGGAAGGAGAAACATGCCTGATATTACTATTATTGTTCACCATTGTTTTGGGGTAGAGTGTGGCAGGGTCCTCGTTGGTGCAATAGAAGAAATAAAGATATAAGGATTGGAAAGGAAAAAATGAAACAATAGCATTCATAGATGATGTAATTGTCTATATCGGGTTGGCAAAAAGTTTCTGTAAAAGACAATGTAATAAATATTTTAGGCTTTGTATGCTATATAGTCTCTGAGCAGCCATAGACAATACGTGAATGTGTGTGGCTGTGTTCCAACAAACTTTCTATATAAAAACTAACAATGGTCCAGAGTTGGTCCACAGAACAGTTTTTATGACCCCTGGTCTATATAGAAAACTCTAGAAATTCTGCTGAGAAATTATCAGAATTAATAAGAATTAACCAAGACTGCTAGATATAAGATCAAAATGTAAAAAGCAGTATTGTTCCTAATCACAAGCAATTTAAAATTTTTTAAGTATATATTTTTTAAAAATGTTTTTATTGCCAGACCGGTTTGGCTCAGTGGATAGAGCGTCGGCCTGCGGACTGAAGGGTCCCGGGTTCGATTCCGGTCAAGGGCATGTACCTTGGTTGCGGGCACATCCCCAGTAGGAGGTGTGCAGGAGGCGGCTGGTCAATGTTTCTCTCTCATTGATGTTTCTGGCTCTCTATCCCTCTCCCTTCCTCTCTGTAAAAAATCAATAAAATATATTTTTTTTAAAAAAATGTTTTTATTGATTTTAGAGAGAGAGGGAAGGAGAGGGATAGAGAGAAACATCCATGGGCGAGAGAAACATTGATCAGATGCCTCCTACATGCCTCCTACTGGGGATTGAGCCTGAAACCTGGGCATGTCCCCTGACCAGGAATTGAACCAGTGACCTCTTGGTTCGTGGGTTGATGTTCAACTACTGAGCCACACCGGCCAGGTTAAAGTATATAGTTTTTAGTAATTAATAAATTTAGTTGGTAAACAGGAATAAGTTATAACAGAAATTTTGTATAACTTTTGTGGAGAAAATTGTAAAGTTTCATTTAAGTCATAAGACCTAAATAAAATCTATGGACTAGAAGACTCCTCTAAAACTACAATAAACATTTAAAAATAAAGGCTGTGGTAAACTCATAAAGGAGAGGAAACAGGAAAGGAAGCAATGACAATAAAATTTTTAAATCTGGAAAGTAGGTAAATGAGTGGCAACTGACTTAGCAACTTACTTTGACTTAGTACAAAGAAAGCTGAATCCTAGGCTGGCAGTGGGGAAAAGTTAAGAGCTTAAGACAACTTATACACAATCCTCAAAAATCAGAGGGATTGCCCTAATCGGTTTGGCTCAGTGGATAGAGCGTCGGCCTGCGGACTGAAGGGTCCCGGGTTTGATTCCGGTCAAGGGCATGTACCTTGGTTGCGGGCACATCCCCAGTAGGGAGTGTGCAGGAGGCAGCTGATCGATGTTTCTCTCTCATTGATGTTTCTGGCTCTCTATCCCTCTCCCTTCCTCTCTGTAAAAAATTAATAAAATATAGTTTTTTAAAAATCAGAGGGATTAGCAACTCTGGATACTCTGTAATAGAAGGGGTAGCTAAAGTAAGGATTCAAGTGAAAGATATTTGAGAACTTGTGTTTCTTTCCTTAATCCATATCACTGGGTGATTGATTGACCTTCTTCATTTCAAAAGAAGTTTCAAATTTTATCCTCTAAAGAGAATAAAATAGAGAATCTCTGTAGTAAAAGATGCAGACACAGTTAAAGGCTTTGTTACTTTACCAAAATCAGGGATACTGACTTACCATATGCCTACTGAATATTGAATTCAGAGACCCTTAGCTTCTTCCAGTTAATGAATCAAAGATACAGTAGGAGTTCCTCAAAAAATGGCTTCACCCTACATAATGAAGCTCAGCTTGTCCCAGCACTCAAGAGTTCCCAATCAGCTTTCTAGTTCCCCACTCAATTATGAGCAGACAGCTTAAGATAGACATTTGAGAAAAGCTTCTAATGTAAAGACCTACACAAATGGGGAAATATTTTGGAGGAAATAGAAACTACATAAGGAAAAGAAAACTTAAAATTTTAAAAACCTATCAATATTGTTGGAGAGATAAGAAAATACCTTTTATGCTTGAAGCATTGAATGTTGACTGAAGGATGCATCAGAGTAGAGAAATAGAAGGGACTTTTAACGAACTGGTATTGTTCTAATTCTTAACAGGAGTGATGAGTCATTGGTGTTCATTTGTCTTCAAACACCTTATATGTTTATGTACTTTTCTGTAGGTTTGATACAGTTCACAATTTTAAAAATAATTAACAAAAAAAGTAAATAAAAGGAGGAATAAAAAAATAGGCAAGGAATTAAAAAAAGAGCCAGATAGAAGTAAAAAAAAAACTATGGAAATTTAAAAACACATAGGATGGGTCAAGTAGCAGATTAGACACAACTTTAAAAAAATAGGTTGAAATACAGATATTGAAAAACTACCCAGAATGCAACAAATGGAAATAAGGAGATATAAAACATGAAAGAGCAAGTATGACAGGAGGAGAGTGAAATGTGAATGTTTCTAACATCTATTTGGAGCTTTAAAAGAATAGAGAAAATAGGTGAGAGGCAATATTGGAATAAAGATAGAGAATTTTCCAGAATATATGAATAACATGAATCTTAAGATGTAGAAAGTTAAATGAATCCCTATAAATAGAAAGAAATCCAAATTTGTACATATCAGAGTGAAAGTGGAGTACTCCAAAGACAAAGAGAAGATCAATCAGAGGGAAAAAAAAGAAGTTATCTAAAGCAACAATGAGACTGATAGCAGACTTAAAAATAGCAACAATGGAAGCCAGAACTTGGTGGAATATCCTTGATATTCAGAAAGAAATAACTATCAACCTAAAGGTATATGCTCAGCTAAATTTTTAATACAAAAGAGTAAAATAAAGATTTTCAGAATAATAAAAAGTAAGTTTACCTTAACAAAGTCTTTAAATATATATATATTAGAGGGCTGATACACGAAATTCGTGCAAGGGGCTTGGCCCTCGCAGCCCTAGCTTCGTCTGGAAGGTCGTCCAGAAGGACGTCCAGAAGGTCATTTGGCTGTCCGGTCTAATTAGCATATTATGCATATATATATTAGAAAGGAAGAATAATCTAAAAAGGAAAATTAGAGATGAAAGTGAATGGTGAGCAAAAGAATTAATCATGTGTAAGTCTAATCGTGTAATTTAGACTGACTGTAAATTGTAGTTTGAAGGGCAAAAACATGACTATCACTGAATCCTTATATTCATGATAACTCTGTTTTGTTGGTTTGATTTCTTCTATAGGTGTACAGAAGATGGGTGTCCACATAAGAAATTTTTCCACACACGTTTTCTCATGCGAATGAGATTAACACCAGATTGTTCCAAAATGTTGATCTCAACATCCTCTGGATATCTCTTGATTTTGCACGATCTTGACTTAACCAAGTCTTTAGAAGTAGGCAGCTATCCCATTTTGAGAGCAAGAAGAACTACATCAAGTTCAGGTAAGCTTTTCTTTTTTGAAGAATTTTCCAAAGAATCTCAGACATAGGGATGTTATCTTCCATTCTGAGAATGATAGCAGGAAGAAGGGAAGACAATTAAAAGACATTCTTTGGAAAGGTCAGTGAGAGCTTTTTCTCATGGAAATATAATTATCTATATGTATCTCTGACATAGCATTAATTTGTGCCTCTGATTACAAATGATCTAGGAAGAATAACTGCTAACTCTAAAAATATTTCCATTAGCATTATGCTAGCCAGAAAACCTTTCATCAGTATTTCTAAATTATCACTATCTCAAAAATTAATGATGATCTGAGGTAGTATCAATTTTTTTAAGTTCTGGAACCCACTAGAGCTTTTAAGTTATAGTCAATATGGAATTTTAGTTTTAATTCTGTAGTGTATCCTAGACTTCCAAATGCTCAGACACAGGTAGCCAGGGCCATCTTACCTCATGACCTCTAAACATCCTCTTGCTGAAGTCCTGTTCCTTCTTCTATTGCTGATTCCATCGGACTTAAGTGCAACTGGGGCTCAGAAAAATCTATGCACTATAATTTATCCACATTATGTGATAGAAACTGTATTTCATCTACCTTTGGGAAAAAGAGGGCTGATCTGGGAACATACCCACTTGGAACACATAATGTTCATAAAATGTTATTAAAAATTAGCTTCAAATGGTTAGACTCTTTCTCCTGTGTGCATAGGGCCATTTCTTTGGGAATGTGTAGGCCTCATTGTACTGCAACTGCCCAATTGCTAAAAGTAGAAATTTAGGTTTTACCAGTCTATTTGCAAGCAAGGGATATAATCCTTTTGGATTCAGATTTCTTTTTTCTGGTTAAACATTAATAATCAACTTTAGCTTTCTGAGAAGCAGTGATTTAAAGGCCTAGTTGGCATTTTGTAATTAAAAAACTAAGTAGGTTTTCTGACCTCTAAGGGTAATTCTGATACTTAATAACATCAAAAGGAGCTAATTTAATAAGAAGCTCCCACAGAAGTGTGGGGCCACTAGAAAAGTGTGATGAAAGAGATTGCTCTTTAGAGTACTACATCAAACTTAGCTATCTGATATTCATTTTATTTTCCACAGATTTCAATGTAAAATTTGTACTGCATTTCAAAGATAGTATTCACATAATTTCAAGAATGATAATAGAAGTTTTTGCTATGCTTTAAGAAAGATCTGTTCATGTTCTCGGTAATGAGCCTGTTATTTGGACCCTATTCTAACATTAAACAATGGGCTAAACAGCTCAGTTTTCACTCTTATTGATATTTTTTATTCCATTTCATTACACAAATGATGCGGAACAAATGATGCTCCTGTGTTTATTTGGTTTTTCATTTATATTTCACTTAAGCTAGTCATTAGTATAGAAGATTTTAGAAAGGGACTAGGCCTTAGATAGAACACTTCAGAGAGCTGTCCTATCTTAATCTTAATTATAATAAGCCAGTTTTAAGTGGACATGTACTTGCCATATTTCAGATGGATTTTAATAGTATGGCTCAAGTAGCTGATTAAAAAGTTAAAAGATATCACCAAAGTTTCGCTAGGTGTATTGTCAGAACTTTTTGTATTTTTAAGATCTGACCACTTCATCAAGTTCATCTGGTCCTAGAGTTTCTGGTTCACCTTGTCATCATAGTGATTCTAATTCATCTTCTGAGAAACACATGTCACGAGCCTCGCAAAGAGAAGGTAGGTTAAAAGTTGGATGTTATAATCCTGCAACAAGTGTTTCTACCAAGTAGCTTTCTTTGGTTTCTTTAATCCATAAAATGAGCCAAAAAAGATGAGGCTGTTCCTTGCCCCCCTCAGTTATCCTTTTCAAAAAGCTAAACAGGGTCTCTGGGTTTGAGTATCTTGGGCTTAAATTGTAGTTGGAGTTTAAACTTAGATTTTTATTTCCTGGACTTGGCTTTGTGTAGTTTGGAGAGGAAGTAGTTGGGAAATATAGATCCCAATCAAGGTTACTATGGAAATTAAGTGAGATTATGCATGTGACAGTGCTGTATAAATATAAGAGGATATGTTTATTAGGTGCTTGTGAAAGTCATCTGGTTTCAGCCCAGTAGACTTTTTATCTGCCATTTCCTTCTCTGAGCAATGCCGGACAGGCTCAGAGGGCTGGTGGGACAAAGCGAGCTACAATCTGGCCCTGTTCTGCTTTCCCCCGTTTTCCCCAGCCAGTCTGGCAGAGCTAGCTGCTTAGCCTGTCCCTTCCATCTTCTAATTGAAATGCTTTCTCCCCATGCAGATTTCACCTACAGTCCCTCTCCAAACTAATTCACATCTAAACTCTTATAGCACATTTTGTTTGTCCTCTTTATAGACTGATAGCCAGACAGTTTTTTTTGTAATTTGGGGTCACCTTTTGCTGATAATCATGTTTCCTATCTAGCTATTTTTGGAAAGGATTATACATTAGATTTGTAATTTGTGTTTTCCCTAGGAGGCCTCACCTTTTAAGTGCTTGATAAATGCATACTTGATTATTTTGCATGCTTATTTATGTGAGTAGAATGGTTTGAGCACCCTTCCTAACCTAACCTATAGCTTTATCCACTTTCTTCTGGATGCTGAAGACTGTGATGTTTCACTTTAAAGTTAAAAACTCTTCCTCTTAAATTTAGAGATTTATGCCCAGATGTGTAGCATTTCTTCTTTAATTTGTAGCAGAAACTTCTTTTACAGGTTCTGCCGGTTCTTCTCCTTCTTCCTTGGCTATGGGAAACAAGCCAAGGCTTTTTTTTTTTTTTTAATTGATTTCAGAGAGGAAAGGAGAGGGAGAGAGATAGAAACATCAATGATGAGAGAGTCACTGATCGGCTTCCTGCAAGCCCCCCACTGGGGATTGAGCCCACAACCTGGGCATGTGCCCTGACCAGGAATCAAACCCTGACCTCCTGGTTCATAGATTGATGCTCAACCATGCCAGCCAGGCCAATCAAAGGCTCTTAATAACCACTGAAAAAAATCTTTATTGATTAACTAAACCGTCCATGAGAAAAGAGAAAATTTAAGAAAAATAGTTCACAAGCTTGCTTGTTACTTTGGTAAACACCAAAACAAAACTATATAGCAGTTGTATGCTATGAAAAGTTACATCTGGGAGAAGAGATGATGTATTGGGAGCCTGGGCAGAGAGAACAAGAAAATTTGGGAGTGGAAAGAGAGAAGGTGGGCTTAGAGGTAAGGTTGCTCTAAATGTTGGAAACCCTGGGTCTTTAGGTGTCAGCATATGTTAGCACCATACTTTGGCAGATATGATGGCTGTAAAGAGCAGAGGCCTTCAAACTTATTTCAGGATTAAAACTATTTTTGACATGAAATTTGCTGTGGATTCTTAGGGATTTAGCACAAATAAAAGTGGAATAACTCTGGTTCAAGTGAAATTAGGGAAGCCCTTGACCTACCCCATCTCTACCTTGGTTTCCAGGTGGTTCCCCCCCTTTTGCCAGCTGTTGAGGAACCTCCAAGGAGCACAGCTTGGAAACCACTAGTTAGCTATTTAGAATGGGTTTATTTTCTGCTTTTGTTACAGATTTTCAGAATTAATTCTGGAAATAGGGATTTGTTTTTCTCGAAAATTAAAGTTTAATCACATGTGAAATCATTATTTAGGTATAATTTGGTTGTAACAGTGTAATTTGGAGCATCACAGGTTCCCATCAATGCTAGTAGTCTAAAGGGAATCTTTTAAAAGAAGGTACATCTTTTTTGAGAAACAGTTTGCAAAGGGTTTGACAGAAGGAGCTCATTATCTTCAAAGGAACTCCTTCCACAGGAAGAGAAGTGTTGAAATATTTCTCTTGATATTACACTTTTAAGCTGCTTTCTCACAATGTCTGTACAAGTGGTTCTTCACATATCCGAGGCAGATGAGGTATCCCCAGTAGTAACAATGGCTCTCTGCAGCAGTCACTTGCCTTAGAGCTACGTAGAAGGAGATGATGGGCCATACCAGAGTACCAGGAGGATGTATAATTGGCAGTGTCTCCCACCCCTTGTTTTGACATGCTTCTGTGTGAGTGTCCTTCCTCGCCTCCAAAATTATACATCTATTTTTGTTTACAGTACTGTCCTTGGTGGCCATAAGTCCCTCTCCTTGTACACATAGCCTTTTATTTATATAATGGCAGTCTTCATGGCTTCCAAGTATTTCCTTCTCTGAACCAGATCTTCTGAGATGAGAATTGTTATCTTTTACTTTTTCAGATTCCTCTCATGTCACATAACTTTGATTTTACTTAAATGAAGAGCTTTCTGAGATATAATCCAAATCAAATGGACCTCTAGTTAGTTTTAATGCATTAGCTTTAGGTCATTGGTGATTCTTGCTATAGGAACTTGGATTCTTTAGTTCTAGTCATACCCTTTCCCCATATCCTCACCCCAAAGACATACTCCGTACATTGAGGGCACTGTGGTTTTTTTTTTTTTACATTTGGTAGCATAATGCAGACAAAGGAATGAAGGCATAGTGGCTGGCTGACAGAAATCAAAGCTTTTTTTTTTTTTAGAAATCAAAGCTTTTTAAGAAATATTTATTTTTTAAAGTATTTTTTTACTTTTTTATTGAATCCTATATAATAAAAGGGTGATATGCAAATTGACCCTAACAGCAGAACGACTGGGAATGACTGGTCACTATGACACACACTGACCACCAGGGGGCAGACGCTCAATGCAGGAGCTGTCCCTTGGTGGTCAGTGCGCTCCCACAGGGGGAGCTCTGCTCAGCCACAAGCCAGGCTGATGGCTGCCAGTACAGCGGTGGTGGTGGGAGCCTCTCCCGCCTCCTCAATAGCGCTAAGGATGTCCGACTGCAGCTTAGGCCTGCTCCCCGCGGGGAAGTGGACATCCCCCGAGGGATCCCAGACTGCGAGAGGGCACAGGCCGGGCTGAGGGACCCCCCCCCCCCCCCAGTGCACAAATTTTTGTGTACTGGGCCTCTAGTTGGTTAATAAAACTATATAGGCTTTAGGTGTACAATTCTATAATACATTATCTGTATATTGTATTGTGTATTCACCACCTACAAAAATCAAGCTTTGAAAAGCTGCCTTAGTTCTTTGATAATACAAATTCCACATTCTAATTTTCTTGTATCTCAGGAGTTTCACCACGAAATAGTCTTGAAGTCTTAACCCCTAAAGTTCCTGGTGAGAGAGACCGTGGAAACTGCATCACATCTTTACAGCTGCACCCAAAAGGCTGGGCCACTCTTCTTCGGTGCTCAAGCAACACTGATGATCAGGAGGTACGGGCAGCAGGACTCCACCTTCAACAGGGCCGACTGAACAAAATGCCATGTGTGCTTGAACCCCTTCTTCCTCCCCTCTGGCCTTGGTGTGGCAAGCTGGGGAGTACTTTAAAGCAGTGATCAGCTCAGATTGTGCCCAGCTTTTAAATTCTTTTCTCCTTCATCTCATCATAAAAAGCCCTTTATATAGTAAACATAAGACAGATGTTTCAGTTAAGCTGGCTAACTGTGAGGTTTTGCTAAGCCAGTTGAGTATAATAATTTTCTCTTTTAAAAACCAGGGGAAACTTTGGAAAAGGAAGGAACTAAACTGAGACTAGGGGAAAAGGTCTTATATGACCTTATGATTTTCAGCACTCTGAAAAGCAGGAGTCCTTGCCCTAACCCGTTTGGCTCAGTGGATAGAGCATCAGCCTGCAGATCGAAGGGTCCCAGGTTCGATTCCTGTCAAGAGCATGTACCTTGGTTGCAGGCACATTCCCAGTAGGGGGTGTGCAGGAGGCAGCTGATTGATGTTTCTCTCTCATCGATGTTCTAACTCTCTATCTGTCTCCCTTCCTCTCTGTAAAAAATCAAAGTATATTTAAAAAAGAAAGAAAAGCAGGAGTCCTTTAAGAATCTCACTAGCTCTAGAATCTGCAGCTGAGAAAAGGAGAGAAGAGAGCCATTGAAACGTGTAGGGGAGGTATTCTAGGGCTTGACTGTCTTAACCCTTGAATTTTTAAATATTAAAATTGTTACTTTCAGAAAAGGGAATTATTACTACAGAAGTCACACTGGCCTTTGTGAATAAAAGGCTTTAAAGCATCATAGTACAGAATAACCCTAGCTTATGAAGATAAGAGGGTACAAGGCTACAAGTTCATTAGTTGCAAGGGGGGTAGCATTCATCTAAATGATTTCTTACAGTTCTGTGGCTTTAGCATTCTGTTGAGTTGTGTGTTTTTTAAAGAAGCACTATTTGAGGCTCTATAACTTTGGTTTATCCCTCTCCTCTCTCCCTAGTGGACTTGTGTCTATGAATTCCAAGAAGGAGTTCCGGTACGACCTGTCTCACCTCGCTGTTCTCTACGACTGACTCATTACATTGAAGAAGCCAATGTAGGCAGGGGTTATATCAAAGAACTTTGCTTCAGCCCTGATGGGCGAATGGTTTCTTCCCCACATGCCTATGGGATTCGATTGTTGGGATTTGACAAACAGTGCAGTGAACTTATTGACTGTTTGCCCAAAGAAGCCAGTCCCTTGCGGGTGATCCGTTCTCTGTACTCTCATAAAGATGTTGTACTGACGACAAAGTTCTCCCCAACACATTGTCAGATTGCCTCAGGGTGCCTTAGTGGACGGGTTTCTTTGTATCAGCCAAAGTTTTAGGCACAACTTACAACAAAATAAGCAACTCTTCTGGTGTTTGACATATAAATTGCTTCAATTGAGGTGAAGTATTTTCTTTTTTAGAAGATCTTAAAAGTTTGGGTCAAGATCCTGATTCTTATGAACACACCTGTGACCTGAGGACTTGGTCGTCCAGCATCATAGGGGCATTGCCAAGTTAGACTCTATGCAGCAGCATCTTTTGCAGCATTCCTCAGCTCCTGCTGATCTGTGCCACTGAACCCCAGTTCTGGTTATTTTGCATGTTAGCTCTTGTCGAGTTTCTTTTTTCTTTTTTGATTTTGGTGTGAATTTTGTGGACATTTAGCAGGAGTTTTGGTTGGGTTAGAAGAAATCTGTGACACTAGAATAAAACCCAAACGTTTGATGTTGGCATACTGATTGTTGAAAAAGAAATTTCATCTTCCCTTACCAGTATATTTGGTCTTTTAAAGTTGCTGTTATGTTTCTCAATAATGAGCACAGATAATGGCATTATTCTCATAACTATTGGATAGTCTTTCAACAAAATGTCTTTTAAGCTTCCTGTTAAAATTATACATATTTTTCACCATGAGAGGGTTTTGTTGTGACATTCTAGAAAAAATATTATCACCTCTCTTTGTAATTTACTTTACTTGTATGAATTTTAAAATCTCTAGCATGTGTCCTTACTTGGTATTTTGTTCCTGTCAACAGCATTAGGGAGGAAGAGGGGAGAAGGAATGAGCTTTGGTTGTTTCTGTTGTTTAGAAGAGAATTTATTTATTGGATTAGTACACTATCTGACCACAGAGTGATGAGGACAGTGTGGCTCAGATATTCTGTTTTCTCTGCCAGATTATTTGAATCACACAGGATGACATGTTATAGTATTGGGGTGGAGGGGGAATCGAGAGTAAAGAGATGGGTTTTACTCTTATTTCTTTCATGAGCCAGATGGCACAAGGTCAACTCTTAGCATTAGTGAGAGGAGAACTGCTGTCCTCTTCAAGCTGTTGGCATAAATGTGGTAGTCAGTGGCTTGGATGTCAAGACCGAGCTGATATGAAGACCTTTTGTTGTGTTTTGTTATGGAGCACAGCAAGTAAAAAGCATATATCAGGGCTTAAGCCCAAGGCCGACTGCTCTGCTGAAGTAAGGGGCTTTCCTTTAGTCTCCTCCACTTTGAATGGTTTGGTGTTTAGAAGGGGTTTGCCAGAAGCTAGAGTAATTTAAGTCACATGCTGGCTTTTTCCCTCTTAGATAACATTCTCTTAAGCCAGTTGCTCTCAAACATTAGGGTACATTATAATCATTGAGGAGCTTGTGAAAAATACAGAAAATGCCCTTACCTTAGGAGATTCTGATTCTGCCAGGGAGAAGACAGGAATCTGTATTTTAACAGGAACACCAAGTAACCTTTATTCAGATGGCCCCTGGATCACTGTTTATAAAACACTACCTTCAACATCAGTAAATACTTTTGTACCCATCAGGTGCTTAAGACAACTCCCAGAAGGTGTTTTGATTATTTTTTAATAATAAGTAAATGAAAGCAATTTTAGTGGTAGAAAATAACATAAAGTGAACTCAATTTCATTTTTTAAGGAATGAGAGAAGTGACTTGCCTAAGGTTATCCTAAAAAATTAGTGGCAGAGCCAGGACTCAAATTCAAGTCTCCTAATTCCTTGCTCAGGGCAATTTCTACTGTATTATGCTGTCTGTTAAAACAATGACTATGAACACTTTATTTTGTCTTTAATTTGTATTATTGTGAATACCCTTAAACTGGCTAAGACATTGGAAAAAGGAAGGCATGGGAGTAGATGCTGAGAATTCCAGCCATATGAAGAAAAGTATTTTAAATTTTATAGAAATGTTTAAGCAACCCAAATACATGAATAAAAATGACTGTTTTGGTTTTTTTTGTAGGACCTACCATACAGCCATTCACACATGTATAAAGGTTACATCTCACTTGGGACAATGTTGGCCCTAGGACAAATTTTTAAAATTAGATCAATTTACCATGGATGTTTAAAATTCGGAAATTTTTTCGTCATCAAAAAAATTATGACAAACTACAGTGGAAACACAGGTTTGACATAAACTTAAAAAAACACATTTAAAAAGTTTTTGAGGCAAAAACACTTAATGTTAACATTAAAAATAAGCTACTGAGTGTAACAATTGTATTGATAATCAAAAGAAGTTTCCATAAATTGTATCACCTTTGGAGAGAGTTCCATGCTCATATTGCCCAGCTCTAAACTTCAGTCATGATTGTTTAACAACTATAGAGCATCTATCACATGTCAAATATTGGACATACTTTACTACTAATCCTCACAGAAACCTTACAAGGTAGGTGGAGGAGTACCAATTTACTTTGGAGGAAATGGAGGGTCAGAAAATTTAAGTGATTTGCCTTAAGTCACAGAGCTGGGTGGCATCACTGGGATTCAAACCCTGGTCTGTTTTAGTCCAAAGCCTGTGCTTATTACCCTCCCATTGTGCCCTTTGGTTGGTAAAGGATGGTAAACTGGCCGGTTAATTTACTTGTTTTGCATCCTCTGGAAGTTCTTTATTACAGCTGGCTTACCTTCTGCACCACATAAAAGAACATTTACAAGATTAACAGTTTCCATTAGAATTAATACTATAAACTGCAGAGCATACATACAGTCCATTCCTAACTAAAAAACCTCAAGCAGGACATGTAACTGTAAAATAAAGAAAAATAGAGGATAAATAGCCTTATTAAAAAAAAAAAATAGAGCCTCACGGATGAAATGGGCTGTTAATGTAAAAATTAACAGCCAGCAAAGAGAACCTTCGTTCTCTTTGAGGTATGGTCATGATCAAAAAGTCACCAGGGATATTAAGGAATTAAAAGTCTTCAGGAATGGTATACTATTAGAGGAAATTACATCTTATAATTAAAAGGTCCCATTTCACTTACAGTGTAAAATCTAATGTAGTGTTTTTTACTCTAAATTTTATTTAGTCATTTTTATTCATGATAATTGGTAAACGTATTATAATTGGTAACATAGTATAATTATTGGGAAGTGTAGTATAAACTATACTTTGGTTTTAAAAAGCTTTCTGCAGAACAGTACCTTTATGGCAATGCTATGTTGAATGAGTTTAGGAACATCAAATGCATAGTAGTTCCTTATTTTCAATTGTGAAAATGAAGTGGCTAAAGCAGATGAGATCTCTATTTTAATCTTTTGAAGATGTGTGTGGTCTTTTTCCTCAGAATCCCAAAGAACATGTATATTTTGTCATTTCTGCTTGTTACATCCTGAGAAGAAGCTATACCAAAAATTTTAGAAAAACAAGGAAAAGGTAGATCACACGTTCCCCATTTCTGTCTAGAACCAAGATCACATTATACTATTAGTATTAAAGTTTTGTTTGCTAGAAAGTGCAGTGTAGGAAAAATATTCTGAGAATCTTTTAAAAGCCTAATGTTTCCCAATTTGTCAGAATATATGGTATTGGCATCCATAAATACCTGTTAAACCTGTGTTTAGTAAGAGAAATATTCTGATAACTTACTAATGACAATCATCCCCATTTAGTGACCAGCAGTGACAGAGAGCTATGAAATTTCATTACGTAATAAACTGTGTTGGTCATAAAGCATATATATGAATTTTTGGATAACTAATGCATATCTCTTAAGTGCCAAAATTTAAAACTTGTAATTCTTTTTGATGTCTTTCAAATATGTTAGTATATCTCCCTGCCTTCTTCTTAAACAGCATGCTCAGTATAATTCACTTTTTCATGATGAAAAGTAAAAGTTATATTCATGTATCATTACAAATATTCAGTGAGCTCTGATGTATATAAAATAATTCATAAAATGTAAAGGGCTATAACAAATATGAGTTAATATCAATTATTATAAAGTGATTCCCTCAGCCCTGAGGTATATGTAATCGTTTGCCTCAGATTGCTAGTGTTTTGTTTTTAATTTAAAAATGTTTTATATCTGCTAAGCAGTTTATTCTGTCTCCTTCCACACTATCTATATGCCTGCCTCTAAAAGATTCCCCACTTCTTCTAATGTGCTGTGTTCATGTTATGAGCTGGAACATGAGATAACCAAGCCTGCTTAGTGTCTGCAGATCTGGACAAGCTCTGGGTACACAGGCTTTGAGATGGCTCTTTTGGTTGTTTACCACCTTTCTGACAGGTTCACAATAACCTTCTGGATAATATAAGTTTCCAGTAAAGGCCTAACCTAGTGTTCTTTTTTTCAGTTGCCACTAAGTAAAATACTTCAAGCGAAGGGTGTTGCTAGATTAAGGAACAAACAGCAATGTACCAAAGAATAGCAAAGCAACAACAAAGGCTCTGTATTTGCACAGGAGTCTTTCATGCTTTTAAGAAAAAAGAATACAGAGGGGAAAACAATGAAAATTAAATCCAGATAGACTTAAGAGTATTTTTTATGCCATTAAATAACTATTAAAATATATGCTTAAATTATCACATGTTGTTACAAAGACACAGTTTAGTCTCATTGCAGAATAAGATTGTACCAAAATTTATACTCTAAAGATGATTCCTAAGAATTTCTCCCATTCAAATGATAATAGAAATGATTATCAAAAGGAAAGTCTCAAATGTACCAGTATTCTCTCTTTAGTTATAAATGAATAAGCGGTAGTAATATGGGTTTTATCAAAGTTCCAAGGAACACATCTCACATACACACAGATCCTATATGTATGTGTAATAATGTCACTATAAATAAAAATGTCACCCAGAGGTAATAAAATAATTTTTAAATTTAAATCTGGTCTAACGTATTTAAAATAGAATTTTCAGCTTTCCTAAGTTTCTTCCTCACTTTTCATGGTTTTTACCTTAAAAATGGAATATTTGAATTTTTTTTTTTAATTCACTATATTTCCAAACTGTGCTTTCTGGTAACTTTTAGATTCACATTTTCAGGAAATTATTGCCCTATACAATATACTAGACACCAGGAAGTTTTCTCACTGGGCTCTGAAGTGCTGTAGTTCTTATGCTAGACTGTAAGCTCCCTGAGGGCAGGGACTGTCTTATTTATTCTTGTATTCTTGTACAGGATCTGACAGAGTAGTTGCTTCATAAATGGTTGTTGAATGAATCAAATGAACCTTCACCATATGCGGCCTCAAATTCCCATGAAGCCAGAATTATTCAGCACTAAAGGAATCCATCATTTATTATCACAGTGAACACACTGTGCATCAGAGTCATACCTGTGGTCAGAAAAGCTATGCCAACTCATTGATCTGGAAAACTGCAAGTTTAAGACTCAGTATTTCATTCAACAAACATTTGAACCCCTACCATATGCTTAGTCCAGTACTAGGGACCCAAGGGACTAAGGTTTTCGTATTCCATAGGTGCAGCTGAAACAGACTTCGATGCAGGGCGTGTGACCTGTGCAGGCATATAGGGCTCTGCACTGAGAAAGGTCCCATGCTTGGTTTAATGCTTGGCTAAAGCCATGTTGAAATTCTTAATTTTTTCAACAGGGGACCCACATTTTTATTGTGCACTGGGCTCATACATTATGTAGCTGGCCTGGCTTGGATATTATCATTTTGATACAATGGAAACAAAATAATCCTATATAATAAAAGCCTAATATGCTAGGTGTCTGGTCAACTGGTCGACCATTCAACCAATCAAAGCATAATATGCTAATGATATGCTAAGGCTGCTCAACTGCTAGCTATGATGTGCACTGACCACCAGGGGGCAGATGCTCCAACCGGTAGTTTAGCTTGTTGCCGGGGTCTGGCTGATTGGGACTGGGTGAGACAGGGCTGGACACGCCCTGGAGCCCTTCTGCAGTCTTCCCCAGCCCTGATGGTACACTGGTGGGGTCCCTCGGCCTGGCCTGTGCCCTCTTGCAATCCGGGACCCCTTGGGGGATGTCGAAGAGCCGGTTTCGGCCTGACCTCTCAGGCCAGGCCGAGGGACCCCACTGGTGCACGAATTCATGCACTGGGCCTCTAGTAAGAATTATATTATCTTTTCACATTCATTGAACTAGCCATAGTGCATGATTTAATAAAATAACTTACAAAATTTAAAATTAAAACAGAAGTACTCCCTTCCCAACAAACTTTTTAAAAGATCAAATGTTTTTCATTTAAGAATTAGGAAAACTTTCTAAACATGAAATTGGCTTTCACCTTTTCAATTGAATTATTTTTTTGTGTGTGTTTTTATTCAATTGAATTATTTTGAGTTTTTCAAATGGATGAATGTAGAGTTGTAGGTGAATTTATTATCTAATTACATACCTATATACAATTTTAAGGTTTTAATCTTTTATTAATATATGCACTGAATATTTTAGTATAAGTCTACCTCATAATGTGCTTTTAAAAAATAAATGCTACTTTGAAACACCTGACACACTTTTTGTGTGTGGCTAACCTGTTTAAAAGGTTGATTGGCAAAGTGGCATTTAGCAGTAGTTTGAAAACTTTTGTTTAAATCGCTTAGGTGTTCATCTTTAGACCAGAATCAGGCATAACACTCTGGCAGAGGCAGGGATTTGGTGGTTCTTGTTGGTGAAAGTCTAAACTTTCTCAATCATGTAGCCCTATCAGAAAAAATTGGAGAATACACTCTAAATTTTGATTATTTATAAATTATATATATGCATATACTATTGTACAGATCTATATGTACATTATAAAACATGTACAGAGGTAAAGGAAAGTTTAAAAATATAACATTAAAAAAATCAGTCCCTTCCAGGGATCGCCTTGTGCTTCCACTGTACATGCAATTTTGTTTTGTGAAGATCATTGTTCTAAACACAGAACTGGCATTTTATACTGAAAACACATTTATTAAGATCTGATCCATTCACATCTGTTCATTTACACATTTATTCAATATGAATGTTTTGTAGAGTTTCATAAATTAGTTCTTTATTCATTGAAAATAATATTCATATAAATAGAAAGCATGGTTGACAAAATTCTACTTTTGTTTGTCAAGCTATATACAGTAATTGGTTCTCATGTAGACAAATTAGAACATGCTATTTTTTTTTCAGTGTTCCCTAAGAATAATTTAATATTATTTAACAGGGTGATTAGTGGTTCATTTCACCATACCACTTTAATTCACTAGAAAAATGATAATCAAATTTGGTACACTCACTTTTTTGGTAAGCCATTGAAGAGAAAAATAGAATAAATCCCTTTCAATTATTTTGTGAAATTAACCATTTAGATAAACTGATTTAACTAACCACAGCACTAATTATTTCAGTTATTCCAATGACTGACATGATATGGACTATTTAAAAATAGATTTTTTGGAGAAACCAAGATGGCGGCATAGGTAAACACCGGTGATTGCTGCCTCGCACAACCACTTCAAAAATACAACTAAAAGACGGAACGGACATCATCCAGAACCACAGGAAGGCTGGCTGAGTGGAAATTCTACAACTAGAAGGAAAGAGAAAAGCATACGGAGAATCAGAGGAGGCGCAGTGCGGAGGTGAAATACTAAGGTGCGGAGGTGCGTGCGGAGCGGGCTGGCGGCTGAGGGCGCGGTTGTCGTTTTCAATCGGGAGGGAGTCTCAGGCTCTGAGCTCCAGTTCCGGGCGAGTCTCTAGGGACCCAGACTCATACGGGAGAAGCGGGACTGTCTGGCATCGGTCAGAACCCGAGGGCAACTTTCTCTCCGAGGGGCTTGCAGCGATTAATGGGACACTGAGAAGCAGAGTCTCTGAGGGCAAGACTGAGAGCAGCCATAATTGCTAACCCCGCCCTGTTGATCCCGTGGGACCCGCCCCGCCCAAGCCCTGTAGGGAGACTTTTGCTGGATAGCCTCAGGCAAAGGCTAGATTAGCACCTCCCTAGAGATCCAGGAGCCAGGAAGCCCAGAGGTCAGAGTGGGACCATCCAGTTTGCAGCTCCGTGGAACCATAAAAGACACACTCAGGGGGCAGACTCAGTGAGCACCAAAGCCCCATCGAAGCAAGTCTAGCCCCAGAGGGGTGTCTCCAGCAAAGAAGTTCTCCCACTGCAGACACAGCTGATTCTCACAGCCAATTGGCCTGGAGGTCAATTCCTCTCAGTGATAACTACAACAATCAAGGCTTAATTACAACAAGACTGTGCACAAAGCCCACAAGGGGGTGCACCAAGAGTGTCTACCTCAGGTAATTGGGACACTTAGCACAGAAAGGCACTCTATCGACACAGCGAAGCATAAAAAATGCCGAGACAAAGAAACAGGACACAAACGACAGAATAGGAGGAAAGCAAACTGCTGGATATAGAGTTCAAAACCACACTTTTAAGGTCTTTAAAGAACTGTCTAGAAGCCGCCGATAAATGTAGTGAGATCTTCAAGAAGACTGGTGAGACCGCCGATAACTGTAGTGAGTGAGATCTTCAAGAAGACTGGTGAAACCCTCGATGTTGTGATAAAGAACCAACTAGAAATATAGCATACACTGACTGAAATAAAGAATATTATACAGACTCCCAACAGCAGACCAGAGGAGCGCAAGAATCAAGTTAAAGATTTGAAATATGAAGAAGCAAAAAACACCCAACCGGAAAAGCAAAATGAAAAAAGAATCCAAAAATACGAAGATAGTGTAAGGAGCCTCTGGGACAGCTTCAAGCGTACAAACATCAGAATAATAGGGGTGCCAGAAGAAGAGAGAGAGCAAGATATTGAAAACCTATTTGAAGAAATAATGACAGAAAACTTCCCCTACCTGGTGAAAGAAATAGACTTACAAGTCCAGGAAGCGCATAGAACCCCAAACAAAAGGAATCCAAAGAGGACCACACCAAAACACATCATCATTAAAATGCCAAGAGCAAAAGATAGAATCCTAAAAGCAGCAAGAGAAAGAAAATTAGTTACCTACAAGGGAGTACCCATACGACTGTCAGCTGATTTCTCAACAGAAACTTTGCAGGCCAGAAGGGAGTGGCAAGAAATATTCAAAGTGATGAATACCAAGAGCCTATAACCAAGACTACTTTATCCAGCAAAGCTATCATTCAGAAGTGAAGGCCAGATAAAGAGCTTCACAGATAAGAAAAAGCTAAAGGAGTTCATCACCACCAAACCAGTATTATATGAAATGCTGAAAGGTATCCTTTAAGAAGAGGAAGAAGAAAAAGGTACAGATACAAATTATGAACAACAAATACACATCTATCAACAAGTGAATCTAAAAATCAAGTGAATAAATAATCTGATGAACAGTATGAACTGGTGATTGTAATAGAATCAGGGACATAGAATGGGAGTGGACTGACTATTCTTGGGGGGGGGAAGGGATGAGGGGGGTGAGGGAAGAGATTGGACAATAATCGTGCACCTATGGATTAGGACAGTGGGTGGGGAGTGAGGGCGGTGGGTAGGGTGGGAACTGGGTGGAGGGGAGTTATGGTGGGAAAAAAGAGTAACTAATGTAATAATCTGAACAATAAAGATTTAATTAAAAATTTTAAAAAAATAAAAATAGATTTTTTTTAAAATTTAAAAGGAAATGATTATTTGGCATGCATTTATACTAATGAATCAACAACTTATATTAGTTTCCTATTCCTTTTTAAAAAAAATATATATATATATATATATTTTAAATATATTTTATTGATATTCTACAGAGCGGAAGGGAGAGGAATAGAGAGTTAGAAACATCAATGAGAAACATCAACCAGCTGCCTCCTGCACACCTCCTACTGGGGATGTGCCCGCAACCAAGGCACATGCCCTTGACCGGAATCGAACCTGGGACCTTTCAGTCCGCAGGCCGACGCTCTATCCACTGAGCCAAACCGGTTTGGCTTAAAATATATTTTTATTGATTTCAGAGAGGAAGGGAGAGGAAGAGATAGAAACATCAATGATGAGAGAATCATTGATTGGCTGCCTCTTGCACAACCCCCACTGGGGACCAAGCCCACAACCCAGGCATGTGCTCTGACCAGGAATCGAATCGTGACCTCCTGGTTCATAGGGTGATGTTCAAACACTCAGCCACACTGGGTGGGCTAGTTTCCTATTTCTGATGTAACAAATTACCAGGGACTTAGTGGTTAAAACAACAAATTGATGTTCACTGAGTTTTCTTCCTTCTGACAGAAGACAGGAAAAGTGGTGCTCAGTCTAGCATGTGTTCAAGGCACCTGGAGAGCTTCTTAAGACAGACTGCTGGGTCCCCATCCAGACTTTCTGATTTCATAGGTTTGTGGTGAGAGCCCCCATTTTGCATTGCTCACCCGTTCCCTGTGGCTGCTCTAGTTCTGGAAACCATAGTTTGAGAACTATGGATATTGAAAATGTAGTTAGAGTTTGGATTTCTCATGGATGCCAGATCCCATGGATCTTTATATAGATAAAGGAAGCCATTTTAGAGAAGATCTTAACTTTGGAGGTTGATATTATAGATGGACAACGTGCATCCCATCAACTACACCATTTAGTACATTGTCAGTTTGACAGTCCTTCAGCGAGAGCTAAGACTTTCCTAATTTAATATGATATTGAAGTTACTGAGCAGCGAGTTAAGCTAAGATCGTCTTACCTTCTCAGGAACAGACTGGTGCCCTGTGGCTTGTCTTCTAACTCAGAAAGAGGAGCACTGCTACAGTACTGCCCCTCTCTGGTGTGAGCTGGGCAGAGCTGCAGCCACCAGAAAAGGAACAAACTAACCATGGCAGAGACAACTCAAATGCTTCTTAACCTTTCTATAGGAAATAGCTGTTTCCATTTAAATTATGGGTACACTAGACTGCTGCATTAAAATTAACTTGCAAAAGCCTTCACTTTAAAAGGCTAGTCTTTGGGGAAAATGAAAGATCCAAATTTCATTGTGAAAAAATTACTTTTTAAAAGTTCAATACAAAGTATCAGATCTATTCTGAATACATTGTATTTATTAAGCAGTTATTACCTAACGAGAGGACCGATGCATGAAATTCGTGCAAGGGGCTTGGCCCTCACAGCCCCGGCTTCATCTGGAAGGTCGTTCAGGTGTTCGGTC
This sequence comes from Myotis lucifugus, assembly GCF_000147115.1. NCBI lineage: Eukaryota > Metazoa > Chordata > Mammalia > Chiroptera > Vespertilionidae > Myotis > Myotis lucifugus. The sequence continues at coordinate 2,650,728 of NW_005871228.1, read as the reverse complement.
TAATTAGCATATTAGCTTTTTATTTATATAGGATAGTATTTTTGTGCGTGTATATAATTAATAAATGTATATAATTAAAAGAAGGATGTCCTGGCATTTATTGAAAGTTGCAGAGTATTGGCAGGAAAATCATGATCCCTACCCTGGTCCCTCAAAGGGGTCAGTAGATTCCTCACCTCTGGGGTAGTCTCAATAAGAAATAAATTGATTAGGCTCTATTTTACCCACCAGCCCTGTCACAACCTGTGAGGGGTATTCTAAGAATAACTAAACTAAAAGAACTAAACTCAGTCTCTCAATATATCAGTAATACCAACTATTGTGATAAACCCCCAAATGATTTTTCTCAACATTTTATTATAAAAATGTTCAAACATACAGCAAAATTGAAAGAATTTTACAGTGAACATCTGTTTACCAAGATTCTACCATTAACATTTTACTATGCTTGTTTTATCAAATACTCCATCAATCCATCTTAATTTTTATGTATTTTGAATAAATTACATATATCTGTACACATCCTTCTAAAAATCCTCAGCAATACATATCAACTAAAGTTCAGTATTTTTTCTTTTGTTGAAAAATTTCATTGATGCCCACAAATATTAATGGCATGTCCTCTAAGTTTATACAAATGTATACACTTGTATACATTTGCCCAAACCTGTATCGATATACGTAGATTACAATACCACCATCACCCCAGAAAGTCTCCTCATGACCCTTCCCAGATAAGTCCCTTCCCCATCCCTCCCAGAAGCAGCCAGGTGTTTTTTTTCCCACCATAGAGTTGTCTGAATGTCATATGAATGGGATCATACATTATGCATTCCCCATGATGTTTTTAAAAGACAAATTCTTAGCCTGGCTGGCATGGCTCGGTGGTTGAGTGTTGACCTGTAAACCAGGAGATCACAGTTTGATTTCCAATCAGGGCACATGCCCAGGTTGTGAGCTCCATCCCCATTGGAGGGCGTGCAGGAGACAGCCAATCAATGATTATCTCTCTCCCTTCATCTCTGAAATAAATAAAAATACATCTTTTTTTAAAAAAACACCACAACAAATTCTTAGAAAAAGTGTCTCTGAAACAGGGAAAGTAATAGTGATAAAGACAACATCTGGGATCAGATTTTGAGTCATTCATTGAGCAGTTGTGAGACTCTCTAGTCTGTGGATACAAAGACATTGTGTCTTGAAGGACACAGCACACCATGGGAGAGCAGGTTGAGACAGTCACCACATGCACAGACCTGATCTAGCCTGGAGTCACTGGGGCATCAAGGGAGGTTTAAATTTTTACTTTGGAACTTGTCTCAGGCACCCAATGCTCTATTTCCACAAGTCTAGAATCTTATAATTCAAAATGATTTGTCTTTAAATAAGGGCAGTTTTATAGTACTGAGCAAATGTTGGCAAATTTGCTAAACAAATAAGAAATAAACAATAAAAGGCACAAATTGAAATTACTAGATAGTTAGCATTGCCCCCAGACACAAACCCAACACGCATTCCTGCCCCTGGACCCTGAGCTGCAGAAGCTTTGAAGAGCCCCAAAGCGCCACCACAAAGTTTTCATCCTCTTGGACTTCGCCTTAGCTTTCTCAAGGCCTCACACCTATTACATCTCCAAGTTCAGGCCCTCACTTAACTTCTTTCCTCTTTACCTTCATATTTTACACACAAATTACCAAAGAAAAGTCTTTAGTTCCCATACATACCCACTTTTTCCTACTTGAAACTATGCCTCTTTCCTAGTGGAGTGAGGAGTGAAGAGCCCAAAAACCCTGTACATTTCTTTCTTAAATGATTGCTTTCCCAGAAAACTAGAAGGATTAAGGGAAGTTCTGAAGCTTCTTTTTACCCAAGAGAAAGAAAGCTCTAGACTAGGAGCCACCCATTACTTGACCCTTGTAACTAAATGAATTTATTTCCCTTGTGTGGTGTGCTCTGTACCAGCAACTAACTGCTGACTAATCATGACTGGTTTTATTGTTGATGATTAAAACGTTCTTCTTGCCCTTCTTCATCACCTTCATTTGGCTTAGCTCTACAATTTACAGTGCCAGAAAGGATAAGGAAAATGGAGTGCCTGGACATACACGCAATCTTGACGCATGCAGGAACTTTTCTTTTGGTCTCAAATTGGCTACACATTTCTCAGATGAAAGGATAGCTGCCAGTGTTAAAAAGGAAAATCAAGAACTCACCAGTCATTTAGCTCATAAATGTTACGGACTTCATGTTTGTGCCACCCAGAAAGCTAATAGGTTGAAACCCTCAATGTGATGGTATTTAGAATTGAGGCCTTTGAGAGGTAATGAGGTGTAAATGAGGTCATGAGGATCTCTCTGCCATGAGAGGGCACAGTGAGAAGTCTGCACACTAAGAGGCCTTTCACCAGGAATCAAATCTGCCAGCACCTTCACCTTGGACTTCCCAGCCTCTGGAACTGAGAGAAATGTCTGTTGTTTAAGCCATCCACTCTATGGTATTTCGTTATGGCAGCCTGAGCAGTGTAAACATTCTTTCCTTAACCTCCATGACCCCTCAAGGAATGAAGGTCAGACAGGCTATTCCAGATGCTGTGATCCTGAATAGCCACGTGTCCCTTCACTCTGATTCCTAAAGAAATATTATACCTATCAGGTGTCAGTCACTTGCCAGGCACTTGAAACACTGAAATCTAGAGCAGAATCCCTGCCTTATGGAGCTGGCATTGGAAAGGGGAAAAAAGCATAAAATAATCACCATATAGTTAAAACAGGGATGTGATAGCAATAGAACATTTAAAAGGGGGACCTGACTTAGTCCTGCAAGTGTGGGCTGTATTCTCTAAAGTGGCAGTTGATCTCACTCTCAAGTCCTCAGCGGGAATTAATGAGTGAATCGGTGTACAGGGCAGAGGCCAGGCGGCTCAAGGAGGATGGAAGTCCTTGTGCTGAGGGCAGTGACTGGGCAGGCAGTTTTAGCTGGAGATGAGAGTAAAGGTGGCAGGGCCTGGATCATTTCATCTAAAAAGATCAGTCAGCAACATGAAGAATGGATTAAAGAGATGAGAATTTAGATAAATACTATTCTCAATTTCTGCTTCAAAATCAGATATGTTCATCTGGGAAAAACAAGTTCTCTATGGAAACTTCAGGGGCTAAATGGATTAAGTTGGGAATCAGCCTGCTGGGAGCCTGGGCGTGCTCTGCAGCTGTGTGAGCTCCTCTAGGTCCCTTCCCAGTCCTCCCTCGAGAAATATCCTCTACATCGGCGGTTCTCAACCTGTGGGTCACGACCCCTTTGGCAGTCAAACGACCCTTTCACAGGGGTTGCCTGAGACCATCCTGCATATCAGATATTTACATTACGATTCATAACAGTAGCAACATTACAGTTATGAAGTAGCATCAAAAATAATTTTATGGTTGGGTCACAACATGAGGAACTGTTTTTAAAGGGCCAGAAGGTTGAGAACCACTGCTCTACATGCTCCCCTCACTTTGTGGTCTATAATGGCTGTCGCAGGTGGGTTAATTAAAATGACACTTCATCAGATGGCATGTAAAACACTACTTTTATCAATTCTAAAGTTCAGGATATTCACTTTTGTAATGAATTTCTACCCTAAACTGGAGTTTCAAAAATACTTTACAGCAACTGCTCCCTTACCTAGTTGTCCTCATCAAGCTACACCGATCTCTAGACACAGGGCACCTTACAATTTAACATGTAAACCAACAGTGTGCTAATATGGCTTCACTCTAAAACAAAGGAGCAGCTATGAAGTTTCAAGCAGATAGAAAAATCCTGAAATGCACGAACATCTAGACCCCTAGCCCGGGGTAAGCATGACGCAAAGGGATATGATTACAATAGAAATTACTGGCAAACTGAATTCACCAAGACAGTTTTACACTCAGTAGAAAAAAAATTTCACTTGAGAAAAGCTTTAAAGATCAAAATACTTTGCAGTTTAGCTCTCTGGAAAATTAAGTTATTTGGAACTCCTCTTGTTCCAAGATGGAGTCCCCACAGGAAGCTGCTAACAAAATAGTGTGGCTAAACGTATTATCAACACAAATACTAATAGATCAATTTACCACACACACACAAAAAAAGAAAATGTGCTAGTAACTAACCCAACCACAAAAGACCAAATGGACTTAAAAAAGAAAACTTTATTCCAAAAAGAATTACCAAAAGAAGCATGTTAACTCTGAAACATTTAACAGGTTTCATTTAAACTCAGTCACAAAATTCAAACAAAAACAGCTTTGTGTGCTTAACCACTTTTAATGAAACTTTAAAAACGGAAACATGTACTGTAGAGATTGCCCCATAATTTGGGAGCCATTTAGGCAAATATTTAATATGAAGGGGAAAAACATCAGCATTAAAACAGAAGTCTCAAATGTAAGAATAGGTGTTCAAGTTTTTGACATGCATTTATATGCATGAGAAAACAAAGAATTAATTTAGAAGAAATCAAGTCTTTCTTCAAATATGATCTCCTATCTTGCCTTCATTTTGACGCATACCCCTCATGCTCCATCCTTCATCTACACTGAACCAGTGTTGGTCAACATGATTGGCTTACTGGGAAGCCCTCCAGATCCCATTTCACAAATCCTGTCTACCACCCCATTATCCGCTCACATGTTTGCACAGCCTTCTGAGTATTATCACTGTAATTGAGCTAGGGAATTTCAGGTCTCCAAAGAATGATTATATATACACAATTCTGTTTTACCGCACAGTTCACAATATATAGGTGATTATATAACTATAAGATGAATATTGACTATTGAGACAAACAACATCAACTTTGTCTCCAACACAAATGAAACAGATACACAAATTTCCCACCATATAGAGGTTGTGTTTTTAGTCTGTGGTGCAGTCCTGAGGGCTCATACCACTTTACGTATGTTAAATATGGAATCCATAACATCAGACATGAATATAGGAGGCAAAACCAGAAGTGCCCCGTGCTCATGAGCAGTCTGTGTCACTTATGTAACAGAAAGGGCCACTTTTAAAGCTTTTCAAATAGTTAATCATATTTGCCTTTTCAGAATTACTGTACTAATTCACACTGAAGGTATAAACAATAGGTAGAATCTTACTTGTAACATAAATTTGACTTATTTTCAAGTTCAGACAAAGCTGTTGGTTACAAGTTCTGTTAAACTTTCTGTCAAATTTAAGAAGTCTACAGGACAACAAAGAACCATCCCTGGTAATGTATTTGCAGTTTGGTCTTCAAAAGCTGTAAAAGGTGACAAAGAAATCCAAAAATGTGAGTTAAAACCATTAAAAATATTTATTGTTTGTAAATACCACATATTTGAGACAGCAGAAACCAAAGCGTCCTCCTTTATATTCTCACTTCACTTGTATTTTACAAAGTGCTTTAGAACTTAAGATTTCTACCACCTGTGTGGAGTGTATAGACAAAAGCAAGCCCTGTGGGACCAAAGGCCCATGGAGTCCACTTCCAGGGCCAGAGCATGACCCCAGGCTAACACACCTGCCACATGCTGAGCACCTAGACAGGCAGTACTCAGGGGCTCACACACAAATGAGGGGTCATGCACCACAGTACCAATGTCATTCATTTCTGAAAGAACTGCTTCCAATCCTCACCCTTGACTCTATTTGATAGGCCAAAGGATGCTACTCACATTTATTTGAGTTTTCTGAAATCCTGACATCTGCACCTTGGTTGCTCAAGTAAACTGCCATTTTTAGCACAACACTGTCAAACAGAGCTGTTATAAATCTCCTGAGCTTGATTATTGCCTAACAAATGCTTGGTTATGCTTCCTAATCCTTTTGGTTGGAAGAAGGATGTTCATTTTATTTGACCAGCCATACTGCATGTAGAGGTAAACATCTGTTTTGGACTATCTGCCCAGAAACTGAGTAAACTACCAATTGAGACCCTGATTTTATTTTGGTCATTACGTGCACATTTTCATATGCAATTACCCAGCCTGATGAAAAACTGGTAGTAGGAATCCTAACTACTCTGCCATGTCAGATGCTGGAAAGCAATCTTAACTACATATTTACAGACGTAGGTTTTAAAAAATAAACCACTTTTCTAGGATGTTTCATGATTACTAATCATTCAACTGTTGTATGAATCATTTTGCCTGATTTATCGGGAAAATACATCTTAAAAGCTGATTCCTTTGACAAATATGTTTTTGTTAGGTAAGGGATGACTAATCTATCCAGCTATTACCAGTCTAGAAATTTAAAATTAACCCTTCAAATGTCTTTATTTAGATCTGATCCTCTCAAATTGTTTTAATGATAAAATGGTAAAATTGGGTTCCCAAAATGTAAAAATCCTAATACAAGTCTCTATTTCCAAAACTAAATTAAAATTAAAAAAAGGTAGCTAACACTGTGGGATGAAAGCTATCCTGAGTGTCCCCCCCGCCATACACACACACACACACAAAACAATGAGAAACCAGAAATAAAAACCTGGGATTCTATTAAATAGACTTTCAAAATAAAATTTTATGGAAGTGTTTTCTAAAAGGAGTTTCAAGAGAACAGAGTACTTGAATAAGACAAACTAGTACGTAAAGGGGGAAAAACTCCCAAAGCTATTTGCTAAGTTGGCAACAACAATTCAAAGAAATTGAGCTAAAGAGAGTTTGATCTTTACATAATTAATATGAAACTTAATAAGATGAAATGCCTATGACAAAATTTAAGTCTCCCCACCTTTTGGCAGTGAAATTAACATGATATTTTGGACAGGTTTAAGGTCACATTCAGAATTAAACAGAAAACTTTCAAATCCAGAAAGCAAATGGGAGCTGTCATTAGCTGCTGGAGTCTACCATGCCTAAATAGAAACAGCGTGGATAATGACTATCCCAACAGGTGCTGTTTCAAAACTAATACAAGCAATTTATCATGAAAAGCTTACACCTATTAAGCTTTCTTCTCTGTCCTGCTCCTTGTGTATATGCTTCAGTTTAGCAAAGACTACACTTTGCAACTCCTCCTAAGAGGAGAGAAGCAAGAAATGGAGTAATAAAAGTAAGCCTGAGAATTCAAGGGGCCCTAAGAGCCTTTTCTCTGGCTGGTCATGGCCACTTATGTTTTAATAAGGGTTTAAAGATTTGGGGAAAAAGACTATCTTGGCTATTAGTTTCCTCAGCAAAAGCCATCCATAGACAGACAGCTATTAACCAAGCAATTAACCCAAAGTTCTCAGGTAATAATTAGAACAAAACAAAACAGCCCGGCTGTTGTGGTTTAGTGGTGAAGCATCGATACCCGGTCAGAGCCCAAGCCCAGGTTGCGGGCTCCATCCCCAGTAGTGGATATTTGGGAGGCAGCCAACCAATGACTCTTATTCATCACTGATGTTTCTCTCTCCCTTCCTCTCTCTGAAATCAATAAAAAAAAATTAAAAAAAAAAAACACACCCCAAAACCCTTAAATTCTTCTATTGAAACCTTTTATTCTGCATTTGTTGGTGCTTAAGGAAAATAGCTTTGCCATAATTCATTGTGCCCTGAACTTACGACACCAACTTATATTGGCCAATTAGGAACGAGGCCAAACTACATACTTCTTTAAAGGTCTAGTCAGTTGGTAAATGGCACTTAATTATTTCTTTCATGTAATCTTTAACAGGAATTCATAAGTTGCATTGATTATGCCCCAAGAGATGAGGGACCGGTGGTAATTTAGATGGGCACCTCTGAAAAGATTTGTCAGTTTCCTGTCTCGTTCTAACCAGATTATTTTGAAAACCTGGGGAAAAGACTGAAATTCCCCACCAATCTGAGACTGCATGCGAGTTTTTACAACATTAATTGGAAAAAACAAGATTCCCAACATGGCACCCAATAGACCTCCACAGATAAAATCATTGACCAAATGAGCACTGTACGTTGTTGCAGTAGGCAGGTGCTCCTTAATGGGACCCCGAAGGCCAAAAAACAGGACATTGCTGAACCCATTACGGAAAAGAACAGGTATCAAGCCTCGATAATACTCTCCAATTCCATGGCATTTCAGTGCCTTGAAAGCCTGGTAAGTGTTTGTAAATTTATCATGATGCTTGTGGTCTTGAAGCAGTGTCTGAACTCTTTCCAATGGAGTGAAAATCGCTTCTGTTGTCCCTGCAAGTATTGCTGCCATGCTACGGGTTGCAAAATCTGGGATACTGATATGCTTACGGAGAAGGCAAGATAAATCCTCATACAGACCAAACATAAGTGCCAGTGTAGTTGTCTTCTGCACTAATGGAGGAAGAATTCCGCGATACAAGTTTCGAAATCCATCCCTCCTCAACTGAAGCACTGCATCCCTGGTTTTGATTCCATACAGCTGTTGCCGAAAGAGGACCTTCTGAATGGGAAATGTGATCGCTACGTTGCTGAAAGCTGCACAGCAGCCACACAAATAATGTTTCCTTTCACCAACATCTGTAATATGAGGTGATATATCTTGTTTTGAAGATGTTATGATTGGCGACCTCTTTTTATGAGCTTCTGAATCCATCATGTGGCTTAAGATCTGTCGTCTTCATGAAGGATTTTTTTTAACCTACAAATAATAAAATGACAATAAACCTTTAAAAACAGTGTTAAACACATGGATTTTTTCCCCAAAACCTTCCTCCAATTTCTGGACACTTTTCCTTATAGATTAGCAGTTCTCCAAGTTTTTCCAAGGACTCCTGGAGGTCCCCGAGACCCTTTCTGTGGTCCAGGAGGTCCTCCCTGTTCCAACTATATATGACGTGATGCTGGATTTTCTGCATATACTTCAACCAAAACAACTTACTAGTACAACAGACTGAATGCAGAAGCAGATATGAGACACGACCTAGCTTTTAAGCCAGACATTAAAAGAAACTTGCAAAACTGTAAATCACACTCTTCTCAATTTTTTTTGAACAAGTTATTTTTCATGAAAATGTTGTTTATGTTAACATATAACGATTTTTATCATCGCTATTTTAAAGTAAATTAATATTTTTAAATTGTTTTAATTTCTAAGACCACAAATATTAATCCACATAAATAAAGGCTCTTTGGCATCCAGAATAACTTTTTGAAAGTATTTTTTTGATTTTAGAGAGAGAGGAAGGGAGAGGGAGTGAATGCTTTTATTGATCAATAAAAAAAATGTTATAGAAAAAAAAAACCCAACAATACTTTATTTAAGGGGGTTCCATTTTCACTCAATAAATTTTATGTATTTCTCATATGCTTCTTCACTTAATGACAGAGTAAAACCCTATTTTTATCAATATACATATAAAAAGCTAAAATTAGTTTATATTTTCTAATTTCAGAATAACACTGTATTTTCCTTTCTTACATTTTTCAATTAAATTGATCTCCATCTACTCAACTGTTTTAAAAGTTAGTGACAATAATGAGGTCTAATTAAGACTACAAAAGGCCTACAGTGTCAGACCGATGAGACAAAGTTCCAAATTGACAAAAGGCAAATGGCAGTACCTCTCTGAGGCTCGTTTCCACACTTAGAACCAAACCAATGCCATTGACCCTGCAGGATTAGATTAGAGTGAAACTCAGCAGACAGTACCATTATGTCGGGTCCTAATGCCAGGCCAGTTCAATTCCTGGTCAGGGTTGCAGGTTTGATCCCCACTAGGGGGCGGGCAGGAGGCAGCTGATGATATTCCTCTCTCATCAATGTTTCTATCCCTTTCCCTTCCTCTCTCTTTCTAAAAATCAATAGAAAACACATTGTAAAAAAATGGATTCCATTTTTTTAGTACTAATGATCAACTGAGAATAGGGCCTCTTAGTTTTCAAACATGAGAAGGGAATATATTTGTATATTATTCCTGTTTCACTAAAGTTCAACCATCTTCACCCCTTCCCACAAACACTAAATCAGGAATCTACCTTGAACTCTGGTCAAATACGGTCAAATACTTTTAAGAAGCAACTGGGATGATCATGTGGATACTGGAGGCAGAACCCATGTAACTTTTAAGAGTTACAGCGAATTTAAGAGTTACACCACATCGCTGCTGTGTGATCTTCAGCAAGTCACCCAACATTTCTATGGCTGTTTCCTCATTTATAAAATCAGCATGTTACCTACCTCATTGGTGATTAATTAACTGAGTTAATGCATAGAAAGCACCCAGGAGAGGAGTCTAGAACACAACAGGTGCTCAACAAGGATAAACTATCATTAACATGCTTTTTGGTAATTACTCTTCCTTGTAATATGGGCATAAATCCTATTTGGCCACGGTGAAATATTCTTTTAATGTATTGCTAATACCATGGTCTAATATTTTATTCTAAAACGTCACATCACTATTCACAACATAGACAAGTTTCCAATTTATTACTATCATGTCAAGTTCAGGTGTCAATATTTCATTGGCTTTGTAAAAAGAATCTTTTTTCCTTCCTTCTGATGGTGAACAATTTAAATCTTATCAAAATTATCTTTTCCTTCAAATTTAAAAATATTCACCTTTAGAAGGGGAATATAGTCAATAATATTGTGATAATTTTGCATGGTGACATGATACCAGACTTAGTGAGACAGTCACACTTGAATATTATACACTTGAAACTAATAATAACATTGTATACCAACTGTATTTAAATAAAAACAAAACAAATTTACCTGTGACACCATCTGGGCCTGGTGTTTTGAGGAATAGTAGCTTTTTGGTAACGTTTTCAATATTTCCCATTGTTAATGGATGTTAGGTTCTCTTTTCTGGAGTCATTTTGATAACTGGATTTCCTTTAAAAAAAAATCCTGGTTTATTTATAGTCTCATAAAGCACTTTCGATCTAAAAAAAAATACTTCTAATCTTGTGTACTTATATTCCCTTTTTTCTTGAGCAAGGTAGCCTGTTATTTTTTTTTAAAATATATTTCTTTATTGATTTCAGAGAGGAAGGAAGAGGGAGAGAGAGATAGAAACATCAATGATATGAGAGAATCATTGATTGGTTGCCTCCTGCATGCCCGGGATCAAGCACACAACCCAGACATGTGTCCTTGGCCGGAATCAAACCTGGGACCCTTCAGTCTGCAGGCCGACGCTCTATCCACTGAGCCAAACCGGCTAGGGCAGCCTGTTATTTTTTTTTAAATATTTTAAAATTGATTTTTAGCCGAAACCGGTTTGGCTCAGTGGATAGAGCGTCGGCCTGCGGACTGAAGGGTCCCGGGTTCGATTCCGGTCAAGGGCATGTACCTGGGTTGTGAGCACATCCCCAGTGGGAGATGTGCAGGAAGCACCTGATCAATGTTTCTCTCTCATCGATGTTTCTAACTCTCTATCTCTCTCCCTTCCTCTCTGTAAAAAATCAATAAAATATATTTTTTTAAAAAAATTGATTTTTAGAGAGAGAGGGAGGAGGAGAGAGAAACATTGATGTGAGAGTGAACACTGATCAGCTGCCACCTGCAGCTGCCTCCTGCCAGGGTTAGGGGATTGAGCCCCCAATCCGGCATGTGCCCTGACCAGGAATTGATCCTGACCAACTGAACAACACCAGCCAGGGCTAGCAGGCTAGCCAGTTTATCTCATTTACATTCTTCTCATCTTGACAAAGAAACCAGCATTTGAATTTTCCAATTTTACTTTTTTAATTTTTAAATTTGTTTTTCCTCTTTATTATCACTTTTCTCTTGGTTTGTCTACATTTATTTTATTCTAATTTTTTTAGTTAGATGCTTATTTTTATTTGTTTCATAATTTTAATGCTATGCATTTTCCTTTCAATAAAACTTTTATTACTTTTTAAGATATTCTGTGGAGAATTGTGGTTTGATGGTTGCCTCACAATCTGTACCATCTCCGTGGTGGCTTTGATTTGGGATGACTGTATATGCACTCTTTTTCAGAGTCCAAGCCTGTTTTGGCTTTGTGCGTCATATCATATTCTTTATGTTCAGGAGAAGAGCATCTTTCTCATGGCCCACAGGAAAGATCCTACAGGAATGGAACCTGGTATTAGGCAACTGTCCTCCAGTCTCAAAGGTTCAGTGACAAATACATCCTCAAGCTGACCTTCATCAATGGAAAAAGCAAAAGTGGGAAGCCAGGTTCGCCAAGTTTTTTGCACACAGTGGGACACCAGTCATGGCATAAGAGCATAAAGCACCCTGGTTCTATGACATTCTCACCACAAAACAAACAAAACCAGAATAGCCAATTCTAAAAGCAACCATCTTTCTACTGGCTCATGCTGAATTACAGGGTGAGGGAGAAAGAAACAGAGAACTTTATATGGATAGAGTAAGAAATGTTAAAAGTGTCCATTTTGGCCTGAAATTTTAGTCCATTCTGGATAAAAAGAATTTTCTATAACAAATATGAAATGTTGACATTCTGATACCCTCCTTGATCTGCTGATTGTGTTGCTTTGATTTGCTTTCTTGGAAAAGCATTTTTGCTAAAATCTATAGACTTCCACTTTCATATCCAGCAGTACTTTATATAGAATAGCATTGTGCCATGCAGTATTTGAAGACTCAGCTTTTAAAAATTATTAATCTGTTGCTGACTTTGTTAATTTCTGTTTCAACAGCCATTTCCCTTAATTCAGGATACAACTTGTTATGTATGAGTTTCCCTTCACACACTATTTTGTGGGTATGTATATGTCTTAACAAGAGAATTGGAAAAAAATAAAACCAAAACCACAGCCTTTTAATTTGTTTTTAAACAGACCTTCTGCCTGTTACATTTTGTGTTCTTAACCAATTAAAGAAGCCGATGACATTTTGGGTTTTTAAAAAAATTATAGATGCTCGAGAAGAAGTTTGCTGAGTTTAGGGTTTGATAATTATTGATTACTTAATCTTCAATATCCTTACTTCTTACTGTTTCAGCTAACTGACATGAGTTTAAAAATAAACTCTTATTAGTACTATACTAAAACTTAGCAAAGAAATGCTTCACATCTATGTAATGCTTTTTCTTCAGTTTCAGAACTAAACATTATAATCAACAAAAATATTCTAAATATTCAAAAATATAATAAAACCCCAATATGCAAATTGACCTAACAGCAGAATGACCAGCAGAACTGGTCGTTATGATGCGCACTGACCACCAGGGGGCAGATGCTCAACACAGGCGATGCCCCCTGGTGGTCAGTGCGCTCCCACAGGGGGAGCGCCACTCAGCCAGGGCTCATGGCTGGCAAGCATAGTGGCGGGAGCCTCCTCACCTCCGCTGCAGGTGGGTGGTAAGGAGAGCAAGGGGTCCCGGACTGTGAGAGCCCAAGATTGTGAGAGGGATGTCTGACTGCCTGCTTAGGCCCAGGGATAGGGCCTATGCCAGTAGGTGGACAAACCCCAAGGGGTCCCGGACTGCGAGAGGTCGCAGGCCGGGCTGAGGGATCGAGTCCCCCACTGGGTCTCTACTGTACATATAATTACACAATACATTGTGACAATTTATGAATGAAAACAAGTTCACTTGTACATACTGAACACAACATATTTTAAATTCTAAAGTTGCTACCTACAAGCTATTTAACAGTATATGTTCCTTGATAATACAGACCAAGTTATTTGTACACCTGAACAATAATTTGTCCATGTTCATTTTTAATTCTTACTGAAATGGTAACTAGCATTACTTTCTAAAATTTCGCAAATTAAAGTTATTTCATCCAGTTTGTAATGCCTCTCAGTAATAACAGGACTGTTATTAAGCAGAAAACAGTGGCTAACAGAAGTTAGCATGTCATTTATTAACCACTGTACTGAACTATTTTTTTAAATTTTTTAAATATTTTTATTGATTTTTTACAGAGAGGAAGGGAGAGGGATAGAGAGTTAGAAACATCGATGAGAGAGAAACATCGATCAGCTGCCTTCTGCACACCCCCCACCGGGGATGTGCCCGCAACCAAGGTACATGCCCTTGACCGGAATCGAACCTGGGACTCCCGTCCGCGGGCCAACGCTCGATCCACTGAGCCAAACCAACCGGTTAGGGCTGTACTGAACTATTTTGAGAAATTTTAAGAACATTATTCTGAGTCTCAGACTTCAAAAAAATACCTACAGGCCCAAACACAGGAAAAAGAAATGTAATGAAACCCAGACTTCATAGATTGCAAGCTTTCCCTTTAGTTTCATCCTGCACAACAGGATGGTGTGAACAGGCTCTTAACTTGGCAACGGAAGGAAGGGCAGTGTGCACGGTATTCTGGGGAAATGAAGTTTAGAATTTTTATGTTTATCTATACCATGAACATGGTTAAATTTCTTTGCTAAACTGATTTTCAGTTCTTTAATTGCAAAACTTATTTATCATAGTTGCACACTCCCTCAAACACTCCAACTATCTCAACATTAGGAAGTTAATGAAGTTGACTTTCGAGCAACCGCAAGTGTCAAACTTTTGTTGCATAAGAAAACAGTGAAAGTCTAAATACTCGCTTAAATTTACAGCCCACTTAGATAAACAAGACCCAGATGCGATCCCAGCACAAAGGTCTTTGTGCAAAACCGTGGAGAAGGCGATTGTAATTCTCAAAGGATGTGAACTCCGGCCCGCAGACCTGACTCAGCACTCAGGGCAAGACCAGCCTGGTTCTAGTCCTGCTCTTGCCACTACACATACAAGCCATGTCTATAACTTAAGAAACCCACTTCTCCGGGCTTACCTCAATCTACCAAAGGAGAGACCAGACAAGTCCGTTTCTCTTAGAGATAAGAACTTGTGATTTTTCTCGGAGATGCACTAGGGTGAGTGACTCCAAAGTGCCGAACCTGTGCTCCGGAACCACTCGGGAACCGGGCCGGTCCTAGCCCCTTTTAATTTCATGGAATCCTCGCAAAGCAAGGGCAGAGGCGGCTACACATTCAGCCAGGGCTTCACCGCTTACAGGTAGAGAGACAGGTGTTAATTCGGACCAGCTGCGCACGGCTGGCTGCAAGGGGCAAAACAAAAACCATGCCCGAAGGGTAACCACAGCTGAGGCACTGGCACGCTCCCTCCAGCTAAGCTCAACGCCAAACAATCAGCACAGAGATTTACAATGAGCAGCGCCATCCACCTTCCCCCCCGCCCCCCAAACCTCGTTTGTACACTGAGTTTCGCACCGCACGAAGCAACATGGTGTCGCAGAATAAGCCCTGTCTGTCCGTGCGACTGACTTACCTCTTTGCAGCGTCCATTCGGCCAACCTGTGGGAAGGGGGAGGGCGGGGGGTGGCAGGGATGCCCCTTCCGTCACCGACGTTCCAGAGTCCGGGGTCCCCGGGAGCTCCAGACCCCGGGGCGGGGGACCGCCGCCCTTCTCCCGGGGCGCGGGCAGAGGCGGCCCTCCCCGCCCTGCGGCGCGGGCGCTCCCAGGCACCTCCCCCGCTCGGGGCGCGCCCCGAGACACACACACACACACACAGCCTCGCTCGCGGAAAAGCTCGCCCGCGGGGGCCCGACGCCGTGCCCGGCTCCGCAGAGTCCCGCGCTCGGGGGCCGCGAACACCGAGAGCGCAGAGCCGAGCCCGCGCCGGCGGGGCGCGGTGCGAGCGCGCGGAGGGCCCGGGCGGCGCGCCCCCTCAGCGCCTCCCCCGCGCTCCCACACCCTCCGCCCCGAGGCCCGGGGTGACCCCGCGCTCCCCTCGCCGCAGCTCCTGGCACTCACCCATCGCCGCGGGCGCCCGGCTCCACGCCCGGTAGCCCCGGCCGCCGGATCGGCGAGCGAGCGAGCGAGCCCGCGCAGGCGCAGACCTTGACCGACCCCAACGCGCGGCGCTTGCGCCGTCCGAGCCGGATCACGTGGGGGAGATGCCGCCGCGGCCGCCACGCCCCTCCTTTAAAAGAGCGAGAATCAGGTGACGCCGACCTCCTGCTGGAGTCGCTCGCCGCCGCCGGGCAGGTACCTGGTCACCCATCACCCCAGTCCTGAGGCCTTGGAATTTCTTCCTCCGGAACGCCGCACCCTTGGCACCGTACGGTGGCCTTACCGGGCCACAAACAGCCAACGCTTCCTATCGCGCGCAGCCCGTCGGAGCGCCGGTGGGAATGGATTGTGTGATGGGCTGGCGGGCGCGGGTGCCCGGTGAAGATCTGAAAGTGCCCCACCTGCCCTGGTCGGTTTGGCTCAGTGGATGGAGCGTCGGCCTGCGGACTCAGCGTCCCAGGTTCGATTCCGGTCAAGGGCATGTACCTCGGTTGCGGGCACATCCCCAGTAGGGAGTGTGCAGGAGGCAGCTGATCGATGTTTCTCTCTCATCGATGTTTCTAACTCTCTATCCCTCTCCCTTCCTCTCTGTAAAAAATCACATATTAAAAAATAAAAGAAAGTGCCCCACCGGGTCCCCCTTTCTAGCCTTGGTTCATAAACCCATGGAGAGTGGCCTCTTAACAGCTACCGATCCCACAGTTTACAGAACACTCACCTGTGCTTTAGGTTAGGACTTACAAGTCACTTTTAACCCGTTTCCGTCTGACCTCAGGCAACTTGCAGCGTTGGCCCTACTTCACTGGCAGTTCAGAGGCCGAGGTTAGGTAACAGTCCTGACACTTAGCGGGAGTGACCTTGGACGAGTCATGCCCTGAGGCCCAGATCCCTCCGAAAAGGCACTCCCCTGGCGCTGGTAAGAATTACTGTTGTGGGAATAGTGGTCTGATTCCACTTGTAAGCGGGAGGCACGCAGCAGAGGTGAGGGGCTGAAGGAAACCGGAGAGGACTGTTTGGAGGGGAGAGGCCCTTCGTGAGGCTCGTGCAATAGGTGAAGTGTGTGCACTTGGCTTGCGGGGAGCCAATAGGCACCCCCACTGGGTGAAGGGGTAGCCCAGGGATGCCTTTCCTTGCCCACCTTCCCCCAGAGCGCTTTGTAGCTATTGCCTCCAACCTGTTGTCTGGGCTGCTGGAGCGGGCGTGTGGGAGACCATGCTACCCAACTTCAACCAACACTCTGCTGAGGGACCTACTGTGTCCCCAAGCTCTCCCGGGGGAGCTTAGAGGCGAGTGAAGGATATAAAAACAAAAGACTCTGGAAATTCAGAAGCACGAGGGACCCTTCTGCTCAAGAGAGAACTGGGAACGGCGTCTAGGGCAGGAGGTTTTTGAACTGGGTCTTGGGGGATGAATGGGTGGAATTTGGACTCCTGGAGAAAGTTATGGTGCAGGAGATAAGATTGTAAAGGTCGGGTGGCAGGGTCTGAGAGTGCCAGCCTCCACTGCCAGGCATAGGCACCTGGCCTGTCACTGGTGCGAGAGAGAGAGATATCAGACTCTGCAGGATAATGACAAGGCCACGCAGCGATCTGGAGTGATTAATCCGGCAACCGTTGGGGAAGGGCATTTGTATCAAAATTATGTTTGCCCTGTCCCGTGTGAATTCCTACTCAGAGGTAGTAAGTGGAAAATAAATAAACCAGGCATCCAGCATGTTCATAAGCATAAAAAATTCATTTCAGATTAGAATGGAAGGTTATTCTGTGGTAAAACCTGAAAAGGAGGAAGAGGTTGAAATTAAACACACCACTGGGAGATGCCAGGCCAGCAGGGCCACCCTGCCTGGAGCTGAGCCAGTCTGCTGCTTTTATGCTGCAGGCCACAGTGGCCCTCTGCCCCTCCAGCTCAGCTCCCTGTCAGACACCCACGGGCCCTTGGTCAGCTCTTCTTCGGTCTATGAATGTTGGAAACCAAAACCTGCTGCTGTGAGTGGCTCTGGCCAGATAAGGTCATCTTAGGTCTCTCCCTAGCAAGGGGTCAATGACTTTCCTTTCCCTTCAGCTCACATTTCCCAGGCCCCTGCAATCATCTGGGCCTATCTCTGCCACGCCCCGTAGGTCCCCAGGCTCCAACCGCGAGGTCAGCACTGCTGGTTCCCTTCCATGAACTTGCTGGTTCTTCTACACGCCCACAAGCTGCGGACATTTCGCCCTCTGGGCCTGGAAGGTCCTGCCCGCTGTTCACCCTTTGCAGACAACAGGGCTTCACTGCTTCCCCTGACCCCTGCCTCACTCCCCGCATGGCACTGTCAGCCCTGCCCCCTCCCCCAGGGCGTCCTTGAATCCCTTCTGTGCCTCTAACTCAGCGGTTCTCAACCTGTGGGTTGCGACCCCTTTGGGGGTCAAACGACCCTTTCACAGGGGTCGTCTAAGACCATCAGAAAACACATATATAATTACATATTGTTTTTGTGATTAATCACTATGCTTTATGTTCAATTTGTAACAATGAAAATACACCCTGCATATCAGATATTTACATGACGATTCATAACAGTAGCAAAATTATAGTTATGAAGTAGCAACGGAAATAATTTTATGGTTGGGGGTCACCACAACATGAGGAGCTGTATTAAAGGGTCGCGGCATTAGGAAGGTTGAGAATCGCTGCTCTAACTGGTCTGTGAACGCCAGGTCACACTCCCTTTCTCCTTTACCCATTTTCAACCTCACATTGACCTAGCGACGCACATGACCCACATCTATAACCCAGTCAAGGGTTTTATCCCACAAGCCTGTGAGGTGGTCTATTCCATTTACCCATTAATTTATTGTCATGCTGGTGGGGAGTGAGTCTTAACCCGGTTTTACACCAGAGTTAGCTGGGGACCTTTAAAAACCAAACCAGCCAAACAAAACCTGAGAGATTCTGATTGAACTAGTTTGCAGTGGGAGCTGGACCTTAGTATGCTTGGAAAGCTCCCCAGGTGTGCTGAGGTTTCCAACAGCACTAGATCCTGGCGTCCCCGAGGTGCCTATAGATAAGAATCACCTGAACTTGTCCCAGCAGCTTGTGAGCCAAGACCTGCTGCATAGATACCACCTGGGAACCTGTTAGAACTGACTCTTCCTGGCCCGCCCCACCCCACACACAGTGAACTGGTATCTGTATTTAACAAGGTCACCGGGTGATTTGTATATACTTTAAGGGTTTAAAAGCTAGATTCTAGGTACTGGAAGTTTGGTTTGGAAAAAAAAAAAAAAGATCTCCAGTTCCAAAGCGGACCTACTACAAAGTCAGAATATCCAGGGGAGAGGCCAGTTGGCTGGTCTACATTTAACACAAGCCCCAGGCAGTTCCTCTTAGGTAATTTTGGGAAACAACAGCTCTACATTGATACCCTGACCCGTAATAATAACCTAACGTTTGAAACACAGGAGCCTGCAGGCTCAGGAATATGAGTTAGTCTGCAGCCCATAGAGCAGTGGCTCTCAACCTTCTGGCCCTTTAAATACAGTTCCTCATGTTGTGACCCAACCATAAAATTATTTTCGTTGCTACTTCATAACTGTAATGTTGCTACTGTTATGAATCGTAATGTAAATATCTGATATGCAGGATGGTCTTAGGCGACCCCTGTGAAAGGGTTGTTCGACCACCAAAGGGGTCGCGACCCACAGGTTGAGAACCACTACCTTAGGATGCAGGCCCAGTGCGCTCGCTCTCCCTCCCGGTAGCTCGCCTGTGCCGTTCCCTCCCCACCCCCAGACCCAGCAAGTTACCATTAGCTTCCTCACTCCAAGCTCCAAGGGCCCTTCCTTTACCTCTGTAACTTGTTCTCTAAGCCCATTTCTTCTAGGAATTACCTTTTCTACTTCTGCAATTTACCCCATAAATGTTTTCTTTCAGTTTGGGTCTTCGCTTTGGATCCTTTCCTATCCAGAACCCAAATACCGAGGTTGCTGAGCCCAGGTTCGGTCTGATCCCACTGGTCAGACACCTGGTGCCGTTCCAGCGCCTGCAACACCGTGAGTATCCACAGGAGAGGGAGCATGCACTAGCTGCAGTCAGGGAAGGCTGCCTGGAAGAGGACCTACAGGGCATGACGAGGGTTTAAACAAGGTGGGCTCTAGGAGTGTGTAAGGAGACACCGGGCATCTCATTCTTCCTGACCTTATTCCTGTTCTCCAGCTCTGCCTTTGTCCCGGGCACTCCTGCAGGCGGGGCCGATGCCTCTGGTAGTTTTCAGGGCTCCGAACAGTTGCTGACCTCTGGGAGGGATCACGGGACACCTTCCTTGTATCTAAGTGACACATACTTGTGAAATACAAACATTTTTATCGAGTAAGGGCCAAGTCAATAGAACAACAGCAAACATTTGCACAATACGCTGGGTTTTCCAAGTAGTTGCATGGCAGTTATTTCCTCTGATTTTCACATACTGTGTCCTCAGAGAAGTCCCCTGACCTGCTCAAGTTCAGTGCCTAGTGAGGGGTGGGGCGGGGACGCCACGACCGCCACTGTTTTTGAGAACAGAAGCACAATTGAGTCGTTGGTGCCTTGAACTTGGGAAAAAGATCGGGCTGAAGGGCAGCAGGCAGACTAGCCCTTTCCCAAGACTCGCTCGTACAAGACACCCCTGAGATGCTTCTTACAAATAAAGGTTCCTGGCACCCACCCAAAGCACACCGAGTCACCGTCCCCAGGAGAAGGGCTGGGGGTTGTGTTTTATAAGAGGCACATATGAGCCTCGCCATGAAGCAAGGTGGGAAACACTGACCGAGCTGCACCTAGACGCGAGTTGAACTAGAAACCCCGAACGAGGTCAGCACCCCTGGGACTGAACCCAGACCCAGTTCCTGGTTGTGCCCCTGGGTCAAAGCCCTCCCTCTCCCTGAGCCTCAGTATCTCCATCTCCCACCTTCTGAGTCCCCGAGGGAGGCCCCCCAAGGTGGCAGATCCTGCAGGAGGGAGGCTGAGTCTCCTGGTTGGTGTGGAGGGGGCAACGGAGCTCAGGGACTGGGTCCCCTAAAGCTCTAGATGTCCCCCTTCTCTCTGCTCCTGGGAATCTCTGATCCTGCTCACCTGGGCAGTGACCTTCCTCCGGGGTGTGAGGTTCGGGTCATGAGCCTCTACCCCTAAATCTAACTTCTGCTTTTCCCAGCAGTCACTGCACCTCGGAGCCTCGATTTCTCACCTGCACAGGGAGGTTTTCATCAAGGGAGCCGAGTACATGCTCAGGGTGAGGTGCACACAGTCAGCTGGCCATAAAGGGGCTCTTGCCATTGTTGCCTCGCTTCACAAGTTCTTACTGAGGACCTACTATGTCCCAGGAGCTCTGCTAGATCCCTGCTTGTGTGGAATCCCCTGCCAGTGACATTCTAGTGGGTGGAGACTGACAAATAATGCGATACGTGTTTAATATTTAAACAATAAGGACACTGCATAGGTATTTAAACAATAAGAACCATAAATAGGTTTAATATTGAAATAAACAACCAATGTAATTATTTAAACAGTTAACACAACAGATGCTTATTATTTAAATAACTGCAGTGCATTAGCATGAATTTAAATAACAAATAAAGGTGGGATGTGGGGAGATGCCTAGATGAGGGGAATGGAGGAACTGGAGAGGCCAGCTCTGGACGTTGGCCCAGAAAGGAAAGAGACCTTCATCTGCAATCCTTGCTTTGTACCTGTCCAGTGGGAGCAGGGCATATTTAACTTGTCGCCTCCAATTCACCTCCCACCGGAGGCCTTCTGGGAATCCAGAGCCTCTTTCCTTTGAAATTCTCTGGCTGTAACGACCCTTGTCCTTCCTGTGAAAATTCACCCTGTTCTCACCCCATTTGACATTGCAGCTTGAAGAAGCTAAGGGCTTTCGTCCAACACTAGCCCAGCCTTTGCAATAACCCCGAGTGGCTTCACAATATCCCCATGAGGTCTCGTGCCACTTCATGTGGAGGAAATAGAAGCTTTTTGCTCCTTGCCCGGGTCACGTGGTTGGAAGGGATGGCGTTAGGATGTGACCCTGGGCCTCCCCTATTCTCCCAGGGGTGACAGCTGTTCCTCTTCTCACCTGCCTCCTGCACTCCAGGAGGGCAGGGCTCCTTCTGCCCCTCACGGGGACCCCCTCCCCGGGGCTCCCAGCCCAGGACCTCACCCTCAGAGGTTAAAGGGCTTGCACAGCGTCATGCGAGGAGCTGGAAGCTAAGGTGACCATCCCAGTGTCAGCACCGAGAGCCTGTATCCTGGACAAACCCACCAGCACAGCCTGGCAGCCTCCAGTCCTGCCCCCTCAGCCCCATGCCTGAATTTGGGGTGTCTTTGATTTCTTTTTTTTGGACTGTCTCTGAGAAAAGGAAACTGCGTAGCTCATGCCTGCCGTTTTAAGGGAAGTCTTAGTTGCTGACTGTCCTCAAAGGTAACCAAAGGGCACTCCCAGACACGGACGTGGAAGATAGACCAGCCTCTCGGGAAGACAGAGCCTCTGACCCAGTAATGCCACTTCTAAAATTTTCTCCTTAAGGAAGAAATACACACGGAAATACAGATAATGTTTTATGAACAAAGATATTCACTGCAGAGCTGTGGTTATACAAAAACTTGAATAAGTTCACTAAATTAAAGTAGAATATTATCCTGGGATGGAGGGGGGCAATGGGGGAAAATGGGAGACATCTGTAATACCCTCAATAATAAAGAAAAAATAAATAAAATATTGTGGACGAAAGGGGCCACATGTGAACCTGACAAGCTCAGGGGAGCCTGCATGGTGGTCTTGCAAACTCAGAGACCTAAAGTAACCACAAAGGATGGTCTGAAGTTAAACTTTAACTAAAGCAGTTATGGTGGGCAGTTACGTCCTAGGCCAGTATCTTCACTGACAAGGTCAACCTTGACCTTAACTGAGCCTATCTGTCTTTTTGCATCTACGATAACATACACTTGAAATGTCTGGGTAACTTGTAACTTCCCTTTTTCTGGACCCCTTGGGGCACAACCTAATGTGCTGGGCGCCAGAACAGATACCACAAATTCCTTCATTATCATGTTAATTGTTCCTGCACACACTTAAGTGCTAGTATGTGTCTATCATTTTACTTTTTATCCAATCCCAGGGGCTTTGCTTTCTCCCGCCTCTCTAGTCTATCACCATTGGATTTCATGTAACCCACCTATGTCCCTTTCCTTTGATTGCAATGTACAAACACAGATGTAACCCGCCATTCTCTGGAGCATTATCTCAATTCATTGAGGCTCTGCTTCCCGGCATATGTCGACAGTTTGGCTCAAATAAACTCACAAAAATTCTTTACAGGTTTCAATGTTTTTTAACGTTAACAATATCATTCTACTAAGAAAAAAAAATCAGCCCTGGCTGGTGTTGCTCAGTGGGTTGGTCCAGTGTATAGGAGGCTGATGGATGTTTCTCTCACATCACATTGACGTTTCTTTCTCTCTCCCTCTTCCTCTCCCTAAATATCAGTAAACTGTTCCTTTATTTTTATTTATTTATTTATTTTTTAAAAATATATTTTATTGATTTTTTACAGAGAGGAAGGGGGAGAGATAGAGAGTTAGAAACATCGATGAGAGAGAAACATCGATCAGTTGCCTCCTGTACATCTCCCACTGGGGATGTGCCCGCAACCCAGGTACATGCCCTTGACCGGAATTGAACCCGGGACCTTTTAGTCCACAGGCCGAAGCTCTATCCACTGAGCCAAACCGGTTTCGGCAGTAAACTGTTCCTTTAAAAAAAAAAAAAAAAAAAGATCATAGGCCCTAGCTGGTTTGGCTTAGTGGATAGAGCAGTGATGGCGAACCTATGACACGCATGTCAGAGGTGACACATGAACTCATTTTTTTGGTTGATTTTTCTTTGTTAAATGGCATTTAAATATATAAAATAAATATCAAAAATATAAGTCTTTGTTTTACTATGGTTGCAAATATCAAAACATTTCTATATGTGACACGGCACCAGAGTTAAGTTAGGGTTTTTCAAAATGCTGACACGCCGAGCTCAAAAGGTTCGCCATCACTGGGATAGGGCATCAGCCAGGACTGAAGGATCCCGGGTTCAATTCCAGTCAAGGGCACATGCCTGGGTTGTGGGCTCAATTCCCAGTGGGGTCGTGAAGGAAGCAGCCAATCAATGATTCTCTCATCATTGATGTTTCCACCTCTCTCTCCCTCTCCCTTCCTCTCTGAAATCAATAAAAATATATAAAAAAAATAAAAAATAAAAATAAAAAAAGATCATATGTGCCGGGAACCAATTCCAGCATTGTCATAATTTCAAGAGTTTCATCAAAAGGTTGATGAGACTTGGGGACTCAACAGGGTTGAGTCACACATGTAGTCACCTGTTGGAAATGGCTAAAGGCATTTCCCCAAACCTGAATAGGAAACTGATTGTGGCTGCCAGACAGTTAAAGGGCATCTTAATCTACATGTTATTGCCTCCTACTGGCCAAACACCTGAACAGCCGTAGGCTATTCCCCAAACTGACAATGCTTCTGTACCCTTTGAAACCTTACCCTCTGAAGTGTATTATCTCCACCTTGCCTTAGGACAAATTGTGTTAATAAAAGCAAGGGTCCTAGACAAGGAGGGAGTCTTCAGTTCCTTTAGCTGAAGCTCCTCTGACCCCCAATGCCTTTCAAAATTATATCTCGTCTCCGGACTCTTTATTAGTCTCTGGATTCCTATGTCATCTATGCACAGCCCCCTTTCCAGATTCCTGAACCCTTCTTTTTTTTTTTATTTTTTTATGTGTCTTTTTTTTTTTTTTAAATATATTCCACCGATTCTCTTTACAGAGAGGAAGGGAGAGAGATAGAGAGCCAGAAACATCGATGAGAGAGAAACACCAATCAGCTGCCTCCTGCACACTCCCCACTGGGGATGTGCCCGCAACCCAGGCACATGCCCTTGACCGGAATCGAACCCGGGACCCCCCAGTCCGCAGGCCGACGCTCCATCCACCGAGCCAAACCGGCTTCGCCCTGAACCTTTCTTGATGCTGGGACATGAACCCCAGCACATATGATAGAAGATTTAATAACATTATGGAAAAGCAGATGGCACTATGTTAAGTGAAAAATGGAGGGCATACAACTATATAAACACAAAATGAGCCCAACTTTGTTTAAAGTAATGTATACAAGCGAAGAGTCCTTCCACACATGGTTAAAGGGATAAAGAAAAAACATATATACAATGGAATATTATTCAGCCATAAAAAGGAAATTCTGCCATTTGTGACAATACGGATGGGCCTTGAGGGCATTATGCTAATGAAATGTCAGGTAGAGAAAAACAAAATATCACTTACAAGTGGAATCTAAAAAAGCCAAACTCATAGAAACAAGAGTAGAATGGTGGTTGCCAGGGGCAAGGGGTAGAGAAAATGGGGAAACATTGGTCAAAGGGTTCAAACTGACAGTTACAAGATGAATAAGTTCCAAGGATCTAATCTTCATCGTGGTGACTATAGTGATAATACTGAATTGTACACTTGAAAGTTGCTAAGAGACTAGATTTTAAATGTTCTCACCACAAAAAAATTGTAATTATGTGAAATAATGGATGGGTAACTCACCTTACGGTGGCAATCATTTTTCGATATGCGCAGTACGGAGCTGTTCTAATCCGCCTCGCCTTCCTTTTCAGTCGGCATGAATTGGGGGGCTTAGAGTAGAACAGGTGAGAGCTCTGGCCTGGGAGCCAGCGGGAGCCTCCAGCTCTTGCTTACTCTGGCTTCTCTCCCTGGGATGCCCCTACTCCCTGCAAGTGACACATGGCTCAGAATGTCACTTCTTCTGTCCTTTTCTCAGCTGTCTGTACCTGGGCTCAGCACCCATCATCCACCAGCCCGCATGGCCTGCCAGGTGTCTGTTTACAAGTCTGCCTGTTCCCTGTTTTGGCCTCCAGTGACTTGGAACTGCCTTCCCCTCCCCCTAGGACTGGGTGCAATACCGAAAAAGACCACATGAGGGCGCCAGAACCACACTGGTGATGCCCTGCTGCCCAGGCAGACCTCATCCCCTTCAAAACTGTCCCGCAAACCAGAGATGACATTGGTCACTACAGCCCTGAGATGCGCCCACTCAGGAGGGAGCCAGCGAGAAACAATTGGCTTCAAAACTCCGGGAAGAATCCCCACCCCTGCCCCAGTCTTCCCAGAGCTGTGCTGGCCAAGGTGACCCTCTGAGCGGCCGCCCACAAACACCTGAGGCATGTGGAGAGCGACTGGCTGTGTGGCCTTGAACCCGGCCCTGTACCTCTCTGAGCCTCAGTTTCCTGCACTGCTGAGTCTTGGTGCAGATGCAGTGAGGCAGGCGTCCGACCACCCACCGCTTCCTGCCGCTCCATGTCACCAGCTCGGCCAGGGCCCTCCTTTCATGCTCAATGTTTGTTAAATTGAACTGAAAAGAAATAAAGAACTCCTCAGAGCATGGACTAGGAGGTGAGAGGTGACCACCAGAGGCATGTTCTCCTTCCCCCTCCGGAAATTCCTGGTCACAGAGCACAGGCCCTTTGTGTGCCTGCAGGGCGGGGTGGGACGCGCTCTGAGGCGCCTGGGAGTGGAGGTGTGGATTCTGGGTCGCTGGAATAGGGAGAGGAGGGAGGAGAGGAGAACCAAAGCCTGAGTCCTGGGGGCAGTGGGGGAGACAGGGGGCAGTGGGCCCCTCCTAGGGAGGGAGGGACAGGAGAGGCAGTGAGTTCCTCCAGGGCCAGGTGGGGTCGGGGGTCCACTCCAGAGCAGGCTTCCTGGCTTGCAGGGGCCCAGTGCATCCTCAGGTGCTCAACTGTGTGAGGAGGGGCTGGGGCTGCAGACCCTCCGTCCTCCCGCCTCAGGCTTCCCGGCCTCGGGTAGCATTAAGACGTCAGCCAACCACATGTGAGGCCAAACAGCGGAGATTGTGTGCCAGTCACGCGTCTCCCCAAATCTTCAGGGAGACCAAGAATTGCTTCCTGGCTCGAGGCCCCACTTTTGCTGATGGCGACAAGCAGACAGCAGACGCAATTCCCTCTTGTTCAGGGCTCCACAGCACCCTGGGGCCTCTGCAGGTGCCTGTTTGTCTTCCCCACAGTGGGAACTTCCAGAGGGTAGGGGTGGGGGCCCATTCTCCTCTTTATCCACCAAGGCCTGAGGACCAGAGGGCACTTGACAAATGTTTGCTGAACAGGTTCATTCATTTTCACTTAACGAGCTCGTCAGGGCTCTGCCTTTCTCCTAATTAGGAAGCAGGCGGGTTCCCTTTCCCCCTGTAACTACCCACCTTTGGGGGATGATGGCAGAACCTCCACCTCCGCAAGCAGAAGGCGATCACACTGGGTTCCTGGGGACACGATTGCATTTTTAAGAAATAAAACACGCGTGTCCAATGAGGCGCATCTAAGCAAGACACTTGTCTATGAAAAGGTTCACGGGCGCTAGACATCGTTGCTCAGCTTATCACGCGGAATTAGCACATCGCAGCCCTGTCGCTGTGGGTGGCTGGCGCAAGTCTCCTGGCAGGGACACGACACTGAGGAGAGGGGAGGGCCCCGAGTGGGGTTCTGGAAGACGCTCCTTCGTCGAAGGCTCGGGGCCAGGCTGCTCCCTCTGAACCACGTGCCCCCTTGGTCTTTGCTGGTGACAGACCCTGGAAGGTGAGGAGTGATGTGGCAGCTCACTGGGCCCGGCCAGGACTCTGCACGGGCCAATTCCGAGTGCCAGCCTGCCCATCTGCCTGCTGGCTGCCGCACCATTGTCCCTGGGTCTGAGAGCAACGCCAGCCCAGCAGCCGTCTGTCCTGGAGGCCCTTGGCAAACGACACCAGGTCTGAGAGTGGCCAGCAGAGCTTGGTGCTCCGAGCCTTAAAGCAAGACTCTCTGGGACCGACGCTGCAGCAGAAGCAGATTTAGGCCCAGGGCTCCCCCCGTGGATGCGGCCGCGCTCACAGCTCACACGCTCACAGCTCACACGCTGGCTGCGGGGCACCCGCCCAGAGAGGCCCTGGGAGGAGCCCGGCACCGCTTCCCTTCCCGGCGAAGGGGTCCGCACCTGTGACTGTTCCCAGGCAGGCAGGGGGGCCTCTCCCCACACAGCCTCTTCCTCCTGTGGATGCCGTCTTGGGGGAGGGGGCGAAGAGGCCCCGGACTCCTTGGCGCTCAAGGACACAGGCGTTGAAGTGGTCGGGTCATTATGGTCGATAATGAAGCCGGCAAAAAGGGAAAGAAAGGAAAAAAAAAAAAGTCCCATGGCTCTGAGCGAGGCCTGAGTGGCTGGAGGTTGTGTTCTGCGACCAAACGCCGAGGGCCAGAGACTGTGTGGCAGGGAGCTTTATTTTTTTCCTCAAAGAAATCCAGCTCATTCCCCCCCCTTAATTGGCAGCAGATGAAAAAAAACAAAAGCCAAAACAAAAACCAAACTAACGCCAGTAACCTGAAAATGAGTGTTTCTGAAAGGGAAAAGCCGTTGCAATTGTTGGATGTCCAAGAAAACATGAATCCACGCTGACAGAGGAAACGGCCACAATTAGAGGAAGAAGAGGGAGAGGTTCATAAAATTAAGGAAAAAAATTCCTTTCAGCTGCTCCCATCCTGTAAGCGGGCTCCCTCTGGCCTCCGTCCCTGAGGGGCCTCCCTGGGGGACTTGAGGAAGGAGGGAGGGCCAGGAATCCCCTGAAAGGCGCGAAGGCCGGGCGGAGGGCAGGCGTCGCTTCGCCTCAGCCCACAGGCACGCAGCCTTTCCGAGGAGAAACCTGGAGGGCTGTCTCCCCAGAAGGACCAGGGCTCCCTGCACTGCTGCTCAGCCCCGCGGCCTCGGGAAGCGCCCTGGAGAAACCGAGGCTGCCTCCGAGGTCCCCAATCTCTAACCTTGTCCTAAGGATCCCCTTCTCCTTTGGTACTTCTGTTTGGCCATGTGCCAACTCATTTTCTCATTCTGACACACACACACACACACACACACACACACACACACACACACGGAAAGCGTGAATCACTCCAGGTATTTTCTTGCCTCAAAGGATGTTTCAGAAAATAAAACAGGTGAAAGGTCAAGGTTGAGTCTTCCGAGACCAGACTCAGGCCACAGCCAACGTGGTAACCACAAGGTGGATGGGTCTGTGGGACCCACAGGTGGGAGGGGCTGGAGGCCACCTAGACTGATGGGCAGCACCTGGGAGGGTGACCCAAGAGGGGGACTGGCAGAAAGACTGGTCTCCAAGGTCACGGCTTTGGTCACAAACCACTGGAATCCACGGCAGCCTCCCAAAGCCACGCAGCTTAGCCCGCTCTGCCCCGGCTCGACAGGTAGCCAGCAGGTCCTGGTCCTTCGAGGGGCCGTCTCCACATCCGAACAGTGAGCCCAGCCTCCAGAGCCCTGGCAATGCTGAATGCTGAGGCCTGCTGGTGATGCTGCTGGAACTCGGCCCCAGGTGCGGGGACGTCATCGAACTTCCATTCCCCGCGGACCAGTGGGCGCCTGGTGGAGGCACTGAGACTCCTTTCTGGCTGCGGATTCTTCTATTTCTTCCATCCTCATTCAGCCAGTGTGGCGGTGAGGAGGTAGGAAAGGAGGGAGCTGAGTAACAGCAGCCTGGTCTGCCCCGAACATGTGGGGAGAATCCCTGCTCCCCACAAGGGCAGGGACGAGACAGAGGGGAGTCTGTGTGGCAGTGTTTTTTTTAAAACAATATTTTTTATTTGTCTTTATATTTTTATTGCTTTCAGAGAGGAATGGAGAGTGAGAGATAGAAACATCAATGATGAGAGAGAATCATTGATTGGCTGCCTCCTGCACACCCCACACTGGGGATTGAGCCTGCAACCCGGGCATGTGCCCTGACCAGGAATCGAACCGTGACCTCCTGGTTCATAGGTTGACGCTCACCTGAGCCACACCGGCCGGGCTGTGTGGGAGCGTTTTTATGTGTGAAAACAGTGGATGACCAGCAGGGCTCACGGCCAGGAGAGTCAGGATTCGCTTTCTCCCAGGAGCAGGATGACAGCGAGGAGCGAGGCCATGTAGAGCGAAAGCACTGGCCATGAGTCTGCCAGTCTGGGCTCAAAAGCATCCTCTGCTTATGAGCTGTGACCCTGGGCGAGTTACCTTCCCTCTGAGCCTCCTTTTCCTCGTACGTTAAATGCCTCACAGGGCTGCCAGGCCAAATAATGGGGAGTCTGGTTATTGGGTCAACATTTGAGGTGACCATGCTGGAGCCTGAATTCGGATCTGGCTGCACCCTCTGCAGGTTGACTCTCAGGGGACAAAGCCAACCCTCTGCCCCACCCACTGCCTCAGCCCTGAGCTGGGGCTCGGCTTCCTCCCTCCACCACCCATGCTCAGAGACACGCCATGGTGAGCACTGGCCCCTCAGAGACCCTCTGTGGTATAAAAAAAGGGATGAGAATACATATTAAATGACTATTTTATTTACACACCCTAGTCATAAATAATTGAATCCTCTTTTGACCGCACAATGATTCCTTGAAGATCTAATGATTACACCGAGTGATAAAGTGGATTAGAGGGCTTACTCACATCTGTGTGTGACGGATGTGCGCACACTCACACACACACACACACAGACACACGCACACCAGAGGGGAGGCAGGACTCCAGGCCTTCCGGCTCTCCCAGCACCAGCGTTCGGCTCCCCACACCGGTGGGGCCCTGGTGGGAAAACTGTGCTCCTGGCACAGGTGTGAATTCCTGACAGCGGGAGAACAAAGCAAAGCGCTGCAACCCAGGCGGTTCCGCCCGGCCCTCCCCTCGGAGCTGCTTGCCTTTGTTCATCCTGCAAGGCATCTCTTTGGATTTGCAAATATTTTAATTCACAGAAACTCAAGGAGGGGGTGGGGGTGGGGGCTGGGGCGGCGTGTGGGCCGTCCCTCTGTCTCTATCCAGGCCTTTCCCAGCCCCCTTAGTGGCAACAGCATTCTAGAGACATGCAGTGGTGTGCCAGTACCATACACACGACACGAACTGGACACGCTGGTCGGCGGGGGCTCCGGCTCCTCCAGGTCTGGGCCCTGTCAGCGCAGGGCGAGGCTGGTCCTCTCACAGGGTCCGCACAGCCACCGGGTAGAGGAGGGACAAGTGCTCAGCGCCTTTGATGGGCAGCTTTCTGGTGGTGTAATAATGGATGACTTCTGGGACACTGTCGAACGGGGGGCTGTTCTGACCCAGAATGTACTTCTCTTTGGTTTTGGCCAGTTTCATGTGCATAAAGCCCTGGTTGCTCCTGTGAACAAAACACAGAGGGTATTAGGATCTGCAGGATGACAAAGGCCAAGGCAGCCATACTGCTCAGGCCCAGGGGACAGGTGCAGGAGGGCTGAGGGCCAGGTAAGCAATTTCTCAGAGAGCGACTCGAGATTTAGCTGTGAACAAGCACGTGTCACATATTCACACTCGTTACCTGGAGAACTACCCCTCTGGCTCAATCCCTGCTAAGGTGCAAAGGTTCCTTGCTGAGATCCCAGCCATGAAGTACCTCTTCAAGTCAAGACCAAAGCCCAGGCCCAGCCAAAATGAGGAGCTCCCCTCGTCCCAGCATCAAACTAGGAACCAGCAGCAGACACTGGTGCAGGGGAGTCTTTCCACCTCAAGACCGAGGGCTGTCTTCCTGTCCCTCATGCAGTCATGTATTTAGTGTGAGTCCCTGATGCCCGGACAAGTGGGCAGGCAGGAGCCATCACCCCCAGTTTTCAGATGAGGACAGAGTGTGGCAGGGATGACAGGCAGTAGGTGGGGCAGAGGGGTTTGCTTTGTGCCATTCAATACAGTATGGAACTGTCACTGGGAAGGGACTGCCCAGCTGGGACTACATTTCCCAGCTTCCCTGCAGCCACTGTACCCATGTGATTAGTTTTAGCCAATGGAATAAGGGAAAACATTTGCTCTTTCTCAGAGCTGCCCCTGGGTAGGCACTCTCCCCTCTTCCTCCCTCTGCTCAGCAAACCCTGCCTCCTTCTCCAAGGCCCAGCTTGAATGTTTCCTCTGCTGGGAAGTCTTCCAGGCTCCCCCAGGCAGAGCTCCGTTCTCTGCCTGCACCGAGGACCAGCACATGATGAAGGATCATGCCTCCATCTGCACCTGCTTTCTTATATTATGACTAGAGGCCCAATGCACAAAATTCATGCAAGAGTAGGCCTTCGCAGCTGCGGCTGCCTTGATCTTTCCAGCTTCGTCCCGGAAGGACGTCCAGAAGGATGTCCGGTCTAATTAGCATATTACGGTTTTTTGTTTTTTTTTTTTAAATTATAGATTACTTATCCACCTTAAGAACCTGGGACCCTTCAGTCCGGTTAGGGCCCGAATTCCTAAGAATTCCACAGAGTAAGGTCTGTGTCCACCGTGCCCAGCACCTGCTAAAAAGGGCAGTGGGCGGGCTCCTTGGAGATCAGAGCACAGCCCTGTGCCCGTGCCCCTTGCAGCCTGCCAGCTGTACCAGCAGGCTGGGTGGGGTGCAGCTCAGGGACTGTGGAGGCCATGCTGCTTCCACCTGGCCGAGAGGACCTCTCCCACCTCCCACCCAGGGCCCTTGTCACATCAGATCTCTCACTCCCCATCAACCTGCCTTTGCCCAGGTTGCCCTTTCCCTGCCCACTCAGTTCCAAGCCTGGCCCTTATGATTTTGCTGCCACATCTGTGGATGCTGAGGTCTCCAAAGCACAGTCCAATATACAGAGTATCTGCCACTTAGTGAGGAAGCTGGGGCTCTGACCTCCTGCCACCTCCTCCAAGTTATCGAGGCTGGACACTGATGTCTGGCGTCCAGGAGACCAAGGCCTACCCCTGGTGAGGCCGAGAGCTCCGTGTGGACACAGGTTTCCTTTCTAAGCTCCGGCTCTTCTAGCTCTGGCTGCGGTCCCGGGGGCACTGAGGGCTTGCACACCTCTCCCAGTCAGGACTGGGCTCCCCTCGCCATGAGCGCCTGTCCTATTAACGCGTCAATTTGGACTCCGGGACCATTTTCAAATGGGCAGAGCAAATGCTTAATGAAGTGCAGGCACTGAGCAATACATCTGCTCGTAATAATGTATTTAGAGATGTCACCCTCGGCTTAAAGGAAATCGTTTGGAGAGCAATTATGTTTCAAGAGAGAATAATTCCTGTAAAGAACTGAAATTTAAATCAAGATTTTTTAAGGCTGACAATGTTCTAATTACAGAGCCTGTGGCAAGTTCTGCTCCGCAGTGAAGGGTCATTTCACTGGAGAATTGCCTCCACACATCTGAGAAGCAGGAGGCGCACTTGCTTAAGCTGTTAGAAAGGAAATGGTGTGCGTGCGGTGAAAAATGTATAGCCCCCTTCGAGCGAAGACTCGGCCACCCACCGCACTGGAGACACCGCGGGCCTTTGCCGGCCTGGAAAGGACCGTGCTTGCTTGAATGAGGCTAAGGAAACGGGGAATAGTTAAAAAAGCTTGGGGTGAGTGTGGGGAGAGAAGGGGCCGGAGCTGCAGGTGAGTCCAGGCTCAGGCAGGGAGGGGCAGGACCTCGGGCACATCATGCCCCTTTGTGAGTTGAGTGGAGTCGTGTTTTGGGGTGCCAGACCATGCTCTCACATACCTTTGGCTGGGGTGCAAAGCGTAGGGTGTGTGAGACAGGCCCGCAGCAGCTGGCCCGGAGCGAGTCTGCACCAAGGCTGGTGCGCAGGCACGCAGCTGCAGGGAGAGCTGACTTAATGTTTGAGGAGATTAAGGAAAGTAACTCCCATGGGTTAACCGGACAGTTTCACACAGGTTGCCATTAGAACATCCAGCAAGGGCCGTGGCCGTGATGGTGGCAACAGCTGACTCAGCCAGAAATGGAGGCAGAAGTTCCCGTTCCCAGGCCACGGGGTCGGCACGGCCACCAGGTATTAGAGATGCGACACTGATGTCCCCCCTCAACAGACATGGGTGCGTGCGAGGCAGGGAAGCTCCTGAACTCCCTCCTGACCCTCCAGGACTATGTCTGACGCTTGTATTTCAGGACATGCTAGGTTATAACCGGGCCAGGCTGTGCCAAGGGGGCAGGCCAGTCATGAGGTTCGGCAGAGAACTCGGACCCCGTGACCAGCCTCAGCCCGTGGCCTGACCGTTCCCTGGCACAGGCTGAAAGGCCAAAAGCTGGCCTCCCAGTGGGAACCCCTGCAGGAGTGGCGTCCTCCTGGGCTCACGCACTGTGCCCTGTGGCCGTGCCCATCCCCTGGATCCCTGGGGAGCCTGACTGGATGGTCTCTGAGGTGCTTCTGGGCCTACGGTTCTGGATTCCCTGTGTGCAAGCACAACCTCCGCCTACTCCGCGAAGGCTTCTTGCAGGAAGGGGCCTGAGGGCAACCACCCCCGCCTCCACTGCTGCCCATGTGCCCCTGTCCTATTCTCACTGGGCACTTCCGTGAGCCAGGCCGTGTGCTGAGCACGGAGGCTCGGTGGGCAGGAGGCTGACCCCCGGCCACACGGCGGCTGGCAGTGGTGCTGCTGCTTCCCCCGCTGCAGGCCTTTCCCAGAGCCCTCGCTCCTGACCTCAGCACCATCCGCTCCAGAGACAGTCCCCAAGGCACTGACGCTGCCTGGCTGATGGCGGGTCAGAGGCAGCACGGGCTGGCAGTGAGAGGCCATCGCAGGGACTGGGGAGGGCGTGTCCCGGCCGGCGCAGCCCCGGCTCGGAGGTGACCCACCCATGGGGCCCGCAGGCTCTGAGAGGTGAGTGGGCTTTCTTTCCGAGACAACCTGTCAAACCTCAACTCATGCAAAGGTCAGGCAAAGCCTCGTCAAAACACACCCCGAGAGCTGTGCTGTCACAACGTGTCCTGATTGGCCACAGGGTTGCCGCGAGATGCCACCTAACAACAGCTGAACATTTAAAAACAGCTGCCAGACATGCTGTAGACCCCCAACTCTACACAGAGACATCAAGCACAGGGAGAGAAAAAGTTAAAGTTTCCCGGGGACCGGGGATGCACCCGACAACCAGCAGGCACAGGGATGCTCTGCCGCTCGGACAGCAGCCCTGGAGCCAGAGCGGCCTGGGGACCATCTCCCTCAACCTCCTGGGGCACTTCGGTGGAAACTGAGTTCAGAGAGAACAACACTCTGGCCCGATGCACACAACAAGGAGGGCGTCGGCTACAGCAGAACCCAGGGCCCTCGCGTCCCGGCCACCCACCTCCCCAGCCTCCCTCTGGAAAGGCAGCGGTCCCTGGGGAGTTCAGACAGGCTGCCACCACCTGTCCAGCTCCTGCGCCAGCCCTGTCTCCTTTGATAGGACATCGTGCGAGAGCAAAGTCACAATCAGGGGTGTCTCTGGTGGCTGACCTGTCTAATGAGTCTCGTAAGGCTCTGAGGCGGGGGTGCCGGGGCTGTCACGGCCTTCAGATCGCTCATTATCATCACAAAAAGCACCTCCTCATCACCAGGATCATCAAACACGCCTGGCGCGCCAGCCTAATAACAGGCCCCACCTCTTCCCATAATCACGGGCTTTAATAAAACATCACTCAGCCCGCAGCTGCCGGCCCGAGCAGGGCGCGAGGCCTCACCTCTCGCTTTTAGACCTAATTGCGTGATGCATATTTCATGAAGAATCCCGGGTACTACTTATGTTAAATCGCTTCTTTTCATGATGAAATTACTTAAAAACACTTGCATATAATATTTATGTGGGAGAAGGCGAGGAAATTGCCCTCTGGGACTAGCGTGCAGCCCCAGTGGCAGGAGTCTCTGGTTCACCCTGTCAAAGGCAGTTGGGGAGCTGCTTTCTTGACGGGGATACCCTCTTGTCCAAGATGCCCCAGAACATCGTCCCTGGCTCCCCTCGGCCACTGCAGGATGAATGACACCGCACTGGCACTGCTTGAGTCCCCACTGTGCGCCAGGCACCAAGCTGAGCTGTTGCCACACATTATCTCACTTGAGCTCACAGCAAGTTGCTCAGTTGGTATAACTATCACTGTTTACAGGTGGGGAAACTGAGGCTGGGGGAGGTCGAGGGCCTTGTCCCACGGGACACAGTGGGGCCAGGAGGTCACTCTGTCTGTCTGACCCTGAGCCTGTGTTCTCTTCTTAGCCCGTGGACAGCATCCAGGGCCCTGAAGTTGCCACTGTAGCCTTGTCTTCCCTCCTCCCCACTCAAGCAGATGGACTAGGTGTTCGGGTGGCCCTTGGGACTCTATCTTGAGACCTGGCTCTCCTGCAGCTCTGTAAGCTCCTGAGGTCGTGAACCCTGTCTGTTTATTGTGACATTTCTCAGCAGGACAAGCCCTCAGCACAGGCCTGGCACAGTCTATCTGTCCGTCCATCCATCCATCCAGCAGTTATCTAGTGAGGGTCTACCCGGAGCCAGGGAAATGAGGACCTCTGGACTGTAAGCTCCCCAGGGCAGGCTGGTGGCCACTCCACCTTGACCCCTAGTGTGGCCCAGCCAGTGTGGAAGCTGCCTCCTCCGAGGCCAGACACTGTGGCTGCTTTGGTGAGCACTGGTCCCAGGACGCACCAGCAAGATTCTGCAGAGCAAGCTTAGCGAGGGACATAGCCATGGGGAGCACCCGGAGGGTCCCAGCTACAGGGGGACAAAGGCAGATGCCTCTTAAATCAGAAAGGTCTTGCTGAGACCACAGGGAAGGGTGGGTCAAACCTCCCTCTTTCCTTGGATTCTAAAGGAAAGCATTCCTGGGCTACTGAGCTGGCAGCGCCCCTGCCCAGGCCTAAATAACAAAGCATGAATGGGAGACAAGTTCCCTCCAAAAGCCATGGTTTTCCTGCCGGCCCAGGCCCTGCCCACTCTGGGGCCCAGTAGATCTCTAAATGGGTGCATTTTTTTGGTCTAAATGGACCTCCTCTTGTGGAGTCATTTTAATTAAACATGAATGTTACATGTTCAAAGATTCCTGGGGCCAGATCTGTGAGAGCAGAGATTGAAAGAAACTGTACATTTGAAATTCACTTGACAATTGGTTGCAGGATAATTCTCAGGGGAGAGAGCTGTCACAGGCCCCCGACCTCCATGAACGCACAGCAACCAGTGCTCACTCTCGGAGCCAAGGGAACACCACCCTGTGCTCAGCACGGACAGGGCACGAGACCAACCCGACGGGCCCTTCTGCCCCCACAGGCATGCACTCGAGCTGGTGAATATGGGCGTGAACGGAACCAGTGGAGAGAGGGGCTCGCTCTAGGTCTGGCTCTAACGCCGATCTGCTGTGACCTTGGCAAGACACCTCCAGCCTCTGTGGCCATGCGGGGGCCTGCAAAACAGGTAGTTCCTGCCATGAGCCCACCCCACTGTTGGCCATGCTGCCTCTGCAAGCAGATGGCTCCAGGGTTCAGGCAGTCTCCTGCCCTCCCACCCTCTCTTCCACCTCCAAGGAGAGGGGATATTTTCCTGGGTCTGTAGAGAAACTCTCCTTGCCACACCCATGAGCAGGTGCAGCCCCTCCAGAAACGGTCTGTGTGCCTGCAGAGACGCCTGCTCTGAGGAGAGAACTGGGCCTGTGGCCGGGGAAATACCCAGATCTCAAATGACGGGGCCTTTAGGGGACAGATACTTCATCGACACCTCCCGAGGGCCTACTGTGTGCAGGCTAGCATGTCACATGCTGTGAACTTCTAACACAGGGCCTGGAAGCCACCGCTGCCCTTGGTCCACGCTGGACCAACCTGTGGCTTCACAGAGAGGCAGGCAGGGCTGGCATTGTCTGGGCAGATGAGAAGACTGAGGGCCAGAGGGAGAAGCCACTTGCCCAGGTCACAGTGAGAGGCCAGCAGGGTCAGGGTCCAGCACGGGAGTAATTCTTGCTGTGTGACAGGCTCTCTCCAACGGCGCAGTGTGTGGAGTGGGGGGTGCAGAGGCCCCTTCCAGCCGAGATTTGAGAGTCCAGGGGGTGGGGGAAGGGGCTTACAAGGTCACACAGCAAATGCCTGCACATCACCTTCTGCCTTCGGAAACAGCCTTGTCATAGTGACAAGCCAAAGACACATAAGCTAGGTTATTGCAAACTAAGGCCTAAATGTAAACGCCACGGAGCCAAATGACTTGATTTACAACCAAATAATTAGGTTTCAATAAATGCACCGGCAGCGATTAGCCTTCCTGAGACACCTGGGCATTTCTCAAGCTCCACGTTGGCGGCCCAGGGTGAGTGCCTTCAGTAAATCATGACGAAAGCTGTCTCCAGGCAGAGGAGAGCTGGCAGGTGCCGCTCCGGCAAAGATGGGTACGCATAAGGCTTGCTTTGTGCCACACAAAGCAACAGGCAGGTCAAGATGAACCCACTGGGGCAATTTTCTCAGGAGAAGACTAACCAAGTGTCAGGCAGGAGGATTTTAATGATCAAGGCCGACAGTGTGGGGAGTGAGCTTCCCATTATGGGAGGTGTGCAAGTGGGAGGGTAATAACGCTTGGAGGTCAGCCAACTGCACATGAAAACTACAAGGGGAGGGGTGAGGTAGGGGTGGGAGGTGATGGGAGATACGCTGTCAGAGCATTAGGAAGAGGAAAGAGGGTCTGTGCAGCACCCCCCCCCCCCTTTACATTTAATTGAGGACTTTTCTAGGAACACGAAGGCACACGAAGGCCCTTTTGTGTTTGGGGTTGGTGGTGGTGGTGGGACTGAAGTTAGATACCTGGGTTCAAACTCTGATCCCACTGATGTCAATGGCTGTGCAAGTCCCCTCTCCCTGGGCTCCCAGCGTCCCCTTTTGGGAAAGGTGAAGGGGGTCCCCTCCAGTCTGAAGTTCTCAATGAGGGACAACCCAAGAGGGCGGGGGCCACCCAGGCACCAGCCAGGAGGACCCCAGGCAGTGCAGGATGCAGGAGGAAGGTGGGGCAGCACTGGGCACAGTGGGTCCCAGGCTTGGGGACCGCAGGATGACAAAAGCAGGCCTCCTCGGGCCGGTGCCAATGGGATGGACAGGAAGCATTCAGGCCCAGGGTGGTCCTCCTCCTACAGGACAAGCGCCTCCCAGCCACACGCTCCTGGGAGCAGTGGTTCTCACCAGGCAAGTCCCCCTCTCCTGGGGATGCTGGGCAATGCCTGGAAACAGGTGCTGCTGGCATTCAGGTGGGAGCCAGGGATGTTGCTAAACAGCCAACTCTGCATAGAACAGTCCTCAGAGCAAAGAGCAAGCCAGCCCCAGGGCCAGCAGTGCCAGGAGGAAAGCCACACCCCCACCAGGTGCCAGTGCCTCAGCTTCACCTACGAAATGGGAATGCCAGGAGGCCACCCTCACGGCATCGGTGAGACCTTCCATGTGAAGGAAGCGTGGACATTTGGTAAAAGCTGGGTCACCTGGCTCCTTATTTAAAGGGCTTAAGAGACAGAATTTGCTAAACAGCTTGTCTTCGAAGAGCTCCAGGCTGTTCCCAAGGACCAAACGGCCACCCGACGCCCAACCAGCAGATGAAGGGAACATGCACACCTGTTGGGCAAAGCCAGTCGTGGGGGTGAGCACCAGCTGCCGGAGAGGGCTTTGAGGGGCGCATGGGCTTTTATAGGTAAAGGGGAGCTGGAAACCTGGGGTTCACCCTGGGGAGTGACACAATGGGGCCCTCCTGGGTGAGGACGGCAGGACAACTCCAAAAGACACAGGGCAGGACCCACCATGTGCAGACCTGGGTGACCCAGGTCCAGGTTTTAGTCCCCACCCTGTCCCTTGTGAGCTGCGCTCAGCTTCCTCATCTGTGTCATGGAGTGTTCACCACCTGCCATAAGGGCTGTCCTGAGGTCTGGGATGGACAGAGCATGAGCAAGTAGGGCAGGTGCTGAGGCTCAGGGGTCCGACATGCCCGCCCCCCGCCTCCCCGGCTCTGCAGGAGCCTGTGTACAAGTTGCTGCCCATCTGGTTTGTTTTGCTGCCCAGGCAGAGCACTAAGCGTGTCTGCCCGTCTGTCTGGCCTGTTGTCCACGGCCATGTTGGCAGCCCAGAAGCCATGGGCGGCCAGGCAGCCTCCTGGCTGGAGCAGGAGGCCTGGGGTCCGGCCCCATCTCTGTCGCTGAGGACAATGGGCAGGGTGTTTACTTCCTGCGATCAATTTCCCCTACCTTCAAGTAGTATTGCAGACACTTGAGAGCACACTGTTCCACAAGGGGGTCCACATGAACACGCAGAATTGAGGAGGAAAGAGTTTTTTTTGTTTAAATATCCTGGTCATAGACTGTCTATGGCATTTATTAAGAGGCTACTGTGTGTATTGCTCAATAGTCAACATTTCTGAGGGAGACAAGATACTAAGCGGACTTTTGAGACCACTGGTTCCCTGTCCCCGTTTTACAGGTGACACTGTGGCCCAGGGGGTGGTTTGCTCTCATTCCCCAGTGAATCAGGGGTCGGAATGCCCCTCCCCCGCCTCACCGCTGTGCCACCAGCTGAAGGGGACTCTGGGGCACTACCAGTGGGTGTGACAAGGTGGAGAGTGGGGAGAGGGTGGGTGTGCAGGGACGGGGAGGAAGCTGCAATCCCCCAACTACCATTCTCATCCTTAAAGCACGATGTGTACCCTCACCACCCTCCTGCAGGCTCCTGTCCTAGCGGGGGCTTCCCTGCTAACTGACCCAGGGCATTCATTAGCACAGCAAGGAAGGGGGCTCACCCACAAAGCAGTTTTACTTAAAAAAAAAAAAAGTACAGAAGGGAAATCCAGAGGGACCTTTACAAACTGCAACTTAAACAGATCTACCTGCTCAGCACCCTGCATCTAACCCGAGGACCTTGCTCTCCTCCCTGTCAGCCACCCAGACACCCTGGCTGATCACATGAATGACAGTGGTTCTCAGTGGAAAACCTCCCAACAGCCCTGGGGGCCTGGACCTCAGTTTCTTCCTCTGTGAAATGGGGAGCAGTTTACATTGTTCTCTCAAGTCTACTGGAAGCAAGCGAAAAGAGCTCTGAACTGGACACTGGGGACCTAGCCCCAGCCCTGGCTCCTGTCCTCATCTATACAAGGAAGGGACGGGGTAGATGACCACCGACGAAGCTTGGCACTTAGGAGATGCTCACGCCACAGGATGAGGAAGGCATTACCGACTACTCAGATGTTAAACAGAAGGACTCACCTTCCTTACAGACACCCCAGAGTCCCAGGGTTGGGAAGGAGTGCAGGTAACTCAAAAATAGCCTCTCCACATGTGCCCCAGATGCTCACATCAGGCCCCGGGGCCTTGTCAAGCCCGTGGCTCCCAGGCCTATTTGGAACCAGAATCTGCTTTGAATATGCTCTCCAAGAGATGCTGATGGACATTCACATTTGAGAACCACCACTGATTCTCTGATGATGGAAACGCCTTTGTAATATTCACAACATTTCGCATCAGCTTTTGTTGCTTCCTCCAGTGCTGGGAGCTTATTCTCCACCACACAACCCTTCCAACCTTGGGCGGCTCTGCCCGGGAGCAAGTCCTCCCAGGATCTGAGCTGACGTGTGACCCACGCAGCTTAGTGATGGTAGCCCCGCCCCCAGCGCGGGGCCCTGAAGGCCACAGGTGAAGGCCCCTTAGAAACTGGAAGATGAAGAGGGAGCAGACCTGCCCCGCTTCTCTCCCTCCAGCTGTCCTCACAGGGCAGACTCCTGCCCCTTCCCACCCTGGCCGCGCCCACTGCCCACTATCTCGCATACACTGAGGACAGCGTCCTGCGGGTCTGTCCCTCTTAGCCAGCACCCCTGTCTGGATATGACTCCACCATCAATGTGGACACCCAACATCTTCATGCAACTCCTTTCTGGTGTCCACTGACCTCCTGAGTCCACCTCTCTCTTCTACCTCCTCCCCGAGTCCCAAAGAACAGGACCTGACTGAGAGGCAAGTGTCGTTGGGTAAGGACAACTCACCTCTTGACCAAAACCAAAAGGGGCACCAGCCCGAGAACATTAAGGAGCAAAGCCCACTGGCCTTGCCTCACTCACGAGGTTTGCAGATGCAATTCTGAAAGGTCACGGTCAGCCCTTAGTAATCTGGGTTCTGGAGGGCGCATGTCTCATGTTGGGCATTCATTCCGGCAGCTTCTTGACAATCTCTGTCCACAGGGTGGAGAATTCTCTCAAAATTAAATCTCTGGCTCTTTGCTCCCTAATGAAATTGATTTCTGTCTTGATACACAACAAAGCTTTCATTTTATTATCTGGCCAGGGTTTGACCACATTAATTATAGTGGTTTCTTTTCCAGCATGGCTGCAAGTAATTGAGTCCCCAAAAGTTACTATCAGAACTGATTGCTTTTTGAAAGTGCAGCTCTCACCACAGTCCAACAGCTAACACTAGATTCTTCATGGAAGATTTTCCTTGGCTTAAGGCTGGAACAATTCAAGACAGGAAAAGTATTTTTCTAGCCTGAAAACCTGAACTCAAAGTAGGATTATGCTAATGTTCGGAGACTGACCTGGAAATCTGGGTGTGCCCAGAGCATGCTATCTCATGGTTTTACCATCATCTGTGTCAGAACTCAGATGCTGCTCTGAGTTTTTAAGCATTACCACTGGCATAATTCTACCCGCCTAAGAGGAGACACACTGCAGAAGCCTGTTCAAATCAATGTCTAACACCAGGTACCGGGGACTGCAAAGAGCCCACCTGGCACTATGCAAACGTGTGTTTCCCGGGAGGCTATGTTCATCCTGGGGGGTGCACACCTTCAGTGGCGGTGGGAGGAAATGGTGGACAGGAAGAGGACTGGAGCTGCAGAGTGCAAGCAAGACCAAGGTAAGCCCCTCTGCCTCTCAGCCCTTTTCCTTGAGGACAAAGTGGGGATGCTGTGGGGAGCAGGAGAGAGCTGCCTGGGACTTCAGCGTTTCCGAGGCACGTCTCTCTGTCCACAATATTATGGTCACCTGGGCCAACGGAGGGCTTATGTGGAGCAGACAATTAAAAACTCAAGTTGGGACCACAGGGAGAGGGGATACTGCAGAGACCTCTTCCTCGAATCCCAAATGTAACCACCCTACCTTGCTGTTACTTCCCCTTAAATTACTACTGTTCTCCAAGGTCCTGCTCAAATTCCACCTCCTCCAGGGGCCTTCTAAGATGCCCCTGGTCTGACTTACTTGCTTCCCCCCTCACTTATTCTCTGCCACGCCTCTCTCCATCACAGCACTCACCTACCTGCATTTCCCCCTACTCAGACTAAGGCCTAGTGCGTGATAGGAACGCAGCAGTAATAGCCACGCTGCTGACTTGTTCGTCAGCCCTGCCCTGAAAGTCTGGGCTAAGAATGTGGCAGGCTGGTCCCCAAGCTGCCTAGAGCTGTGAGCAGCATGTGGGTTTTCAAAAGGAAAACAGCAGGGGGAGAAAGGTTCTAATTAAAGCATTTCTAATAAGCCAGCTTTGCCAACCCAATTGTTTCTGATATTCCTCTTGGGCAAAGAAATCTTTTTAAAAAAAATCATTAAAAGTGGCAGAAAGCACCCATGGCTGGAAGGAGGATGGTGGCTGCTCAGCGGGCAGGTGTGAGGCGCTAAGAGCCAGGGCGGAGCGGTCCCTGCCGCGGCCAAGCTAAGAGTGTGCAGGAGCGTGAGGGTCACACACACAGCAAAACATTTTTATAGCTTTAGCATCTGAACTGTGGGAACAAAGACAAGAGCTATAAAATCTGACATCCAATTTTCTAAATCTGCCTCAAATAGCAAGAATGATTATGGATAAAAAGGGACAAGAAACTATAGTGCTATGAGGCTCGGAAGGGTAATGACCCCAGGATGAGCGTCGAGACACCTGGGCTCCGCCAGCAGCTCGCTGCGGGACCTTGGGAAGGGCCTCTTCCCTCCTGTGCCCGTTGGTCCACCTGAAAGCCAGGGTCCGGACCTTGATGGTTCAACACGCTTCTTCTGGCTGTCAGGGCCCGAAGGGGAACAGTGACCCTGCATCTTGGGATTCTGCTGGATGAAGCTGTTGCTGGGAGCTCCGCCAATGCCTCCAGGTGGGGGCTGAGCCTGTTTCCTCTGGGGGCTCTGAGCTGTTTACCTAGCTCTAGCTAAGCGAGATAAGACCACAGGCGCTTTCTTGGGGGAAGCACAAGCTCTGCAAATAACCCCACCTGCATTCCTAAACCTCTCCTGGTTTACAAAGAACTTTCACTTCCACTGTGTCCCTGAGCCTGAGGGCTGCGAGGCGCAGAGACATGAAGCTACTGGCTGGTGACCCTCACAGATGGTGGAAGCAGTGGGACTCGGGCTCTGGTCTGTCTCCACGCGGCTGCATCCGTCTCCACGCGGCTGCCCTTCACCGACGCAGATACAAGGTCTGTATCTGTCGCCATGGCCTGTCCCTGTCCCTGTCCCTGCAGCACCCCACATGCTCTCCCCAAGTCCCCAACCAAGCCATTCCCAGATGGCTTTTGCAAAATATTATTAAATAAGTCATATTA
Source organism: Myotis lucifugus (assembly GCF_000147115.1). Taxonomy (NCBI): domain Eukaryota; kingdom Metazoa; phylum Chordata; class Mammalia; order Chiroptera; family Vespertilionidae; genus Myotis; species Myotis lucifugus. Next base: position 2,606,681 of record NW_005871228.1, on the reverse strand, counting down.
GCAAGATGTTAGGAATGTGATTGGAAAGAAATGTTTTTCTCATTTGGAGACCACCCAGCGCCTCAGAAAGGAAGCTGTCCCAGGGCACGAGAGGTTTCCTGGCGACGGAAGGGCAGCTGGAATGCTGTTCCTGGCGGGCGAGCTACACAGGCAGACTCATGCGGCTGATAGGAGAGAATTAAAAACCAGCTGGGAATGTAATCGGGGTGGCTCAGCCACTGGAAGGGACCAGGGCGCTCTCTGGGGAGAAAAGTCAACACTGAACGCCTGGCTGGGACAAGGGGGAGGCCCCAGTCCACCAGCAGGCACATCTGGCACTCCCAGCTGGGGGTGCTCTGGAGATGGGCTGCCAGTGAGAACGCGGGCACCTCTTGCCCCTGGGTTAGGGGCAGTGGTAGGAAGAGGGCAGCTAAGTTAAGGGAACATGTTTTTCTGGATCTTTTCAGAACTGACCATCCAGGTTGCAGGTGGCGACACCACCACTCATCCGTGTTCAGAAATCTGGAAGGGTCCTCAAATCCTTGCTTTCTCACCCTCGTCAGTTCTACCACGACACGTTCTCCTTTCTACTTCCTCGGCCCTGGCCCTTCGAGGAACTGGGACACCCTCCTCACAACCAGTTCTTCCCTCCTGACCCGCCTTCTAGACACATCCACGGTCAGATGGGGCTCCTGAAAACCTCTACCCGGCCAGCTGTGCAGGCCACCACCGTCCCTGCTGACTGCTTCAGCCCCTCTCTCTGCCACCAGACCCGCGATGCTCCCAGCTTCTGCCGCTTGAGGGTGGGACCCAGGGAAGAAGGCAACTCCCGTAGTTGGGCCACTCATCCCAACACTGTCACTTCAGAGCCAGGCCGAGAAAGCCCCAACATCCTCAACTCCACAAGCAGAGGGAAGGGACTGGGGGGTCTTTGGCCTTCTACCTGTCACCACTGCCCTGGGACAGGTGCCAGAGAAATGCCCGTCAATGGGCTTGTGCCAGGTCCTGCTCAGCACACCTGGCTTCGGTCTTGGGGCCTCTATCCAGATATCTGCTTGGGCCCTGACGGGAGGAAGGTGGGGTGTTTCTGCTGGGGGTGGGGGGAGGGCTCCAGAGGACAGAGAGGGCACTGGGCTGTGTTAAAATCCCAGCTCTGCACTCACTCGCTGTGATGGTGTGATCCCTACTCCTCTCACCACATCCTATTACAGCGGGAAAGCTGGCTCTTTATAAGCACAAGCAGCCATGTCAGGCGCCCGAGGTAAGCCATCTCACTACAGCATCTGAGCAGCCCGAACCGAGGCCCCCATGGCTCTGAAAATTGTAACTACAACGGGGCATTCCCTCCAAATCCGCCCCTCAGGAAGGAAGGCCCGTGCCTGGTCTGCAGCTCAGTAGCCAGTCAGAGGTGGAGTCAGGATTTGAACCTGGGTCCTCCCCTGACCCCCCAGAATCACCAAAGCACCAGGTGCGGAGTCCGGGAGAGGCGCCGTGTCAATGGTGAGGGTGGTGTCCTTGAAAATGTTGCACTACTGGCAGGGATGATTTCTCAGTAACTCTGAGTACAGGGACACGTCATCTATTATTCCTCACTGTGTCTCTCGATGGCGCATCCTTTCATCCTGCAAGGCAGGACCTTGCACGTTCTGAAGTTCACGGTTTCTGTTTAGTCCCCTGCAAAGAGTGTGTGAGCAGCCTGTTTTGCCTACAGCAGCAGCTCCTGATTTCAGCATTTCCATCAACCCCTTTAGAACAGTGGTTCTCAACCTTCCTAATGCCGTGACCCTTTAATACAGTTCCTCCTGTTGTGGTGACCCCCAATTTCATTGTTACAAATTGAACGTAATTAAAGCATAGTGATTAATCACAAAAACAATATGTAATTATATATGTGTTTTCCGATGGTCTTAGGCGACCCGTGAAAGGGTCATTCGACCCCCAAAGGGGTCGCTACCCACAGGTTGAGAATCACTGCTTTAGAAGGAGAAAACACGCCGCACACTAATTAAACAGAAAGTTCATTTTTCCTCCTCCAGCCCTAAAAGGATGTGAAACCCTCCATGCAGGACAGCAGAGATGTGGACCCTGCCCCGTCTCAGGCTGGCTCAAATGCTGCCAGAAACAGGGTCTGGCCGGGCAGCCACGAGGTGGCAAGTTCTCCCCCTTCTGGGGCCGCAGTTTCTCCACGTGCAGCGGGCACGGGGCTAGGTGTCCCCTAAATCCCAATATTTCTATTCAGTGTACTTAATGTACCATAGCTACCCTGGCTTGCCTAAAAGAGCTTCCCCATAAGCTAAGCAGCAGACCAGATCAAATCTGGTGAGAATGCGTCTTCAACTCATGTCTGAATTCATGGAGGAAGAGCTAGAGGGGCAGCAGGACAGTGAGAAGGACAAAAAGGAATGCCTGTTGAGGTGGTCATCCTCTCCAGCTTCTCATGAGGAACCAGGAGATCAGAGGGGTTAAGTGACTTGTCCAAGGTCACACAGCCAGGAAGAGCGAGGCCTGGATTTGAGTCTAGCTCTGTGTGACTCAAAGTCTCAGTTATCGTGATGCAGGATTTTCTCGAGTTGCAGCCTGTATAAACTCTAAACTCCCACCACCACAAAGGGGAGAGGATGTGGGCTGGACAGACTTCTAGGTCAGACCTAGGCAATCCGCAAGGCTCTGGATCATACAGAGCTCTCTCCTCAACCTGTGGCTCTCCAAAGTGTATAACAAAGACAGTGAGCCACCACTCACTGACTGAGCAGTGACTGCATGCCAGGCACGGGCTAAGCACTTCACATATACTGCCTCTTCATTGGCACACCTGTAAAACCCATTTGATAGATGAGAAACGGAGGCTCAGAAATGTTAAGTCCCTTTGCCACCCTGCTAGTAAGTGGCAGAGCCAGGGTTCAAGAACCCAAGCCAGACCGATTCAGAGCCCGTGTCTTCTGCTGCAGAGCTGCCTCCCGCCTGGGACGGGGGAAGAGGAGGGTGCTGGTGGTAGGACAGATTGTCAAAGCCCCTCTCCCCCATCACACGCAGGGCTGAGCACTCCCACCCTCAAGTCTCCCCCCACCTCCTGCTACTGTCTGCCTGGAGTCGAAGTCAACTACCCCTGTGCTCGTCTACCTGAGCCACCCTCTTTACTTCTTTGGCATTCCCCCTTCTCCAGCCCTCACACCCCCCTGGCAGCTCAGAGAGGCACGGAGTCAGAGGGTCAGGGGGCCAGTCGGCGAGCCCAGGGCCCCTCTCCTTAGAGCTAGGCAGTGCCCTGGCTGCACACCCCTGCCTTTCTTGAAGCCTTAGTCTTGGGGGTAGGGGGTGGGGAAAGGGTGACGGACGACAGAAGTGCAGGCTCTGGGGCTGGAGGGTGTCCTGTGCAGGGAACCCCACGATGGCTGGAAGGCCCTGTTTGGTTTGAGGGCTTGCCCTGGGGGGTCACCCGCAGGAGCAGGCAGCCACCATGAAGCCAAGTGTTTGGAGCCTCAGATGTTGGCCCCACAAGGGGTGCTTGGACGGCAGAGGGAAGAGAAGCCTGTGCTCCCTGCTGATGAGACGAAGGGCGAGCTGCTCTCCTCACCCCCTCCCCTCCACACCCTGTAAAACCTTTATTTATTTCTTGCTCCTGGCTGTCAGCAGCAACAAAACTAAGATTAAATCACTCGCCCGCCTGCCCAGACCCAGACGTGCCTACTGTTTGAAAACTCTCTCCTTTACTATATAAATCAATGAGGGAGAGAAAGAAAAACAGTTCTACCAGGAACGTACCTCCCGCCTGCAGCCCTCAGTGCCACGGGTCCCAGCTACACCCACCACCCCCACTGGAGCCCAGGAAGCATGTGCTGGGTAGAGACTGAGTGTCCAGCAGTCACTGCAAACCCGCAGCTCCGAGCAAGAACTAGCCAGTGTCCTTAATGAAGTCGGATAAATGGCCCACCCCTCCTCCCCTACGTGGAGAAGAGACGGGGCCTTCTCAGCTCCTTGGGACCCAGGGGAAAGGCACTGCACCCTAACTGTGGAGCCCTTAACCTGGAAGCAGATGTGCTGATCGAACCCAGACTCGTTCTATGGGCACAGGGAGAAGACACTCGCCCTCATCCAGGTGCAGGCACAGCCTGGACGCACCCCCGTTGGCCCCCCCGGGCTCTTGACCCGGCCCAGTGCTCTGTCCACTCTGCTGCCTCCATGGCAATGTCTAAAGGCTCTGGGAAAATTGGGAGAAGCAGAGACCAGCGTATATGGAGCACCTATTGTGGGCCCAGGGCGAGGCATACCTGGTTCCAGGACTCCCCTACGATACCAAAATCCGAGGATGCTCCCTTATATACAATGGTGTAGTATTTGCATACAAACTACCCACATCTTCCCATATACTTTAATCTCTAGATTACTCATAATACCTAATACAATGTAGTGCTATGTAAATAGTTGTTATACCGTATTATTTAGGGAATAATGACAAGAAAAGAAAGTCTACATGTTTAGTACAGACACCATCTTAGGCCTGACTACACAGTAAAAGTCGGCAACAATGTAACATTTCCCCCAAAATATTTTCTATCTGTGGTTGCTTGAATCCATGGACGTTTGAATCCATGGACGTGGAACCTGCAGATACGGAGGACCGACTATACGTCTTACAACGGCTTGATGAAAGTGACCTACAGTTTTCCAGGAGATGATCGGGGAAGTAAAGTCACTTGCCTAACATCACACAGCAGGTAAAAGATGGAGCCAGGATTCAAACCCAGGTATCTCTGACTGCAGAGCCCATGCTTTCCCCTTAACATCCTGGAAAGGGCTGCCCTGGATCTCCCCTTGGAATGCCTGCCCACCTCCCAGCCTCTTGGCATATTTGTGGGCACGCGGGGGCAGAAGCAGTGTCCCTTCCTTGACAGTACTCACGGTGCACCTTGGGTCACTGAAGGTTCTAGAATACAGCTCTGAGGACATGACTACACCCTGCTCAAAACCTTCAGGATGTCCCTGCCCTACAGGCTAGAGCCCCATTTCCTCAGCCTGGCGACTAGGACCCAGGACCGTACCCACCCAAGTGTTATTTGTTGTTCTTGCCCAAGATCCACACTTCCCTGCCTGTGCCATTCCCTCTGCCTGGGCTGCCCTCTCTGCCCCATCCCAGGTCTAAGCCCTGCTCATCCTTCTCCTCCCTTCCTCTGGTCCTCCCCTGTCCCGGCCCCGAGCACCTACTGCCTTGGGTAGCCCTAAACACGCTACTCCTCCACTTACGATGAAGTTATGTCCTGATAACCCATCGTAAGTTGGAAGTATGTTAAGTTGAAGATGCACTTAACACTGCACTGTGAGTATGGGTGCTTGACGCTCTGACTGCGAGCCTGACTAGAAGCTGTGGCTCGCTGCCGCTGTCCAGCGCCACAAGAGTAACGTATGGCATCGCTGGCCTGAGAAAAGATCAAAACTCACAATCTCAAGTACGGTTTCTCCTGAATGTGTGTCACTTTCACAGGATCGTAAAATCAAAACACCTTAAGTCAAACCTCTGTAAGTCAGGGACTGTCTGTCTGTGAGTTACGGGTGTAAATATCCTCCCCTCTGGCTATGAGCTCCTGTAGGGCTGGAGCCCAGGAGGTAAGTGACACTGAATGGGGCAGAGCTTGGGGGGGGGGGCGGGGGTTTGAGGAAGGCTCCTGAACAGTCAAACCCGAGTTGCACCCTCATGGAAACAGGCCAGACCCCAGAAGCCTCTCCTGAGGTTAGCATTGGACCACAATTGCAAGGATGCTGTGCACTCTGTCTTTGAGGACTTGAAAGCTGATGGCCCTTTGGTTGAGGGCTCTGAGGGGTCATTTCCCCAGCTGGGGGTGGGACTCTCACTGCCTAAAGAGAGGTGAGACTGGGCCAGGAGGCCTAAGAAGTGCAGCTCTGTCTCCCAGGCCCGGGCCCCATGCAGGCAGAGGCCGCCCGCACACAGGGAGGGAGGCCCTGGCACTCACCCTGCTCCCGGCCCCCCAGCTGCAAGCCCTCCAGCTTTGAAGTTCTGTTTCCCTCATCTTCTCCAGATTCCTTTGCGAAAACTCATGGAACTAGAAGTTGCAAAAAGTCATTCATAGTCCAAAATGCCTGAAGAACTCTTTTAATGAGATTTTTCAAGACTTTTCATCTCTTTCCCCTACTGCCTGCCTTCCCAGGCAGGAAGCTGTGTAGAGTGTGATGTTTGTGTGCCAATATCTAAAGGCTCAATCCTTTGCTTCCAGAGGCTGCAGTGAGTGTACACAGGGGGTCAGTGGTTAATGCCAGGGCCAAAGTGGCTGCTGGTGCCTGAGCGGGAGCCTAAGGGCCTGAGCTCAGTCAGGCCAGGCTGCAGATGTGGAAGAGGGAGAGTTCTTCAGGGGGAGGGGATAGCGCAATGTTAAAAAACCACGAGGCAGGATCTTGGTAAGATTGCTTCAGAGCTGGGGGTGTCTGCCATTGAGGGACCTGAGAGGCGATGGGTGGGCGATTCAGGTGCCATCTTGGATTGTTACGGATGCAGGAGTTTTTGGTGGAGGGGTAGGTGGAGGGCAGCTTGGGCCTGCACAGGGCTCTATCTAGTCCCCACAGTGGGAAGCAGTCGCCATCTCTAATTGTCAGTGTGTCAACTGCCAGCTGGGGAGCCTTAGGTCAATCGTGAGTCCACTATGGGTCTCAGTCTCCCCACCCAGGAGCAAAGGGACTGGACTAGGTGGGTGTCTCAGGTCACTTCCAGGTTTGACATCTGATGACCTTCTGACCTGGTATCAGGAATGCTTAGGAGGGGCTGAGAGTCCGCTGCCTTCACTCCAGCCTTGGCAAGGTCATTATGCTGCCTCTACCTACGATGAGGAAGAGGATGTGAACTTTGTCCTAGCCAACCTATGGGGCCATCCAGAGCAAAAGCACAGGAATATAAGGTGCAGGGAGGCAGGGTCAGGTGGAAGTGGGGTTTAAGCTCAGGACCAGTGCCTGAGAGTGGACCCTGCACTTCAGTGGCCCCATCGCTAAGAACTGAGTCTCAGCTTCTCTGAGAGGCACAGGTCCTTGCAAGATTCTTCTGCACCTCCTGGGCTTTGCCTGGCTGTCCCCTCACCTGGGGTCCAACCAGCCTGGGGAATACCTACCCTCTCTTTAAGATTTGAGCGCACCTCCCCCCTGTAGCTTCTCCTGACCCTCTGTGGCAGGGACCGCTATCCCCATCCGTGCAAGGCCCTCCGTGCAGACGTGTGTACAACATGGCCAGGGATGAATGGGCCGCACTGTGAGCTCTGCAGCCTGGCCAGGCTGTCCTCACCTTGGCGCTCACTCTGTGGCCTTGCCCAGTGCCTGGTACAGAAGGTTCTCATAACCATCTGCTGAGAGGAGGACGGAAAGGGTGGAGGACTCTGTCCTGAGGCCAGACTCCCCCAAGTCCTCCTCACCCTAGAACACTCTCACGTCAGGAACTAAGGTTTATAAGAAAACATAGCTGGGATTCCAATGTCAATTTGCACCACACTCCTGACAACACCGTGCATGGAATGCCACTCCCCATCCTGCCCCTGCCAGCCAGGCCTCGGGAACCTGAGAGCCCTCACACCTCATGGGGTGCCTGGCAAAGCTGGCACTCGCCCCAGGCAGCCGGGATGTTCAGTCCCAGTTCCACTGATGGTCTGGTTGATTAATACCAGGTGTCACTTGATGGCTGGCAGACAGACTGGTCATCAGGAATGGGGCTACTTTGGGAAGCAAGCCCACTTTCCCTTAGCCAGCTGCCCCGCCCAGCCATGGGATGGCCTAGCTCACCTCCCCAATTTTGGACTCCCTCAAGGGAAAGCTGACCAGGCGAGGCTACTCCTCTGGCCTTTGGGACTCACTGCTCTAGACCAGTGGTCGCCAAACGTCGGGCCGGGAGACACATGCGGCTCTTCCACAAGTTACGGACTTCTGCGCATGGGCCACGAAGTTCCAATCACACTGTACATGCGCGCCCGCACGTGGTATTTTGTGGAAGAGCCACACTCAAGGGGCCAAAGAACCGCATGTGGCTCGAGAGCCGCAGTTTGCTGACCACTGCTCTAGACAAACATGCAAAATTAAACCCTTCTCCTCCTCCTCCTCCTCCAGCGTCCATGGGCTTGACAGTAAGCAGAGTGTTCTGGCCGGGGAGGTGCAGGGGATCCAGCCAGAACACTCCAAGGACAAAGGGTGGCTGAGCCCGCACACAGAGGAGATCTGGGGAGTCAAGAGACACTTTAATGTCAGAGGTGAAGGCATCCTCAGCAACCATCAGTCTGTCTTGCTCTGGGCAGACATGGATGCTGAGCCCCAGAGGGAAGGAACTCGCCAAGGTCACATGGTGAGCAGTAAGTGGCAGGACAGGACTCCTGTCCAGGACGTTGGACAGTGGGTCCCTTCTGTAGCTCTAAAGAATGGCCTTCAAAGAAGATACAGGGCTGACCTGGGAAAGCAGGGCAGGGTGGGAATAATGTAAATAATGTTTACATGGCGCTGGTTGGGCTATAGATGCTTTCTATCTGTGAGAACACGCTACCCCCTCCACCCTAGGCACGGATGAGGATGCTGAGGCTCAGAAAAGTGACGTGATTGCCAAGCCCACAAGATCAGGGAGGGGGGCAGCCTGTCCCCTGCTTTCTCCTTGCACACAGCCTAGTCCCTGGACTACAAGCTTGTTACTGTGAGGACAGATCAAGATGCTGTCCATTCCTCGAGAGTGGTCCTACTATCTGGCTTTCATGGAGGAATAGCTGGGCCTGGCATGGGGCACGCCATCCCCTCCTCTCTGGTACATTCCATCAGTCCTCTTGAGAAGTCCCCTCTGACCAGGCCCCAGACAATGGGATATGAGGAGGAATGAAATTCCTGGAGGAACTCAGAGCTGCCAGTGTGATGGTTGCTGTGCTGAGGAAGCTCAGGGGGTGGGCAGGCTGCCTGGGTTGGCAGGAAGGGTGGTGACCAGGAAGTCCCGCCTCTGAGACTACTGGCTTCCTACCCCAGAAGAGCACAATTCACCCGGAGACAGGACCGTGGAGATCTTGGAACTTCACTCATGGGCACCTGGGTTACCACAACAGCAAGGGAGGGAGAGGGGCTGCATGGAGTGGTGAGAAGTTGAGGACCCCTGGCCCTTGTCAGCATGGCCAGTGGTGTGTACCAGTCCCCTGCTACTCCACTGACCGCCCTCTCTCTGTCTTTGGCTGCCTCCAGCCCAGCCTCCCAGCCCCGTTGCTGTTTAGCTTATCGAATTTTCCTCAGCTGCGATCACTGACCTGCTTCTTTAAGCTGCTGGGTCTGAGGGTGGACAATAAAGTGCACAGGCGCCGTTTGTCCTGAGTGCCTTCCCAGCTGGTTAGAAATCCCCTCCACTCCCTGGCAAGGTGGTCGGCCAGCCCTGGTGCACACTCCCATGACGAGACGTTCACTACCTACAGAGTCAGTGCTAAGCCGCTCTAATTCCTCATCAGCTCCGGCTCTTAGAAAACGTTTCTTCTCACTGAGCTGGAATCTGCTGTCCCTAACCCCCCATCTGGGAACCCCGACCACGTCTGCTCCTGCCCTGATGGTCCTTGTAAGACTGGTGGCTCCCACCAGGTCTCCACACATCTCCCCTTCTCCAGGGACGCCCACGAGTGCCTGTTTCCTGCCAAGCGGCTCTGCAATGTGTCACTGTCACTCTCAGGGCAGAGCCCAGAGGACGGGGTGGGGTTGGCCCTGAGCAGAGAGCGCAGACCAGTCTCTCCTTGCTTGGCTGCACTGATCGTACTGTCTACATGGCTGGCCACACACGGCCTCCTGACTTGCAACCCAGCAGCTCTCTCCACCATGCGGCTTCTAAAACCGGCGACTGGAGCAGAGAGGACTTCACTGCTCCTGGTGCTGTGCTGTCCTGTCTGGAGGGCCTGGGTTTTCATTCCCTAATTCTGTCACCAACTCTCTATGTGTCCTTGGGGAATACCTCCTCTCTCTCGGCCTCTGTTTTCCTATCAGTAAAATGGGTTTTAGACAATCTGTTGGGTCCCATCTTTGGTTGACTGATGAAACTCTCAACCAAAACACGCTTTTCTTATGTGGGGGCTGCAAACCTGACAACAATGCCTCGTGGGTCAGAAAGACCTGACAGTTTACAAAGCAGCCACAAGTGCCACCACCAACAGGATTCTTCCCAGCTCTTCCCAGTGTTCCTCACAACCTTTGTAAAATATCAAAAATCAGACTTGTCCAATCAGCAACCTAGAACATAAGCTGGCCTCGAGTCCTGACCCTACAATTTAGGCCAGCCACGTCCCCTCTCTGTGCCTCAGTTTCCTCACCTGCAAAATGGGGACAAGCTGTTTTTTATCAGAGGGTTGTTGTGAGGTTTGAGAGAGTGGGTACGCTAAGAGCTTCACACAGTCCCTGGCTCAGGCAGATGTGAACTCGATTCCTGGTTATTCAATATAAATCCTAGGAAGAGGCCCCTCCTCTTCTGGGGAGGCAGAAGCAGAACATAAAGACGCCTCTGTATCCCAGGGGGATAAGATCAAATTGAAAAACCCAGGCTTGAAATAACTCGTGCTGGCAAGTTTCCCGGGGGGACGCCGGAGGGTCTTTCTGCCACGGACTCGAGAGCGGCTGCGCTCCGCTGGAGGCTGCGGAGAAGGGCTTGGGGGTGACGAGGCTGTACTCACTTCAGGGACAGGGAGTAGTCGTGCTTGCTGGTCTGGCTGTTCCGGACGAGGTAGCTGCACTCCTTGCAGAGTCGCAGCAGGTTCTCGGCCTCTCCTCTGCTGATGGCTCCGTGATACCATCTGGGGAGAAGGGAGAGGGTCAGAACCCTAGGACAGGACCCCACAGCTGACACCCTGAATTCTGCTCCTCCTTGAGGAGGCTCAGCCCCTCAGAAGGCAGCTGGCACGGCCAGGGCCTCCTTGTTATAAAGCAGGTGCGTTTGTGCACTCATGCCCAGTCATTCATAGACATTTGCCGAGTGCCTGCTGCCTGCCAGATCCCGGGGAGAGGACAGTGAACAAACCCACAGTCACCTCCCTCACGAAGCTGACATCTAGTGCAGGTGCTACGGAGGAGATAGAGCAGGGCTGTGTGGTCTGGAGCTCTCGGTAGGGACGGCTGTTTTAGGCAGTGGCCACGGAAGCCTTCGGAGAGAGTGACATTTCAGCATGGGCCTGAAGGAGGTGCTGGAGGAAGCCCGAAGGACAGCAGCTGGAAAAGAGCATTCTGGCAGAGGGATGGGCAGCAAAGGCAGAGGCCAAGGCGGGAGCGCCTGCTGGGTTTTGGAAACAGCAAGGAGGTCAGCGTGGAGTGAGGCAAGAGAGGGGGTGGGGGTCAGGATGAGGCCCAGGAGGCCCTGAGGCAGGGTCGGTTCTGGGGGCCTTGTGTGCAATGTGAGGCTTCTGGCTTTCTCCATCCAAGTGACACCAAAGCCATAGTGGGTGCTGACAGGAGGGACATGTGTTGAATCTGAGACATCTGTAGGACAATGACCAGTGCTCGTCACTCAGGAGGGTGGCCACCCCACTGCTCCAGCCGCATGAATCTGGCATTGACCGGGCACGAGGGGATCCAGCATCACTGCTTCTGGACACCACGTGGTTGAGTGGCCGAATCAGAAGAAGGGGTGCAGAGGCTGGTGGCCTAAGGCCCCCAACTGCAGGACAAATGGGGAAGAGTTGATAATGGAAAGGCTGAAGGTACAAATTCAGTGGAAGAGTGAAGACCCTAAGACGCCAGTTAGTGGGCATACTCAGAACACATCTGGAAGGTGGTGAGAGACAGGGCCAGGAAGAGAACCAGAGGTGCTGGACAAGGCGGGAGCAGGCTCCGGCTGCAGAGGCACATATGGTTGGTCACTGGCCAGCCAGGTGGTCTGGGGCAAGCGGCTTAACCTGGCTGAGCGTTGGTTCTCTATCAAGTTAGGATCCCTCCACCCCTGTTTTGGGGCTGAAGATTAAATGGGATGATGCATAAAAGGACTTATGCAGAGCCTGGGATGGGATGAATTTCTATGAATGGCAGCCATGAGCATCAGCAGGACGAGGCTGAACTTGCAGATGGCCCTGGGGAACTTCCCCAGTGATCATATTTCTGGCTGCTGCCTGCCCCGGAGGCTGTATTTTAAATTCCCAGGTGTAAGCGGGATGCTGCCTCCTGGTCCTGGCTACGCCATGAGTGCCCTGCCAGCAGCCCTGAGCTTTCGGGTACAGACATTCTCTTAGAGAAACACTGCCTTTCACTGTTCACTTCCTGCCATTCGCAAGGCGGTGCTCTGAACAGGAGCAGCAGTGCTGATGATGTAATTATGAACAAAAGGAACCCCAACCAGCTCCAGGAACGCAAGGACTGGACAGCAGGTATGAGGAGCATGTGACTGAGTCACTGACTGCCCAGGAGATGACCACTCACAGGTCAGCCCTGGGGCTGGACACTCGGAGGGGAGACTGGCCCAGGGAAAAAGCAGGGAGTGTGCAGACCTCAGAGCCGCCTTCCTTTCTGAACTGGCACAGAAATGAGGGGGAACGTGAAGCTGGGGCTGCACTGATCAAACACTTCAGAGGCGTGAAGGCGCAGGTGTGCTTCAGAAAGGCCTGTCGTTGGGAGACAGACAAAGATGGCGCCGACCTTAGAAACAAGAGTTAACAGCTGGGAAGGGTGTTTTCTGGGAGATTTCACCCGTGTAACACACCCCTAGTGAGCTGACAAAAACTGTTTTATTAGGAAAACAGGTTCCAGTCATTTGAAGCAGGTGTCCTTAACGAAGGCATGGAAGTGGCCTCCAGGGCAGTGCTGCCTGCTGCCCGTCCCGCCCGGAGCCAGGAGCAAGCGGGCTCAAGGGAGGTGGTGGCAGTCGGGCCTCTCAGGGGAGCTGCTGGTTCCCTCCTGGGCTGCTCTAGCTGCTCCAGCTGCTCCGAATGGAGAGAAAGGCAGGGAACTCAGGGGAGGCTCAAGGAGGCCCAGGCAGAGTGTGGGAGAGAAGGGCACTGAGGGGAAGCCACTGGCCAGGAGACAGGATGGGCCCGAGTGGTCTTGAAGGGGGCTGGGGGCCAACTACTGGCCCTGAGCAGGCTCTGCGGGACTGAAAAGAGAATCCAGGCAGAGGACATCTTGGGGATGTGCTGGACTCAGTGGAACTGGCCCATCAGGTCAGAACCACAGGAGTTAAGGTCCAACCGTTGCCATCCAGCCCATCCAATATCCATTAGCTCATCCAGTATTTACTCACCACTCACTCCATCCTGATCTCGTGGGGCTGATACAGGGAGAAGGAGAATCAACAAATAGATTCAGGAAAGGGTTTCAGATAGTGACAAGAGCTATGTAGGAATACTGGGGGTGTGGGGGCTGGAGTGTACTTTAGAGTGAAGGAGGCTTCCCAGAAGATGACATTTGACCTGAGACTCTCCATTGTGAAAAGGAGCCAATCATGTAAAGGGCCAAAGAAAACACGCTTTCTGTAGAGGAGCTAGCAAGGGCCAAGGTCCCAAAGTAGGAATGAGCTTGGGATGCTCACGGAGCAGCAAGGATGGTCCGGCACTGTGAGCCTGGGAGTGGTACTGGATGAGGGGAGAGGCCTTGTGGGCCAAGAAAATTAGTCCGAGTTCCTTCTAAGTGTAGTGGAGGGCAATGAGAGTTTTAAGCAGTTAACTACCACGCGTCCAAAACGGGAACCATCCTTACATGCGACGATATTTTGAATTTAATTGCACCTATAGATGCTTATGGCGTTCAGAGGGTCAATCTGAGATTGTTACTTGCTCTGGATGATCTTATGAGATCAACCAGGCTACCTGAAGAGGGACCAGAGGGGAAGTGAAGCAGGACACAAGTCAGGAGGCTTCTGCAGTGGTCGACGGGAGGTGGCCATGGAGATGAGAAGACGGAACAGAATCAGGCTGTATTTTGGATGGATAATTGGCAGAACTTACTGATGCATTAGATGCTGATGCCAGGCAAAAAGAGGGCTGAAGATGACTCCAGGTTTGTGGCTTGAGCAACCAGCCACATGTAACATGTGGTGCTATTTATGGAGGTGGGGAAGCTGGGGGAAGAGTGTCTAGGAGATGATGAGGAACCCAGATCCAAACACGTTAAATTTGAGATGCCCATTCGTCAGCCAAGTGGAGATGCCAAGAAGGCAGCTGGATGTGGGAGTCGTGTGTTCTGGGAGACGTGTGGGCTGGGATGTGCACTGGTGAATCACCACCAGATCCTGAGCCCCGGACCGTCCATCCTTCAGGTCAGGCTGAGGTGAGGAGCCAGCAGCCAGGGAGGCAGGGGAAAAACCCGGAGCAGAGTGTCTGCAAAGGAGGGAGCCAGCTACTCTGCTGGATGCCCTGGAGGACAGAGGCCGTCACCTGGTGACTGGGCAGGAAAGGGGAGCAGACTGTGGTGGGTGAGAGAGAAGGGGAGGTGACGAAAGGGAGAGAGAAAGTGCTGGCAGCTCCGTGGGGACTCCGTCCATTCAGCAGACAGTATTTATGAGCACTGATGATGTGCCAGGCACTGTTCTGCACACTGGGAGGAAACAGTGGTGACCCAAACAAGTTCCAGCCCTCACGGAACGTATGTTCCCAACACGGGCAGGAGCTAGAGAGGATCAAGATTTTATTTATTTACTTTTAAGAAGTTTGTTTTAAAGAGAAGTTCACGACTAGAACGTGTTTATGTGCTGATGGTAATCATGATGCAGGACAGAGGGGACTGTGGGCTGCCTCCAGGAGGTGCGGGAGAGGGGTGTCCCCTGAGCAGCTGAGCAACTCTTCCACCGTCCCAGGAAGGAAAGCAGATGTGTGACTGTCCCTCAACAGCCCTGAGGTCAGCCCCCGTCCAGTGTGTCAGCCTCCGCCTCCCCTCTCCCCTGTGCCTTCTAAACACTGAGGCATCATCAGTCAGGTGAGGGATTAGGCGATCCTCTCTGTCTGGGTCACTGGGCTGTGCTGGAGATGGGACTTTACCTGAGCACACCTCTTGGTGATGAGTCAGGGCCTTCCCAGGCCAGAATAATCCTGGGAAGAAGAGATGATGGGGGAGGGAGGACCAGCCTTGACTCTGAACTTGGCCAAGGGCCTTGTCAGGCGGGAACGGGAAAGGAAAGAGGGCAGAACTGTCTTTGAGGGCCCCAACCTGTCGAAAGCTCTGCAAGGGGGGTGGGGGGGCGGGGAGAGTAGGCTGGGCTGCTGACCCCATACAGACCTGGGTCAGGATGCACACTGAACAGCTCCTGGCATCTCTGGATCATATTGTGTTTGTTGATTAAAAAGTAAACAGTTTGATCAGACATAAGCAAAACCTGCCGCCCAATCTGCATGTCTATGGGAAACGGTGAACACAACACTCCCCGCACCCATGTGCTCAGTACAGCAGGCTCGGAGGCTGCAGCCTCCCGAGGATCGCACATGCTTAAAAAAGGCACACGAGCACATGACATCATCGGAAAACCCTGCATCCTGCTCACCGGGCCAGCATTTCCTGTGAGGGATACACTGTCGGCTGTGCTGAGACCAGAATTCCCTGGGCGGAGACTGATATAGTTCGTGATCTTATAAGGAACCAGCTTGGTGTCAGCTAATCTCTTGGCGGACTGGACTGAGTGCCTGCTCTGTGCCAGGCGTGTGCTAAGGGTGGGGGCAAGAGTGTGCATGAGGAGAGGGAGTGAGGGGAGAGTCACAGGGCTGGAGTTCAAATCCTATCTCTGCACTGGAACCCTGGGAGCCTACAAATGCTCTGCCCCGCTTGGAGTTCCGATTTTCTCATCTGTGCAATGGGGATGATAACCCATTTATCACACATTTGCTTGTTAAGAGGATGATACACCCGATGGTGCCAGCACAAGATCCAGGACCTGCTTTATCATGTTCCCGGAGAACCTCACTCTAGTTCAGGTATGTGGAATGCTGAGAAAAGGAGAACGCAGCCTGGGGCAATTCAGCGTGAGGGGCAGGATTGGGAGGTGGGACTTCATGCAGGTGACAGGAAGCCACTGAAGGTCTCAGAGCAGATCAGGGGCCTGTTCACATTAAAACCCTGGCAGAGAAGGGAGACGATCATCATGGTCAAGGGGAGGACAGAAACCAGAAACGGGCCTTACCAGCCGTGTTAGGGTAAGCGAGGAGGCAAAGGGGCTGTGAAAACCCAAACCAAGAGTGTCAAAGCCTTGCACGAATACCAGGCAGATGTGGGGCAACAACATCTCAAGCTAGAAAATAAATTTAATTTACAAGTAGGGACGGGATTTGGTATACACTTAGCTACTCAAAAACTCATGTGATGTAGGAGGGCGGAGTGAACTGTGTCCCTCTTACTAGTCCTCAGAAGTAAGGGAGGTGATGCCGTGTGGACGGAGAAAGCACCTGCCACTGACCTTATGGTGGCCTTGACCTTCCGTGAGCCTCAACATGCCCATCTGTATGTGGAGGCAGGGTAGGGACATAGACTGAAAGACCCCTGGAGCCCTAACATTTTCTCAGTCTGTGAGTTTTTAAAACAAGATAAAGAAAGGGAAGAGCAGTGACTATGAGCTGGGAGCTGAGGTTGGGCTGTGCCTCTGAGAACTTACATTTGCTTCTCCAGTGGGACAGCAGGATCCACTCTTTCTCCCAGGATCCCACAAAACTCTGGGCTCCCATGCTTGATGGGCTTGAAGCCCCCTCCGGGAGCTCGAAGCTGGCGCCGCCGGTCCCGGGAAGGCGAGGGGGATGACTGTCGTTTCTCGTTGCCGTTAAACTGGGCTGTGGAGAGAGAGTGCACAGTTATGGGAGCTCGGCCTGAGGAATTCCCGGGGTGGGGGGCATAGTGAGGTAAGAGTCGACTGACTGTTCTCCTTGGGGCTTTACAGTTGGCAGAAGGAAGAGCTCCAAGCAATGAGCACACATGGCTCTCAGGATGTGGACTTCCTAAGACAGGGCACGAAGGTGCTGTGAAAGCCAGGCAGCACTTCCATGGGGCTGGTTAAGTTTGCAGAAGCCACTGAGCTCAGCCTTATCCCCAAAGGAAGCCCCTGCAATCTCTAGCCAGGAGGGGGGACCCAGCATTCCTGAGTGGGCTCAGTCCCCTGGACAGTTCTCAGGAAAGAAAGTTATTCCTCATTTTGTGCCAAAAACCTGCCTCCAAGTGGCTCCTCTCCTCCCATTCTCCCATCCCACCAGTGCCGCAATGGCCACACTGGCCCCCCTTCTTCTGGGACAACCCTACAAGAGTTACAGTCAGAGTCATGTGGCATCTCCCAGTCTGCATCTCTTCACTCTGTCCCGTGTGTGGGTCCTACACAGCCAGACCTGCCCTGGGCCCAGCCCCCAGGTAAGGCCGGACAGTGCCCATCACGGGGGACAGATCCTTGCTGGGCCTATGGGAGCATCGTTCACCCCGTGGGCTTGGGGAAGATGACCCTGGAGATAATGCACCAAGAGCAGAAAACACTGAGCTGAAACGAGCTGCTGGGAGGATTCCTGGAGACCAGCAAGTCCACCTTGCATGTCGCTCTTTGGGCCTCAGTTTCCTCCTGAGATGAAATAGGGGTGATGATGGCGCCCACCTCATGGGGTTGTTGTGAGGATTCAGTCACGTGTGCCATGTAGTCTGTGCTGGGTCAGTGTTATTTTGCATCCATATTTTACAGGCTTTTATTATCATGTCTGCTCAATGTGGACACAGTACTGGTCACCTCACTAAGCTACTGAACTGATCTGAGTTCTCTCCTAAGCCTGCCCTGGCCAGCTGGGAGCCTTGGCTGTCACTCAACCTCTCTGAGGCCCCATCTGCTCCATCACCAGGCTGCTGTGATGACCAGATGAGGGAATACATCCTAAGGGCCTGGCACACGCAGAGTGCTGAGTAAACTGGGCCGGGGCCTGCGAAACAAGGTTCCCAAAGCTGTGACTAGCTGCTGGCCAAACGACACACGTCTTTGGCCAAGCGACACACTCCCCTCCCACCAGCAAGCAGAGGTGGCAAGCAGCCCTCTGAGCCAGCAATCAACCTCATTCACGGGAAGGGAGCGGTGGGAAAACCCCGCCTGTCTGTGGCGACTGAGGTCTATGGGGACCGAGGATGGGAATGAACTTGTCCTGTGACAGAAAAGGTCATCCGTCAGGTCTGTGGAGCACTTCCATCCCTCCAACACTCTTCTCTAGGAACCACTGAGGAAGACAGCAGGAAGGGAGGCTCCTGCCAGGCATGTCAGACCACGTGTGTGTGGTCACCCTCAGGCTGCAGCGGGGCCCGCAGGCCATCCGTTCACCCTCTCACGTCTAAACACTCATTCACACGGGCCCAACACACTTCAGGGCTGGGGAAACAGCAGTGAGAGAGAGCTATCCCTGCTGTGGAGCCCAGAACCTCGGTGAGGAGACAAACAATAAATCAGTCAGTCAGACCCCCAGCTCACCAGCTGGTGGTAAGTGCGTTGGAGAAACAAAAGCAGGGCAGGGAAGACCTCTTGAAAGGTGACATCTGAATGAATTCCTGAGGGAAAGGAGGGACGAGCCATGAGGACATCTGCCGGCAGGAAGGGCATTCCAGGCAGAGGGAAGAGCAAGTTCAAGGGCCCTGAGGTGGGAATATGCCTGGGTGTTGGAGAAGCAACACAGCTGGGAGGGCTGTGGGGGGAGTGGGGGTGAGGGGAGGCGAGTGGGAGGAAGCGGAGCTCAGCGGGCCTTGGGAAGGACTTTGGCTTTATTCTGAGAGAAAGGAGAGCCATTCTGATGTTTTGATGGGAAGGTTTTAACCTGGCACTTTTATAACAGAATTGCTGTGCTGAAAAGAGATAGAGGGCAAAGGGCCTATGGGAACTCCCTGTACTTTCTGCTCAATTTTGATGTGCACCGAAAATTGTTCTTTAAAAGAGTTTATTTTTTTTAAAAAAGCGAGATGGAGGGGGAGCACAGGAAGAGCAGCGAGGAAGCTACTATAGGAGGGGCTGGCCTGGGAGCCGTGCATGGAAGTGACAGAGGGTGTCAGATTCTGGCTGCGCTCTGCAGGCAGGGACAGCGGGACCTTCCGGGCACTCAGTGTGGAGTGCGAGAACAAGAGGAGACAGCAGGCTTTTGGCCTGAGCGCTGGAAGGAGGAGGCTGGCATTATCCAGGACGGGGAAGACACAGAAAACTCTAGGCTTCGTGAGCAGCCGTGATGTCAGGACTGGCAGCATGGAGCAGGGACAGAGCGAGGACTGCTGGGGTCCTGCCCTGCTCTCTGGCCACAGTTCTGTCCTGTGTCCACCCTCAGGCACAGATAAGACAGCAATGACCTCAAGGCCCCTCTAGGCTTTCATAGAGGTGGTGAGGGGGTAAAGCCCAGAGCTGCGGCCTTGTCACACGTGTCACTATGGGCCCCTCCCTGGCTTCCCAGCAGCCCGCGTCTCCCATCAAAGTTCCTGCTGAACCACACCAGCCCTCATGGCAGTCAATCCAATGGGGCATATAGTTTTTAGAGGAGAAGAAGGGTGAGGAAGAGGTGAAGCAGGTTCTGAGCTTGCAGAGCCCTGTAGGAGGGGCTGGCTAACCATGGGATCAGGCAGACAAGAAAGGGCCTGGTCAGAGAACCCCTTTCCAAAGAGCTGGGACCTGATTCTTGGTTAAATCAGTAAATTCAATTCTCAGATTGGGCTTTAGAATCAGTCCTCTATAACTGCTGATGGAGGGTTTGGGGCAACCCTGGAGGCAGGGAGACCAGCTAGGGAAAGCGATGGAGGCCAGGGCCCTGTGTAATGAATGCCCCATTGAGACTAACTGGGATGAGTCAGGGAAGCGCCCTGTGTAATCCCCCATTGAGATGGAGATCTGGGCACAACAGGAGATGGGGTCAGGGGTATGGGACCATCTAGCACAGTGGTTCTCAACCTTCCTAATGCCACTTCCCTTTAATGCAGTTCCTCATGTTGTGGTGACCCCCAACCATAAAATTATTTTCGTTGCTACTTCATAACTGTAATTTTGCTACTGTTATGAATCGTAATGTAAATATCTGATATGCAGGATGTATTTTCATTGTTACAAATTGAACATAATTAAAGCATAGTGATTAATCACAAAAACAATATGTAATTATATATGTGTTTTCCGATGGTCTTAGGCGACCCCTGTGAAAGGGTCGTTCGACCCTCAAAGGGGTCGCGGCCCACCGGTTGAGAACCGCTGAGCTAGTGCCTCTCCACCATGCCTTCCCTTCCCTCTGCTCTCTTTCTGGTTGTCAGGAATGGAGAGGAGGGAGCAAGCTAAGGGGCATGGTGTGGGGAGGGTCTAGGTGAGAGACGGAGGTTCTCCCTTACTTTTGCCACCTGCAGAGGAGAGGGAGGGACCATATAAATGGCAAGGCATTTTCACCTATGGCAACCTGGGGCTCCACTGGCTAAAATAAGAACTTTAGTATTTCTGCCAAAATAAATTCCTACTACACACCTCCTGGCACAGCAACTGAGAAGAGAGGCACAGAGCATGGAACATGGGTTGGGGAAGAAACCCAAGCTCTTCAGAACCACCAACAACTTGGCTAACTGTCCAGCCTCAGTTCTGACCACGCCCCCTTCCAGGAGGATCACTCACCATGACCCAACCCTCCACTGAGCTGTATCAACCTCTCCACCTGACTGATTCCACCTGCCCTTCAAGGGTCACCTCTTCCAGGAAGCATTCCCTGACCCCAGACTAACCCTGATTTAAACGACGGTATCCTAATCGCCAGTTTCCCCTTCTGGCTCCCCAGGAGCCCAAAGGCAGGGGCTGTACCATACCTGCCCCAACCGCCAAGCCTAGCCCATGCCTACGACATAACAAGTGCTCAACAAAAGACTGAAGAAACTTAATAAACTGTTGTTTCACTTTATTGGGGGGGAAAATATCAGTTTTCTGACCAAATAAATTGGATAAAACCTAATAACATCCTGTCAACACTGTAATTCCCTGCTGAATTAATTTATACATTTGCGTGCAAGCTTAATAATATAGCCACATATTTTAGAGAGAACAGGTGGTGATGAATGACAGGCTTAATTAGGCAAATCATTTCACCTAAAATAAAAATATACTAACTCCAAGTGTAGTGATTCAGGAGCAAAAGAAAAAAACAACACACGCGTTGAACTGAAGCTCCAAACACGACTGCCTTCATTCCTTCTAATTAAGTTTGTCTTTAATCTGCAATTTAAAATGGCAATTCTTTTAATTTAGTGACTTTCTGCAAAAGATAAAGGAAGACACAGCCCTCAAAAGAATATGTGCATTTAGAGAAAAAAATATGCCACCCTGTAGAGCTGTTTAGAATGACAGGACCTAACTAATCCCACCTAATTAATCCCACCTGTAGGCAATTACACATTCTGTTGGAGGAAGGGGTCAGGTGGGCAGGACCAGACCCAGCGGCAGCGGGAGCGGGAGAGGATCCTGGTGAATGGCTCCCCCAGCCTTTTTCTCCAGGGCAGGTGACAAGGCCCCTCTGTGATGCCGGAAATGTCCTTCCAGCAGTTGTGGTCTGGTGACAGGCCTCATTCTTTAGACCCAGCTCAGGTGCCCCTCACATTCCAGGAGGCCTCTTACTCTCCATCCAGATTAGCTTCCAATGCTGTCCCCTTTCTACTTATTCAGTAATGTCCTCACTTAACATCACTGACAGTTTCTGTGACTTTAAGCAAAACAAAGTATAACAAAACCAACATTGCCACAGGCTAATTCATTTAAACGAGAGTTCCTTCGGCATCATTATAATGACACAATGTTCAAGGAAAGGACGTTATTCGAGGACCTGCTGTATTCTAGATTTTATACCAACTGGCCCTGAAGTTCGGTCACTGAAAATGAGGGAAGAAGGTGTCCCAGGCACCCGCTCTAACCCTCCAAGAACCCTGCCACCCTATGGGTAATGGGTGAGGCCTCAGAGGAGGTGAGGAAAACTCCTCCAGGTTCTCAAAGCTCAGGGGGGACCGAGGCCTGAGCCCAGGCCTGTGCGTCACCAGGGGCAGGCTTATCCCACTCCAGGTCCGTGCCCCCCCGCCCCACCCCCCATGAAGACACGGGCAGGGTCAGTCATGCAGGGGCTGTGCCTCACGAATCCTCTAGACCTGGAGTGACCACTGTTCTGCTCCAGCTGTAGGACACCTAGAAGCTTCCTAGGACGGCACAAAGCCTCCCCTGACCCCACCTGCCGAGAACCACCTGCCGGCTCACAGCACTCGGCATTTCTCTTGTAGCCCAGTGGGCACTGACACCAGTGCTCCCCAATCAGCCCGGCCGTTCATTTTATTTCGCTTTTCCCTCTCCTGTCTTGTCTGCCCCTAAATCTACAGCAGTGCTTGGCAGGGAGACGTGCTTAGTAAATGTTTGTTTAGATGAAATAACTGTGTTCCTCCGGGGTCCAGCTCCTCTCTGTTTAGGATTTAGGGCTGGCCAGGTTCCAAAAAGCCCACGGGCCTCTAAAGCACAGCTCTGCGGGGCTCACGGGCCCTCGCTGCTCCCAGTGCTGGGAGGGAGGGCAAACTCCTCACTCTGGTGCTTGAGGTCCTCAGGGACTTGATGCCAATTTGATACATTTTCTCCTACAAAAACCCTCTGGGTTTCACAACCAGCCCAAGGCCCCACTCACAAGAATGGCCAGTTCCCAAACCCATCACCACTTTTCTGCCGTTTTCTGCCTCGGCTGTGCCTGCCCTCTAGAACCCCTTTCTTCACTATCTGTGTAAGAAGGCCCCAGACATTCTTCCAAGTTCAGCTCCAACGCTGCCTCCTGGGGCAGGTTTTGCCCTAGACCCGCAGGCAGAACTCCTTTCTCCTCCTTTGTGCCCTGCAGCTCCTCATAGCAAGACCCCTTTTAGCCCACCCCTGCCCCTCACCACAGCCCTTCACCGCCCTATTGCCTGTGTCCATGGGTTATGCATATATGCACACAAGTCCTCGAATTCCCATTTTTCAGATGGAGAAACTGAGGCCCAGAGAGGTTAAAGCCCCCCTTTCCCCTCCAGTTCAAGAGTTGGCCTCACTCTCCACTACCCCCGCCCCCCGCCCCCCGTGAGTGACAGCTCCAGGTAAGCTGTAAGACAACATGTGGCTCAGCAAATGTTTAGTTTGCATTTTCAGGATCGACAACAAGAGGCCTCTGTGTTCACCTGGGAGACACATGCAGGCCCCAGGGCACCACGCTGCCACATCTTGTGGGTGGTGTCTGGGAACAGAGGTCCTCATTGTGAGGGGAGGCCGCAGTGACTCTCCACAAAGCAGGGCATCGGGAAGCCTGCGAGGCAGGCGCCAGGACGTGGCCCGGGTTCCAAGAACACAGTCAACTAGAGCCAAGCCTGGACTCGGGAAGGGGGCCTGGCACAAGGAGGTGTGCCTTCATCCTCTTATCTGTGCCCCAAAGGAAGCATGGACACCACTGCCTGGTGCAAAGACCCTGTCCCAAAGGCTGCTGCTTGGCTACAGAAAATTTAAAGAAAAATCCTGATGAAAATGATTAAATGACTCCAACATAGGAGCCTTTACCTGCGGAAGCAAGCCATCTTTACTGGCATAACTCATTTTACAGATGAGAAAAGCAGGGCTGGAAAAGGGACTGGCTTGCCCCAAGTCATCAGCTTGACTTGAACTTGGACTTGAATCCAGGTCTTTTGAATGCCAGAGGCCTCTAATGAGTTCAGCACAAGTCCTGTCTGGGCACAACATTCTCATAACAGTGATACCAAAAGCAGCATCACGGAGCTGTGCCCTGACTCTCGGCACTTACTGCCTCTATTTTACACACGAAGAAACAGAGGCAACCTGCTCAGATCACCCACAGCAAGCGGCAACATGGGGCGCTACATCTAGACCCCCTGGCACTTGAAATCACTTGCACTCTGGTAGTTCTGTGCCAGCTCGCCTGTCAGGTGAAGAAGGTCTGCTAGTGACTGATGCAGTGTCCCCTGACATTTCACCTCCACTCACAGATACTTAGAACCCTCAGACCTGAGAAAGGGGCTTTCCCCCATCCACAAGCCTCAGAAGACCTGGAGGAAGCAGGGTGAGCATTTGTGCAAATGAGTTTCCTGGCCAAGAAGCCCCAAAGCCCCAGCCCATCTGTTTATGTTTCTGCTGTTGCCCCCTCCACAGATGGCAGCGAGGGAAGGCAGGAGAGAGAGGAGGGGACAAGCCAGGTGCATGGCTCTCTGCCTGCCATCCACTGGCACACCAGTCTCCCCATCCCCAGTGTGGCATCCAGAAGCATGGGCAATCCTCAGACAGGCAGGGACACACTCTCTCCCTGGGAATTCAGACCAGAGGCGGCAATCATAGCGGTCAATAGCCACTCAAAAATGCCCCTCCAAGTGCAGGTCCCCGGCCTCATTTGGAGAAGACAGGTGTACAGCATAAAAAATTAATATGAAAACAAACCATCTGTGTGTGAGCAGGCCACATGATTACGTATGTATTGTAGCATCATAAAGAGAACATGGGGTTGGTTTCCCCGAGACCTGAATTATTCAATAAACTTAGCAAATAAGTGTGTGTTCAGTGTGTGCCAGGCATTGATCTAGTGGGACCCCGGTGTGAACAAGGAGGCAGACTCTCTGACCTCATGGAGCTTAAAAATCTCTATCCACACGAAGATCCCTGATCTGCCAAACAGAAGAGCACAGACATACTGTCAAATCTTTGTTTTTCCACAAAGGAGACAAAGGCACTTAAAGGAACATTTCTATCTATCAGTATAACTAGCAGATGAATCAAAGCTATTAAATGCTAGTGTTTTTCTTTTCCTTTTTTTTTTTTGGTTACTAAATGAATTCATTCATAAGTCAAACAGAAAAGCCAACTGGAAAAACCTGTCCCTCAGTAACATATTAGCCAAAGGAAACAAGTGATCCCAGCTCTCTCATTTAACCCCCCCCTTCTCCGCAGACCTGCTGTTCACACGTGTTAAATATTAATTACAACTGTTACTCATTAGTACAGAGCAGAAAGCTCTTGGTACAAACACAATTGTTAATTTCCTTGCAGGCCCAAGGCATTCTGGGAAGCTGTGCAGGAGGCAGGAAGCATCATGGGAGCCCAAGTGGAGCCAATGGAGGAGAAGGTGGTGTTCCCTGGGTGCACCAGGTGAGGGTGGCAGGTCTGATTCCCCGAGGAACCCTCTGCAGAGGCCAAGCCTGTTTATTCCGAGTGCCAGGGGATGAGTCACAGGGCTCAGTGGGAACAGCACATCTGGAGCAGTGCCTGCCGCAAACGTCAGCACTACCAGCTTTGGCGCATTTGTGTTTGATTGTGATATGACGAGTCACGGAGTGGGCACAACTGCTTCTGCCTCAACAACGCAAGCCAACTCACAACAGCACAGGTAAAGGGAATGTTCAGACCTGCCCTTCCACACTCGAGATGTCAGCGCAGCAGTGGAGAGTAAAGGCTTTGCAGTCAGACCGACCCGAGTGCATTAGCTGTGTGACTGTGGGCCAGCTGCTCACCCTCTCTGAGCCTTGTCATCTGTGTAATGACAATGAAACCACACCCATGTTACAGGGCTTCCTAGTGTTAACCCTTGCCAGCTTCATAATTGGTGCTCACTAAGTGTTACTATTCTGTCCTTCCTCACCGCCCTTCCCCCACTTACCTTAATAGGATTATTTTATATCAGCCAACTGAGCTGGCTCAGAGATGACTCACAATTATCTAGGAAACAGGCATACCTGGGATCTTACTTTCCTTTTCTTTGCCCTTTTAGCCTCACTTGATGAGGCTGGGAAGGTGTCAGAACTTAAGAGGGTGCCTGGCTAAGAGGTGAACAACAGAGCATTAGCGTCTCCCCCTGTCCTCCAAGCTGACAGTGACAGGTGTGTATCTGTCTGTTCCAGAATAAACCAATGCACACCCATCTAGGATGTGGTAGGGACACAGAGGGGTGGGAAAGGGACTGGTCATGTCAGGAAGGCTTCCTGGAGTAGGTGGCATTGATACCAGCCAAGCCAAGCTGTGACCTCCCCTAACTCCACTCTGACCCCAGCACCTAACACAGTATGTACCAAGTATGTTCTAGGTTCTCAAAGTAAGGTCCCCAGATCAGCAGCATCAGCAGCACCTGGGACCTTGTTAGAATCGCAAATTCTCACGCCTCACCCTAGAACCTACTGAACTAGGAACTCTGGGGGTAGAACCCAGAAATCTGTTTAATGCTTCCTCCAGGTGATTCTGACGAATGCTCTGGGCAAGCCAACTAATCCATTTTGTCACACCCAGGAACCAGTGAATAAAGAATGGAAGACCCAAGTGGCTCATGGTTAGAACTATTGCTGGAATTGAAATTTAGGATTTCCTACAGAAACATTGCTTTCCACGCCATCTATGCATCTCATTGCCAGGCATAAGTGGGAATGAGCTTCGTAAATGGGTCCTCTGTGCCCTCTAACTACCTCTTTATGCAGTAGTACTGTTTTAATATTAAATTAAATTTTATGTAATACAGCAAGCCTTCCCTGAACACTAACCATTCTCTCATGTGTGACCCTTTAGGGCTTACAAAGTCTGTTCATTCAGATCTTTCCCCTTCTTATCACAGAGATCCAGCCTGGCAAGGGTTGTGACTATCCCCATTTTACAGAGGGGGAAACTAAGACTCAGGAAATTGCAGAATCTGTCTGAGGTCCCACAGACGGTGGGTCTGCATGTGAACATAGGATTGTCTGACTCCTTCTACTGCCCCCTTGACTCCAGATATGCAAGACACTGTTCTGAGTTTTCTAGGGTAGAGAAACCCACCAAGGAGCTAGTGGGGAAGATAAGACAAGTACCCTAAACAACGCAGTTCAGCACGAGTCATAGATCTATCTTCTGTCTTTGCTGGGAGGAAGCCCCGTCACTGGCTGAACCCAGGACACTGCCTGAAAAGTAGCTTCAACAGAGACAAACCTTCAGTCGGTGAGTTGCAAATGAAATGACGGTTCTCTAACTGCTCTTGAGGGTGCTCTTTACACATCCTTCTGTGCCTGGCTCCTCAAGGAAACACTCTGACCACTTGCTTCTCAGAGGTGACTGCAAATCCCATGAAGGATATAGGTTTAATTTACTCACTGGATGAAAAGGAAATGCTGATGCCTCAGTTTCCTTAGCTGGACAAGAGGGAGTGAGAAGCCGTGGTACGAGGGCCCTCCCTGTGCTGAGTGGTGGCAGAGCATGACCAAACCGTGGGATGGCTCTAGTCACCCCCATGCAGGCTCAAACCTCCAGAACTTGGGCTCCTACAGAATCTTCAGTGGGAACCATTCCAAGTGGGAACACACCCCAGGATATATCCTATCAGCTGCAAACAAAAGGGGAAATTGGTGCAAGGGTGGTGAAAGGCACGTGACATTTCCTGGGGGCTCTGGGAGGGTGAGGGCTCCGACCATATTTTATGCAGCATCTTGGAATAGCAGCAGGGAGCCCAGACATCAACTGGCTTAGGGCTTGGGCACTGGAGTTGGAATTTGCAGGTTTAAATCCCAGCTCCGTGGCTGACTAGCTATGGCCCCTGGGCAAGTCATTTCTTCTCTCTGCACCTCAGTTTCCTTACCTGTAAAAGGCGGAAACTAATCTCCTAGAAAGTAGCTGTGAGGACTAAATGGGATAATGCCCACAGAAGTGCTGAGTAAATGCCAGCACTTTCCTGATGCAGTGCCCTTTAAGCCTCACCAGGACCTTCTGCAGCGGGCACATTTCCAGATGAGGGAGCAGATGCTTCCAGGAGAAGTTCAATCCCTGTCCTCCCAGTTGCTACTTGGATATGTGGTGACACCGTATCTGTGCCACCCTGAGCTTGGTCTGCTTCTCCAGATTATCCACCCAGCTCCTTGGCCCCTCCCTGTGTAGCCACCTCCGGTGCAGGCTCCATTTGCCCATCTAATGATCTGTGCCACAGACCAGGGACTGGTCAGATCCTCCACCTCAACCAGCGCCACCCTGAGACAATGTGGAATTGCCCCAGGCTGCTCATCCTACCCCACACCAGGCAGGGAGCGCCACAGAGTCCCGTGTGGGCCCAGAGCTGTGTCTGGGGCTGGCAGGAAAGCCATTTCTAGATCCACCTGCCAGTCTCACAATTTGTTGCTGTAAAGTAGGGGTGGGGAACATCGAGCCTGCAGACTGTATAAGGCACAAGAAATCATTTGGTCTGGCCCTGCCAAGGCATTAGGGGTGAGTTAATTAAATGCTTGACCAAATATAGCAGGCTAATTTTTAAGTTACTAATTTTGTATGGCCCGGGAATGACATTATAGATATCCAAATGGCCCTTGGCAGAAGAAAGTTCCCCACTCCTTCTGTAAAGACTCCCAGGCGGTGAGTGAAGCAGGCTGGGAACTGTGTCCAGCCCGCTCTGAAGGCAGGTGTCTCTGCCGGGTGGGAAGGGAGCTGACAGGTTGATGGGAGCCACACCACTGCTCTGTGGATGGCGGGCTGCAGCCTGTGGGTGAAACCTGGCAGGGCATCTCTGTCCTGGGGGCTGGGATCAACAAAGGTCACCCAAGTGGAATGGGACCCGCTGGGCAGGTCGAAGTTGGGGGTGGGGTTCTGGCTGAGGCCACACAGTTTCCTGGAGGGACAGCAGGCAATGAAGGCCCAGGGCTTTTGTGAGCTTGTGGCATTTCTCACTCACAGAATTCTGAGAGAAGGGAAGACTATTTGTGCTAAGAAGCTAGGACCGCCTCACACCCTGCAATAGCTGTTTTCACGAGAACAGGGAGTGGTAATGGAGTCTCCCCAAGGCTGCAGCCACCGGCTGAGACAGGAAGGCTCTGCTTCCACAAAGGCTGGTCTGGAGCTGCTGGCCCAGAGGGCTCCTTCTGTGGAGACGCCAAAGCCCCCTCGGAGAAGTGTCTCTTCACGAATGCAAAGCAGGAGTTGGAATTTGCAGGAAGGAGCTCTTCTGCTTCACAGACTAATCATGGAGATGATTCAGAGGCCTTGCCTTCCCCTGGGCTCTGACCAGCACGCTGGGGTCCTGAGGGGCACAGCATGGCGGCATCCCTGGAGGTGACACAGGCGGGCCTCTCACAGCTGACAAAGCCCCCGGCATTGACCCTGTCTCACTGAGCTTTTGCTCAAAAGTTCCCAGCAAGGGGAAGCTTGTTACATACATTCAGGTGTAACTGAAATCCTTACTCCTCACCTAGACCCTAAATCCATATGTCTCTTCCTTGGTGGGCCCAGCTTTGCCTTTTGGAGGACCTCACACTCAACACCCTTTGGAAATCTGAGAACACTAACAGGTTCCTTGCCCAGGTGTCCTCATCCAGGCTACACATGCAGAATCAGAGAATACAAGGCATAGAAAGAGATGGTGATGATTTTGTCCAGGCAACTTTATCCTCACAGATGTTCCCCAGCTAAGGATCCTGTACCCCAGGTTGCCACGATCCATCACAGAGCC
This sequence comes from Myotis lucifugus, assembly GCF_000147115.1. Lineage (NCBI taxonomy): Eukaryota > Metazoa > Chordata > Mammalia > Chiroptera > Vespertilionidae > Myotis > Myotis lucifugus. The sequence goes on along the minus strand of NW_005871228.1, from coordinate 2,577,375 downwards.
CCCGAGAGCCCAGAAAAGCTGTGAGGAGCATTTTGAATAGGTTTGTAATAAGGGAGACAGGGCCTAGCCAAGCACTGCCTTGCTCCCTGACTACACCAATGACTTGCGCGCGCTCTCTCTCTCTCTCTGTCTCTCTCTCTCTCACTCACACACACACACACACACACACACACACACACACACACACGCGCGCGCGCGCCTGCTCACCCAGGCGGCAACATTATCCTTCACTCCTGAGCAGCCACACCTCTGGGTTTACAAATGGGACCATGGCAGCACTTAGTAATCGAGACAGTCGAACTGCTACAACTCATCCTCATTACCTGACAGGTGGCCCATCTACTCGCACTCCGTCTCCACTCTGGGCTGAAAACAGGAGCTGCTCCTCACTTACCAACGCTGCACCAGACAGGCTCTGTGCACGGACACGGGGAGGGACCCAGCCATGACTGAAGGCCCCGCTCACAGTCCCTCCAGCCTGAGCGAACAGCTTCCTCCTGTGCCCCAGGAATCAGACCTGAGCCAAAAGCTTCTTGGGAAAAGCACTATCGGACACGCTCCAGAGCAGTTCACACAGAGATAAGCGACTCCAAGAGTCGCAGACAGGGGCGTGATCTCAGCCTGTCTCCCATCGCCCTATAGCACTTGTGATACAACTCAGTGACACAAACCAAGTCCAGATGGAAGTTGGGTTTATAAGTTTCTGTGGTTCAGAAACTTCTTCAGAAGCCTTGTGATCCTTTGTGAAAAACTAAATGCACAGACGTTCTAAAACCACTGCTGGTGGCAGTGGGCCCGTGCTGGCCTGAGAGCCTTCAGAAGAGATGATGTCCGAGAGGGCAAGTGCTTTTCACTTGAACGTGCACAGGAATCCCCTAGCGGTCTTGTTAGAACAGGTTCTGACTCTGCAGGTCTGGGATGGGACCCAAGACCCTACATTTCTCACTAGCCGCTGGTCCAGGAGCCACATTTGGAGCAGTGAGGCGCCAGACTAGACTAGAGCATCAAAGACAGCACAGATCCGAGTGAGCTGCATGTGCTCAGTCAGGAGAGGGGACGGGCGAGACCCCACACCTGTCTGCAATGCTAGCTCATGCCACCGGCCCTTGGTATCTGGGAGAGTTGTCACATGAGCTCCTTTCCTTTAGCTCTTTAATTAAACTGGTGTTTGCAAAGAGCAAGTTCTCGGACAGCACTGGCTCCTTCTAGCTCCTCTCAGATCCAGGAGGAACCTCGCCCCTCATCAGCTATGCTAGGGCACAGGGACAGTCCTCGGATTCCCTTGTGCCGGGGGAAGAAAGGAGACCTGAGATGACCAAGGACCTTCAGCCACACGACTACCTCACCACTGGCTCAGCCAAGTGCTCACAGCCTGGCGGGCGAGACCAGCACTTACGAACAAACTCTACATAGTGAGAGGAATGTCCACCAGGGATGAGTGCAGGAAGCTTGCCAGGCCCGAGAGGCAGAAAGGAAGCCCATGGCATGAGTGGCTGCACCAGGGAAGGCTCACAGAGATGGTGACGTTTGAGCTGGGCCCCAAAGAATGCCCGGGATTTTTCCAGGTAAGAAAGGCATATGTAGGCAGAAGGGATAGGATGTGCACAGTGGTATGTCCAGGGAACTGTGAACAGTATGTGCTGGAATAGCCAGAACATCATTAAGGGCATTGGAATGGGAGCCTCACTGTTGGGGCCCAAAAAGGGAGGAAGGGTCTAGTTGTGCATGAAAAAAGGAAAATCCAAGCAACAGAGATTTAAAAAGAAAAACTCTCTCTTTATGACCTTCAATGTGGTAAGAATTAGTCATTCAATTCAATGTCTCTTTTTCACATGCCTAAATTTTTAAATGCATAAGATTTTTTTTTTTTTTTTTTTTTTTTTTTGCGTCTTTTAACATCGGACCGGAGCATTTCACTCGGTTGTCATAAACTCTTTGTCAAGAGCACTTTTTAGCAGCTGCACAATATTCCATTTGATCAGCCCCTAGCTGCTGGACATTGAGGTTGTTCCCCATCTTTCAGGCCCATGAGCAATACCTTTTCTGAAATTTAGATCATAACCTAGGCATGGATCCCAAGGACTGGAATTAGAATCGAAGGGTATGAACAAGCTCAAGACCTTGAGGCATGTGGCAGACTGTTTTCCAAAAGGCTGAAACCAGTCTCAGAGTGGGGCGGAAGGGAGGCACCTGAGTCAGTCCAGGGGCTCTTGACCAGGGGGCGGGCCAGCCCTAAGGCCAGGATGTGCCCAAGGCCTTGCTCTGTGAACTGGTCCATGTTAAAGCCGGGACTGGAAATGCAGCAGCCCTGGCGGCATACAGGCCTAGCAAGCTGTACAACTAGGTGTGGCACTGGGTTCCCTCAGGCCAAACAGGAGACACAACGCAGATTGGTTTTGTTATAGTTTCTAAGAAAGTTCTTTCTGAAGTCTGAGATCTTGGCTTCAGTGGGTTAGAGCATTACGGACAGGACTGAGACAGGGTCAGACAATGAGATTAGCTGGGGCTTCCATGAAGACTGGGGAGACTGGAACTGAGACCCAGGATTTCCTCTTGGCCTGGCCTCCCTCCCCTCCAGGACTCTCATTTTTGAGGGGCTCGGCTGAACTAGAAGCAAGGACAGCTCAACTGGATGACCCAATGCAGCCCTTGGCTTATCTGAGCAGGCAGGGACAGCGCACTGACTCCCTTTACCAAAGGCAAGTGTCCAGCGTGGGTCAGTGCCGCCTCTGAGCAGGGCCACTGGCTCCTTACCTGCCAGAGCTGGGATGGTGACCCGGTTCCACTCCCATGGCTGGTCGTACTCATCAGCGGGCCTGTCGTCATCCTGGGGCAGCTTGCTCTCCCGCAGTCGGGGGCTGACTGCACTCTCTGAGTCCGAGTCGATGCTTTGGCCCTCGGGTTCATAAGGGGTGTCATACAACTGGATGCCTTTGTGCTGGGACCGGACACTTTCCTGCCTCTGAAATTCTGCAGGCAAAAAAAGAAAGCAGAAGTGTCATGGAATTGAAACACACACTTCCTCACCTGGGATCTGCCAGGTGACACCCACAGGGGTTCAGAGCCACCAGCCAAGGAGGTGATGACCGCAGGAACAGCCCCTTTTCTGCATTCAATTGCTCCTCCCACCTCTTGAAGGCAGCATCTCTGCTTTCCCCAGGCAAGGTTTCCTCACTAACATCTCGGGCTCTAAGGCCTGATGAGAGAGGTAGAAGGCTCACTGCCTCCATCCGCAGGTTCACTGCAGTCTCAAGGGCACGGCCCCGGCGTGTGCATGATGTTCCAGGTGTGTTCTCACACCAGCCCAGAGCACAGAGCTCCCAGCCCCTCGCTTTACAGACCAGTGGAGCCTCCCCCAATAGGACGGTTCTCCATTCTTGGCACTTTCATTCCCCGTCTGAATAACAGAACGATCCTCAAATTTTCACCCAGCTTGCATATTCATTTTAAAAGACCCAACAAGCCTCCCCAGGGAGCCTGGGTCACCGTTTTTCTCCCCTGCAAAGTGGCTCCTTCCCAGCATTCCCACCTCCCCCAGAGCCTGCCTGCCTCCTAACACACTGAGCACCTCTGAGGGATGTGAGAGCCGGTGTCCATTCCACTTCTGAATAAGGAAGGAAAGCTCTTAGTCTCGTGGGGAGGGTGCCAGCACGGGCTCCCGTGTGGACTGAGGGGCTACCTCATTCCCGAGAGGCCAGTGGGGGACAAAGAGGGATGCAAGGATGCCACAGTCAGCTGGTTCTGAGTCAAACAGAGATGCTTTCCCTGCTCCGATCAACACCCACTGTGTGCAGGGCCCGCACCGAAGGGAGGGTTTGCTGCAGAGGCTGCTCTTGGGAAATGCACCGGTTCCAGAAGAGATACAATAACCCAAATCACCATGACACTACAGCGAAGGGGCTCCATGCGGGGCCTGTGAGGGTGGAGGCAGGAGCAGAAGACATTTGAACTGACAGCTCTGACAGGTGGGAAATGGGAGAGGGCAGGATTCCCTGGGGTAGGACCAGGGCAAGCCAAGGCGGCGGGGCTGGGAGAATGCTCCCTGCCTGCTTTCCTGGTGAAGCATTGCACATGTGCCATTTTGACCATTTTGAATGTATAGTTCAGTGGTATCTACACTAATAAAAGAGAAAAATGGTAATTGGCGTACGACCGCTACCCTTCCCATTGGCTAATCAGCGTATCCTTATGCAAATTAACTGTCAGCCAAGATGGCGGCCGGCAGCCAGGCAGTTGGAAGCGAACATGAGGCTTGCTTGCTCCTGTGACTGCAGACTGCAACGTCCCCCGCCTGACTTGCCGGCCTCTGAGCTGGCAGTTTGAAACATTCTAACAAATATAGCCGGCTGGGATCTCAGAGCTGAAGTTATACATTGTTTTGATTATAGAACGGCAAACAAACCAGCAGTGGAAGCCTCAGAGCTAGAGCCAGAGCTAAAGCTGGCCCAGAAGAAAAAAAGAAAAGAAAAAAAGGAGTGGTTGGGAGCTTCCCGCCAGCCTGAAAGCAGTCAAAACCGCCAGCCTGAAAGCAGCCCTCAGCCCCTCACCCAGACTGGCCAGGCACCCCAGTGGGGACCCCCACCCTGATCCAGGACACCCTTCAGGGCAAACCAGCCGGCCCCCAGGCCTCTATCCTATATAGTAAAAGGGTAATATGCCTCCCAGCACCGGGATCAACGGAGCCGCAAGCCTCCTGGCACCAGATCAGCATGACAGGGTGCAGCGCCCAAACCCCCTGATCGCTCTGCGGCTCTGTGTATGACAGGGTGTGGCGTCCCAACACCCTGATCAGCCCTGCTCTGTGTGTGACAGGGGGTGGCGCCCCAACCCCCCCCCCCCACCACGGGCCCTGCTCTGTGTGTGACGGGGTAGAGCCATAACCTCCCCATCGGCCCTGCCCTGAGTGTGACAGTGGCATCGCCCCAACCCCCTGATCGGCCCTGCTCTGTGGGTGATAGAGGGCGGCGCCCCAACCCCCTGATCCGCCCTGCTGTGTGTGTGACAGGGGGTGGTGCCCTAACTCCCCTATCGGCCCTACTCTGTGAGTGACAGAGGGGAGCTCCCCAACCCCCTGATGGGCCCTGCTCTGTACGTGACGGGGGGGCACTGCCCCAACCCCCTGATTGGCCCTGCTCTGTGTGTGACAGGGGGCAGCGCCCCAACCCCCTGATTGGCCCTGCTCTGTGCATCACAGGGGGTGGCGCCGCAACCTCCCCATTGACCCTGCCTTGAGTGTGATAGGGGGTGGTGCCCCAACCCCCCAATCAGCCCTATCCTGAGCATGACTGAGGGTGGCATCGCAACCTCCCAATCCGCCCTGCTCTGTGCATGACAGGGGGCGGCGCCCCAACTCCCCAATCAGCTCTGCTCTGAGCCCCACCAGGGGCTGCACCTAGGGATTGGGCCTGCCCTCTGCCACCCAGGAGCAGGCCTAAGCCAGCAGGTCATTATCTCCTGAGGGGTCCCAGACTGCGAGAGGGCACAGGCCGGGCTGAGGGACCCCCCTTCCCCCCCGAGTGCACAAATTTTTGTGCACCAGGCCTCTAGTTAAGTATATTCAACCATCACCACCACATCCATCTCCAGGACTTGTTCACCTTCCCAAACTGAAGCTCTGTACCGTTAAACAATGGCTCCCCATTCCTCCCTCTCCCAGCCCTTGGTCTCTGTACATTTGATACTTTAGGTACCTCATATAAGGGGAATCTTGTGATATTTGTCCTTCTGTGCCTGGCTTATTTCACTTAGCATAATGTTTTAAGGTTCTTCCATGTTGTAGTATGTGTCAGAATTTCATTTCTTTTTAAGGCCAAATAATATCCCATTGTATATTTATTCACTGTCCACTTTTGTTGGAATACTGGGTCCAAGGAGGTGAGAGAGTGGAGGTGAGGTTGGACACAAAAGGGGTGAGGGTCGTGAGAGTGAGTTGTTTAAACATTCTCCAAATCAGAGTTCCAATGGCAGAGAGATACGTGGAATCATACGTGTCTTAAAGAGCAACTGACAAAACACACGAGTGATGACGCCCTTCCAAGCAAGAGCACTGCTTTTAGGCCAGCTCTTGGGGTGACAGCCGTCCTAGCCCGAGTACAGGCCCTGATACAACAGAAGCCAGCTGAGGCTGTGCTGGGGTTGTCAGTGTGGACCTTAAATAACGTTAGGGTAGTACTTCCCAAACTTCATTTAGTCACAAGTTTGCCATTGCTTGAGTACCAACTAGGTTATTATTTACCATATTTATTTATTCATTTTTTAGAGAAAATAATATTTAAAAAGTAAGCCATCATCTAAACAGTTGATAAACATAAAAAGAATGAAGGAGGAGTAAATCGACCAGGCAGGTAGCACTGCCCCCTGGGAGGCCGGCCCAAGGCGTGCTTTCCCTTGGCTGAGCAGGAGATGAGCAGATGCTGGACAGCTGTCAGGGATGCAAGCCCCAGAAAGACAGTTTGTCACTTTCTCCTTTTAGAGAGAATGAAAAGGAAAAAAACCTTCTTACAACATGGTTCTCAGGCCACCTAAAATCCTGTCTCCTCTGAGCACATGTCCCATACTTTGGCAAAGCACACGTTATTGTGAGTAAATTTGTTAGTTTTGGGGATGATGCTTCTTTTTCCATGCGGAGTGGGGGTGGGGGGATGGGGGGGGGAAGAAGAGGAAACGAGAAGAGCTATAGAAGGTAGAACCTGGCCCTGGGCCGTGTAGCTCAGTTAATTGGAATATCATCCTGTACAACAAAAGTTGGGTTCAACATTCTAGTCAAGGTACTTAGCCAGGTTGCAGATTTAATCCCTGGTCAGGCCAATGCAGGAGGCAACTGATCGATGCTTCTATCTCACATCGATGTTTCTCTCTCTCTGTGTCTCTCTCTTTCTCTCATCCCCCCCTTCCTCTCTCTAAAATAATTTTTTTTAAAAGGTAGAAAGAATCTGGTCAGCTGAAGGTGAAGACCAACTGTAAGGTACTGTAGACAAGCGACATGACCTGCTCTGTAAGGTCACTGTCATCTGTATCACTCCCGCCCTGGTTTCTAAGGAGTGCACTTGCCTCCTGTCTTTGGAGAATTTCGAGCGCTCAGGACACCGGGAACACAGCTGATAGGCACTGACCCAGGAAAACCCCTTTCTTCTTCATCCTATTTCAGAAGCTGGACCAGCAGCCACTACTGGGTAAACTACAGTTTACAAAGCACTTTGCATGCGAATCACCATTTGGTCTTGAGCACCACAAAGCAATTCACAGATGCATTTCTGTGGGCCCCTTATTCTCTCCCAGAGCCTGGTTGCAAACAGATATTCAATGAATCTGGATGGGATAAATGAATGACAGCCGACAGCCAGATTTGCCCCCAATTCCAGTTAATTTCCGAAAAGTCCCCGACAGCCATGTTACAGTTTAGTATTAGGCAATATTCAGAAGAGATGGATATTCTACATAAATACCAAGCTAAAAGGAAAACACGTGCCAGGGAACAGATTAGCTATTAAATCAGAGGGCCTCGTGAGTACACCTCTCACACAGGATTTATTGTTCCCAAAGCATCTGTGCCTTACAAAGCTGGGTTAGTAATGGCATGCAGTTAGGGCAGGTGATGTTATAATGGTAATCATTAAAACAAGCTTCCTCCGTTTTACATGGTGAATTCAAATTTTCATTAAGGCTCCAACAATAGGGAACAGTTAAGTAAATTATGGCATGCTAACTGGATGGAATATTAAGCAGCCATTAAGATGATAAATCTGAAGATTATGTAGCTACATGGAAAAGCACGCATGAAATTATGCTAAGTTAAAAAGTAAAATACAAGATTGTTTATGTGTTGAGAGCAAACCGCATAATATGGGCTTTCTAAACAAGTCCTGGACAATGTGAGCATGCCCAACGGGAATTCTACTCTTTGCTTAGGAATTGCTGAATACCGGCATCCCATAATACCTAAACTCTGATGGCAGCGGTGCTGTAAGTACAGATACACATGAATAAGGGGCTGGAACTCTGAGGCAGGAAGGAAACAGCCACTGTGTATAGAGGAAGGAATTACTGCATAATTATTTTTGAACGTTGTTTTAAATAATGAATAAAAATGCTAGTAAAAAATGTAATTAAGACGGGAACACATAAAGGTAAATATAATTTTAAGCAGGTTGGGCTTACAGGAGCTGTGCGTGTTGTGGAAGCAGCTGCCTTTTCCCCGAGAAAAGGCCCATTTAGGGAGCATCTTCTTTCCCAGGAGAGGTTGGCCAAGAGCCCCAGGAAGTCAAGGGCCACCACGCCAGGCCAGCTCACCAGACGCCACGTCTCCTGTCTAATGACCAGGTCCATCCTCCTTGTTACCTGGACCGATCTGTGACGATCCAGAGGCTGGTCTAATAGGGGAGCTGGTGACCATATGTTTTAAGTCACAAGTTATCTGGACATCACCATCTATAAATTAATGGAAAATGACCTTAAATAGTGGGTGGCAGGCTGTGATTTCATGCCTCTTAGGCAGGGAGCAGAAACATTAAATTGAGAGAGTGGGAATTTCTCTCAACCTCTGGAGTAGAATGGTTTTCAAGTGGAACTACATATGGAGAAAGAACAACAGAAGAACTGAAAGAGACCCTGGGTGCATTCATCAAGGGCTCAGGGCCAGGAGGTGAGGCAGGTGCTCTGACTGACTGCCATGGAGAGGCAAGGGCCAGGGGCCTATCTGAGCGAGGGGCCCAGGACAGAGCTTGGTGCAAACCAGGAGCCTCCTGAGTGGATTTGACGAAGGTTTAGAGTTCCCCAAGCCCACAGCAATGAGCTATATGCTACATTTCACTGCAGCATTCATCAACTCTGTGCCTCCCACCCCTTTTTAATTTTCCTTTGGCTGCCAGGAAGCTCATAGTTTATTTAGATGGATAACTTCAATAGCTATGTTAGCTTAGATATTGTGTGGATTCTCTTGCCCTTCCTTCTACATGGATTTTGATTATTATAATAGCTTCAGTATACACATTTCTTTTTATTATAGTCAGCCTCAAATCTACATTTTGAAAGTAGATGAACCCACAAGTAAATGAAAAAATACACTAACACACTTTATGGTAAATACTTTCACTAGTAAGAAGACTGGAAGAAAAGAAACCTTTTCGTTACCTCTTTACCTTCCCTTCAGGAACAGGAAAAGGAGGGCGGGGCTTGGCTTCAGTCTCAGGGAGCACCCAGCCATCCTCACACCCAGCCAGGCACTACCAGCACCAGAGCTGGACGGAGACGAATGAGGCACAGTCCTGGCCATCAGGGAGCCCCTGACACAAAGACTCCTCATCAGAGAGCAGACAGGGCACTACAATTCAGCCGGGGAAACTGGGGAGGGCCTTGAGATTTAGACATGAGGTTGTGGCACAGAAGATAGCATTTGATGGAGGCACAGGGGATGGGAGCACAGGTGTACATGGGGAAGGAGGGTCATCCAGGGGGCCCAGTGAAAGGGGAAGCTGGAGGCAGGTGGAAGTGGGTTCTGAATGGCCCTGAATGCCTCAGGATGGCACCTCCAGGAGTGTCGAAGGAGAGGTGCCCTAGAACCTCTGGGCAGGGCGGAGCTGGGCGGGGAGAGGCTGGCACAGACGTGTAGGAGCCTAGCTGGAAATGATAGACGCTGGCCTGCAGGCCCCTCACCTCTAATTTTCCCAGCTGGGCTTGTCTGGGAATCCATACCAGATCCCAAATCACAGGGTGGCAGAGCTCGGAGGGACGTGTGGCCCACGGAGGTCAGCACCTCTCAGCCTATGAAACCTCTCCTCAGCCAGGGAGGGCGTGCTGGCTGTGCCATGAGACTTCTCCCACACAGCTTTGAAGACTCAGAGGTCTAGGGTGACATTACTAGGACAACACACCCACCCCTGACTGGGTCTGCCCTGCACCAGCCACCTGGAGGGAGGCAAGGCCCGGGGGAAGGTGAGCAACAGGTTCAACAGCAAGTGTGATGGCTGAAAACACTGGTCCTGCCAGACTGCTTGGGCCTGAATCCTGGCCCCAGTGGGGACCGGGCCGAGCTGCCCCAGTTTCCTCATCGCTCGAGGTGGCTACCTCAGCACCCACCTTGGAAGGATGTTATGAGTTATGATTCGCATTCAGTGTTGAGGACAGAATGCTCCAGGAGTGACTGTCCCAGTTATCACCACTGGGGCTTCCTAGGGACACCCTCCAAGACCTCTCCTCCTCTGAGATTGCCCTATGTCCCCCAGAGCTACGAAGGGCTGCTTACTGAAATCCGACAGGCCAACCTGCATTGGGTTTCAATACCAACCTCAGAACTACTAGTACATACTTCCATTTCTGGATCCACAACTTCCCATGTTAGCTGCTGCTTTGGCAATCTCACGCCTCCACGTGGGAACCCTGCCTTGGTTCAAGTCTCGTGCACAACACGAAACACACAGGGGAGGTCTCAGCGACCAGGAGTCTACATTTTACAGATGGGCAAACTGAGGCCTGGGGCTGAGAAGAAAGTGGCAGGGAGGAGGCCCAAGTCCTCTAACTCCTGCCTTTCCTAGATGCTTCCCGACAGCTTTTTCTCGGACTGTCTTGTTTTTAATCTGGAAGCAGGGGCATCTATTTCAGGCGGGTCGGGTGCGAAAAAGCACACCCAGCGCTGCAGACTAAGTGAGGGGCTCCATGCAGTGGCGGGCGGCTGTTTCTAATTAGACACGCAACCGAAACCCCGCCAAGTTCCAGGGCACCACATCAAAGCGGAGACGGGACGCTCTCCCCACCGGAACTGTTCAAAAGCTTCTGGAGAAAGACCCTCCGGACCAGGGTGCTTCAACGGATGCCTGGATGCAGGTGTCCCTTGGAGGCCGGAGGCCGAGGTGGCAGCAGGAGACCTCCTGGGTGGACGCTGCGGGCCAGCGAGGGCAGGGCAGGGCGGCTGGGAATCAACGCCTGGAGACAAACCCAGCATGACACAAGCAGGAGGCCCCTCCTCCTCTATCTAGTCTGGTTTCCGGAGCTGTCCCGAAGCCAGGAGACTGACTAATTGGAGTTCTCTTACCATCTCTTTTCCAGGCGTGCAGAGAAACACCCAAGAAACAGAGGGCGAGCTCTGCGGAAGCGGGGTGTGGAACAGGAACAATGGTCCCGTCAGGAGCAGAGCAGGCCTGGCACTGGCCGGGGTCTGAGTCAGGAGCCTGGTGTGCTCCCTTCCCTCGGTCATCTGTACAGTGGCAGGGTCGCCCCTGGAGCCGCCTTGTTCTGTGGCCCAGAAGGGAGATAAGCCTGCACACCGGATGACACCGAACATGATTTCCTTGGATTTAAAAAGCCATGCGGGCCTCTTCACAGAGCTCTCGGGCACTCTCCGTGATGACAGCTGCGTCCTTCAGCCCTGCCCATCACTCTGCACTCTTCCCGTGACGGCCTTCGCGTGCGGGGATGGGGGCCTGAGCGGTGCAGGCCCGAGTTCTGTCGCCATCCCCTGTGGAGACTCACTGGGGCGAACCGGCTGCTCCAGGATCCTGGGTGCTCCTAGGCAGCACATACACGAGTCTCCATTGGAGCAGCCACTTCCCCAGGAGACAGCCTTCCAATTCTATACCAACTGTAAGATCCAGCGGGAGCCTGCCTGCTTTGCTTTCTCAAACATCCACTGAGCCCCTACTGTGTGCTAGAGTGCTGAGCACTCTCAGGGTGTTAGACGAGGCTCCCACCGCCCCCCTCCCCAAAGATCTCCTGGTTTAGCAAGAGAATCGGGACCGAACATCTATAAGCACTGAGTTAATAACAATTACGAGTTACTGAAACCTGCTGGTGCCAGGCACCGTCTTGGGCACAGGCAGTGTATCATTCCTAGCAAGGCAAGTGGGACTGAGTTTTACATCGCAGAAACTGAGGCTCAGACAGGTTCAGAGGCTCGGCTGGGTTCACCAGTTCTGACTGGCCCCAAGCACCCTAAGGTGGTACAGACAGTGGCAGCTGGGTGGAGGAAGAAAGCAAATGCAGTCCTTGGGAGTTTGAAAAACTTTAGGAAGGAGGTGGCCTTTCACAGAATCTTAGGTACTAGTGCAAGGAGGGCCAAGGGTCAGGGAAGCCTAGGGATCCGCCTGGTGTCAGACAGCACAAAGCAGGCCCAGGTAGAATGCACGTAAGGGAAGGAGGAAGATTCAGACAGGTGAAGGCCAGGGCACCAGGAAAAAGGGCGACCAAGGCCAGACAAGCACAAATAAATGGGCAGAGGAAAGCTTGAGGGATTTTGAGAGAAAATCAAATTGTTTGAGTTGCTTTGTGCCCATTGCTTATGAGGAAGAAGAGGTGGGAAGTGGCTAGAACAGCAAAGTAGAGCTGTGCTATGGAAGGCCTTGAGTGCGGCAGGAGGCTGCAGACTCAGAGGTTGGAAACTGGAAAATGTGGACCAGGAACCTTAACCAGGTTTGCATTTTCACACACACAGCAGTCTTTTTTAGAAGCTGGCAGGAAACACCCGGGTGTAGCAATCAGCTACTGATGACCTGAAAGTCCAACGGGCAAACACTTAGGGCTCCACCCTTTCAGGAAGTGGACAGAGGATGCCCAGGATCCAGCAAGAAAACACACTCCTGCCAACAGCCCAAACACGGAAATGAGGATTTCTACCAGGATGAGGGGCAGAGGTGGAAATGGCACTAGCATCCTCAGGTCAACCCTGAGAGGGGCAGGTGCCCCCTGACCTCTGTGCTGCAGACAGAGGCCAGGGTCAGCAGGGACTGCCTGGGGCCGTGGCAATCAAGCCAGACGCGAGTCCAGCCTTGTGTCATCCGAGTATTGATGGTCGTACTTATAAAGAGGGCCAGCTGCCCACTGGTGCAATCTTCCAGTCTGCTGGGCATGATGAGGTCTCAGCTTCTAGAGAGGCCTCGGGTACATGCTAATGTGATAAAGCTACGGGGGACAGACTAGTTGCACCTGCCTGTTCCATGACCACACCCAAGCCCCTCCCCACCTGCAGCTCAGACAAGCTGAGTGGTTCAGCCAATGTCTCGAAGGTTCAGCCAATGTCTCGAAGGCTCAACTCTCAATAACACTCTAAGAATTACTGAGTACTGAGTGCATGCTGTGCCGGGGTCTGTGCCAGGAGCACTGCATCCAGTCCTTCATTTAATTCTCACAGTACCTCTATGTAAAGGTGGTCATAGAGCAAGCCAGGGATGGAGGCAGCCTGGCTCTAAATCCCAGCAGCTCAACTTCTTAACCCTGCAGCTGTCTATGCCATCTTTCTGATCCAAGTCGGTGCTTCCTCTACTCTACCAGGTCCAAAACAACACCAACGCATTCACCACCGGTGCTAGCCCCCCCAGTGCCAGGCAGGTAACAGGTCATCGAGGTTTATCTGACTCGGACCATACACAGGTCCCTTCAGAAATCATGGTCAAGCAGTCGGGAGGAAAGCCAAGGGCAATATCATGAGGAGGAGGAGAGCTGCCCGTTAAGGGGGAATTCTAGCACATTCTAAAACTTCAGAGGGGCAGCCAACACATGCTGCTGTCCCAGTCTAGCTGGCCCTAAGCAAGTGATTACAAACTGGCATTGGGAGCAGAGTGCCAGCCTCCCAGGGCAGAGACAAGGCCCCTTCTAGGCATGACCCTTCCCTTCACCTGAGGAGGTACCCCTTGCCACATGCCAGGTTTGCAGCCAAATGGGTCAAACCCACCTGGTGGTGGCTGTTGCTGGTCATGACGTCACTGTCTCATGCTGAGGGGTGTTGCTGGCATTGTGCCCTGTGCCCTGTGCCCAGCACAGCTGCCTGGCCGGAAGCAACTTGCTGAGCTCTGGCAAGCTCTCTGCCCCAGCCTTCCCTGCTTTGGAACTGCTTCAATAGAGGAGCTTATCCCCCTGGGGACTTGGACAACCTTGGCCTTCTGGATGGTGGTGACAAGGCTGCCGGCCCGATACCAGCCTGGCCCTGCGCTGACCAGCTATGTGACCTAGACAACCGCCTGGTCTATGGGGCTGAGATTCCTTGCAGGTGAAGCAGGAAGGGGTATAGCAGATGGTCTCAGAGGCCGCTCTGGCTCCAAAGTCCCTCCATCCGATTCTTCAAATAGTGGATGTTTATACAGGCTTCTTGGTCCAGGGCTACAGCTCCAGAATGTGAAGGGGACATATGAGGGAGCACCCATCCTACCATCATGTGGGGTCCCTGGCCTCAGCATCCCAACCACCTTCCAGCAAACTCCTCCCAAGTTTAACCTCCATATGCAATGAGAGCCCTGCCTGGTAAGCTCCACTCCAATGCACAGTTACGTTCTCCTGCCTGCGATAACTCATTTTGTGTCAACTTGACTGAGCCCAGATGCTTGATCAAAACATTCTGGGTGTTTCTACGAGTGTTTCTGAATAAGATTAACTTTTAAATCAGAACACTGAATAAAACATTCTCTCCCTAATGTGGTGGGCCTGGTCTAATCAGTTGAAGGTCCAAATACAACAACAATTCCTCTTGCCTGACAGTGTTTGAACTGGGACACTGGCTTTTTCCTTCCTTTTGACTCAAAGTGAAACATTGGCTCTTCCTGGGACTGGAGCCTGCTAGCCTTCAGACTGAAACTACATCATCAGTTCTCCTGGTTCTCAGGCCTTCAGACTTGGACAGGAATAAAACTATGGGCTCTCCTGGGTTTCCAGCTTGCTGACTCACCCTGCAGGTCTTAGGACTTGCCAGTCTCCATAACAGTGTGAGCGAATTCCTTATCATAAATCTCTCTTATTGGCTGCTTCCCTGGAGAACCCTGACTAATACATACATGCCTCTATGAAGAGTCCTTCCCACATGCCCAGTACATGGTCCACGGTTGGGCTGCCTGTCCATTCCCCTTTCAAGAAATAGTTCCTGCAAAGTATGTGTACCAACACGGTGAGCTGGGTCTACAAAACCTCTTTATCCCAATGCAGAGGAGATCTCCCACGTGTCCTGACCCAAAATACAGGGATGCAGCCAAGCATCGCCTCCCTAAGAGGGACTTGAAATTCTGCCCTCTGGAGACCTAACAATAGCAGAGCCACTGCAAGATCAGGACCTCAGGGTGGGGAGATCCTTACCTGGCCCAGGAATGACCACCTGCCAAAGGCCCATCCACACAATCAAAAAGACCAACAGCAAGACTCCCTCACTCCATACAGCACTTTCTTGTCCACAGGCCCTTTGCATTATTTGGGGCTTATAACCATCAGACTATCAACAGATCCTGGTAGGCAGAACCTCATCACGTAATAGGGGGCCAATGGGAAGCCCAGAGTAGAAGGGACTTGCCAAGCCACAGAGTGAGAAATCAGCACAACTCCTACCTACTGGTATGTCCAACTTTAATGTCACATCTTGTATTTTTTTGGCGTCACAACACAAAATATCGATTCTATTTTTTGTTTTGTTTGGAAGAGGAGTGGGGAAGGTGTGTGTGAGGGTGCTACACACAAGAATTAGAAACCTGAAAGCTACCTCTGTAGAACCACTTTCAAGCAGCCTTTTCACCATCCACACAACCATCTCAAGAATTATTTGGAAGGAAACATCTGGATAATGAATACTTTTATGAATACTTTTATGCTGGGAAATGCAAGGACAGCCCCTCCTTGGGGCCCTAAAAAAGCATACTGTGAGAAGGTGTCATTAACGCCTGGAGCACGAGAGCAAAGGCGAGAGCAGAGGCGCCTTGAGATTCGGAGTGGAGACAGCCATCTCTTTTCCCACTGGCTCCTCTCCAGGATGCCCAGCCTGAAGCGCTGCTGCCCCAGAGCTCCCAGTCAGGGTTTCTGTTTGGTTTGGGACACCATGTCCTGAACTCCACAGCACAGCAGCTCACAGATGAATCCGACACCATCACTAGCACTTCCCTTTAAGAAGCTGGGAAGGTGTTCCTGACATCTCGTATCAGCCACCACGCTCTCAATGTTAGTGTGAGAATTCCTCAGCCCAGGGGCCCCCAGACTCTCTTACCACAGCTCCAGACATTTGTGTGCTCAGTTCCCACCCCCACCCCCGCTGCTGAGGGCCAAGTTCAAGTCCAACCCATCTTGACACACCCTGTGATTCCGAGCACAGAACATGGCTCCACAGATGCTCTGTAAACATGGGCCGAGAGAACAATAGTCTTTTGCAAATTTAATACAGAAAAGAGATATTTTAAAATGTATCTACCTTAAAAAAGGAACTGTGCTCATAGACTAGTGGGAGGAGTATAAACTGTGGAGATAGCCTTTTCAGAGAGAAAACTGGTGGATTTAACAAAAATTAAATACCCTGTGGCCTGATGTTCCACTTTTGGAAATCGAATCTACAGAAATACCCAGACCCACACACAGAAATAAATGTACATGGATGAATGTTTGCTTCAGAAGTAACAATGAAAAACAGGACCCCAGCTGAAGGCCATGACTAGGGAGGACTGAGTACACTGTGCTGTGGTCACATGGAGCCATGCAACAGAACTGATGACCTCAGACAAGATTTGTGATGCAACGCAAGGTGTAGCAGGATAGCATTATGTAGAAAACAATGTTTGCACTATGTAGAGATGTGTATTTTTGTCAGCAAATAGGAAAAAGGCTAAATGAAAATACAACAGATGCTTGTCTTTGGAGAGAGATTGCACCTTTTATTTCCTGTAGCCTGTATGCCAAATTTTCTTACCCAGAGCACATACTTTTTAATGTTTTTTAAATTTTTTAATTAAAAAAAAATTTTAAGGAAGTTTCACGTGCAGCTGTGGCACATGAAACTACCTCCTTTACTGTTGTTGTTGTGACAGCACGTGTTGAGTATCTACTCTGAACCAGGCACTGTGCTAGGAGTTTTATATTAACCCAGGACATATGAGGAAACTGAGGCTGGGACAGGGAGGTCGTAGGACAGAGCTGGGGTCCTTACGGCTCCCTGCGGCCTTTGGGAAGCACGGTGGCTGCGGAATCCCCGCATCTGCTGCTTAACATTCCAGGGGGATGGGGTTTAGATCAGCAGCTTCTGCTCTTGTGAACGTTTAACAATTTCCATTTCTTGTCATGTTGACACATTTGCAGTTTAGGAAACAGAGTTCAGAGGAAATTACGTTTGGGTTTTTAACTCTAAGATGTACATTTAATTATAACATGGCCCCATAACATGCTGCTGGTCCTCATGGAGGCGCTGGATTTATAGACACACATTAAAGAACTGTAGTTAGTCTAAGCCGCAGATGACAAAAGCTTTCCCAAGACACAGCTACAAGAACAGGCCTGATCACTTTTTGGGATCTGCAAAAGGTCCTGCTCTCGCAGGGACTTATACCCTTTCTTCTAAGCCAGGTAATTCCCATCAGCCAATGCTGATCAGCAAGTTGTGAATCAAAAAGCAACCTAAGATGGTTGATGGTTGATAGCAAACAGGCCGCCCTTTGCGGAGGGGGCGTGCTCAGGGTCTCGATCTCGATGGCCAGCACCGAAGCGGCTGCCTCCTGAAAGGGCTCCTTGTCAAGGGGTCAGAAGGGATTACAAGCAGCACAAGTTCTTACCCATCCAGCAAGTAGAGATGTGCTTCAGGAAATGGACCAAGAGTCCTGACTGGAAAGCCACACTAGAGTGACGGTGGAGGTCCGGATACCAGCTACTTCACTCGTTCATTCTTTTGCTGGATCGCTCAGCTACTGAGCACCCTGTGTGCTGGTTTATGGGGAAATGCTGATCAATGAAACCTGGCCCCTGCCCTAGAGAAGCTCACAGCCTAAAACCCAGTCTTCTCTGGGGCTATTTAGTTAAGTGCATCATCTGCTCAAGTCCCTCTGGCCTAAGAGGCTCACGCTGTAATGGCTAAGCAATGGGGAGCCATCAAAGGCTTCTGAGGAGGCCCAGGGGTGAGCACTTCCCTGGTCCACCCACTGCACTTTATTCTGTGTTGGAAGGCTGGGCTAGTCAGGTACCCCGGGCCTGTTTCCCCAAATTTTAGACTGGACTCTTACTGCCACCATACACAGGGTGGAGTAAATGAATGCACTGGTATCAACCCCAAGCCCCAGGGCAAGTGTTAACTGTGGGACACCTGTGAGCCAGAATCAAGTGCCAAGGGTCTGGGGAGCACTAGGGTATATATTGTGCACTTATACTCACAAACATGTATATGTACACATATATGTACACACACACACGCAGAGTCACGTGCATATATGACAGGCCCTCTAGCAGACTGATTAATGCCTGAGTCCCTTAGAGTGCCTGCCCCACCCTGGTCAGCAGGTTTTCTCTGTAGAGGTGGGGTGGGGTGAAGGAGTTGGAAGCATTTCTTGTCAGGTGTGTATATGTGAGCATCTCAGCCAGAAGTCAGGGGCACACGGGGTGAGTGACAGGGGAAGAGACTAAAAATGACAATCAGCAGATGCTCGAGGCCTGCTGAGGACTCTTCTTCCTTTTCCTTGAAATAAGATGGGGCTTAGCAAGTGGCTTTTGGATTAAGTCTTATGACCCAGTGAATGAGGACTGGGGGAGGGTGGGGTGGAAAAGAAAGCCTATTTGAGTGTGTATTAAGTTAGGAGAAAAAGGAAATCACAGGAAGAAAAATGAACTAAAAGCTAAAAATAAGGCAGCTCCAACATTTTGCTAGACAGAAAATATAGCCCAGCTAAGTAGGGAATCCAAAGTGGTATAAAACAGAAAATGTAAAGTTCCCACCTAAAAATAACTGAAGTACTAATGTGGTCTCACTAATGAGAAATATGGAATTTCTGATATGAGCCCAAGATTGTGGTCTCACTTGGAAGGGAGGGGTTGCCCGCAGTCTGGAATTTAAGGTTCTCTTCAAACTAGGAAGCTGGCAATAC
Organism: Myotis lucifugus; assembly: GCF_000147115.1. Taxonomy (NCBI): domain Eukaryota; kingdom Metazoa; phylum Chordata; class Mammalia; order Chiroptera; family Vespertilionidae; genus Myotis; species Myotis lucifugus. The sequence continues at coordinate 2,558,587 of NW_005871228.1, read as the reverse complement.
AGGGCTGAGGTCAACCCCAAGTATTGTGACCTGTCGGCTCCACAATCTACAAAAAGCTCTGCCCTACCCCTCACTCAAGTAAGTTTCAGACCTTGTCCATCTTGGAATACATGCAAACATTATTCAAATGATTAACCTCTATCTCTCCCTGATAGTGTAGTGCTTCAATCCCAGATACAGAATATGTTGGCAGCTCTGTATAACGGTGTGCACAATTTGGAACTGGACCCAGAAGATGGGTTCAAGCCCTGGCCCTGGCATTTACCAGCTCGGGCCCTGTGGAGAGCGACTTGTCCCCGCACAGCCTCGGCCTCCTCCGCTGTGGAGTGGGGAGAATACTAATATCAACTTCACGGGGCTGTGATAAAATAAAACCAGACAGGTTATAAAAGAGCCTTGTAAACCATAAAACCCTACGCAGATGTTACAGATTAGGGCGGCATACACATCCATGTGCACAGATAGAGACACAACCTTATTCCTAGCTGACATCTGGTATAAATGACTCGCCATTCAATCAGTTTATGTCCACCAGGAGAAGACATCTTATTTCATTTTTCTTTTGTAATATCAGTCTGTACAGTGCTTTTCCACTGAGGTTGAACAAACAGAATCAACTTCTAGCTCGGCATTCAACAGTTTCGATATTTACTCCCTAAAAGAAGGACCCTGCAATGTGTGACAAGGTTCTGAAAAGCATGATCTGACTCCTGGGTTCAGAAACATGACACACTTTTTTGCAAGACACCCACCCCCATAGAACTTGGAACGGCTCTGGGGAAAGGAGTGCCTTTATGTTATACATACACCCCCTAATAACTGGAACCGAAGCGCTCTTCCTGAACGTTTCATTAAGTATATCATCTGCTCGCGTTTGGCACTTTTCCACTAGCTGGGAACCTACAAAAACTGATGTGGTATGACAGCTGAGTTGATGCTGCCAGACAAGCCTCCTCGCTCGCAAACGAGGTGGGGGCGGTGCGAGCCGGGAAGGAGGAGGGGAGGGAGGGCGGCAGCTGTCATGTTACAGCTGCCACCACACAGACACGCACTTCAGATTTCACTCACGTCCCCCTGATGGAGGCACCAGCCACAGGCCACATGACTGAGGGCTCCGTGCTCATCCTGGTGAGACAAAGAGGCTGAGACTCCTGAGGACATCCTACCCTCCCAAGGAATCTCTCTCAACTCCCCTTTGGTGCAAGCTTTCCTCTGCTGTTTCCACCCGTTGGCCTCTGGGCCGGGTACCTCCCCCACCAGGCCCATTGCTGACCTGGAGAAGGCTCTGCTGCTCCGCGTCTCACTGCCAACCCAGAGGGGCTGGCCCACGGAGGCCTTCAGCAGCCCCTGACCACTGGCTGCCAGGCTGTAGAACAGTTCCTCGGCAGGCGGTGGTCACAGCGTGCTCCAAGCCTGAGTGAGGACAGGACCTCCGGGGTCCTGCTGAGGATCTGTCACCAAAGTCCATTAAAATCTCATTCATCCACCACTCAGAGGATGCCTCCCTCTGCTTAGCTTGCTTTCCTCATTGACAATCAGTGTATGTTAATAGTGGGAGTAATATTGTGGGGGGCATGGGCAGCAGAGAGAAGAGGGGTGCTCAAAATTAGGAGAGCAAATGTATGGAGAAAACTCCCCAGCACCTTCAGGGACCCTAGTTACACACCCAAAGGGAGCCGGCTATTTCCCGCCATTCTTATCTACTCCGTAGAGACGGTCATGGTCCTTAGAACACTCAATTGCATGCACTCCCTTATATCTGCCAGAAGGAATGGCTTAAAATCAACTACTCTAAGAGCCAAATCATCATTTTAGGCAGATGTCTTTCAACATGCAATTGGCTCACATCCAACGATTCTATACAATAGGTCAAATCATTCTGTTTCCTGGGGGCTTAATTTGCAACTAATTCCTCTTACAAGGTTTACCAGGAAGCTCCCGCGGTTTAAAATGAGCCATGCTGGGGTCCTTTGTGGAGATTTCGCTATGTGGTGGACAACCGGAAATGGCTGTTCTGAAAAATGCCCAAGCTGGTCCCAGCTATTCTGTGTGCCCACCGGCAGCTGTGGTCCGCAGGTGGGAGCAGCTGCAGGGTGGTCTCCTGTCCACAGGCTTGATTTATGGTCTCAATTTTCAGGAGGACCTGAAGCCCTCTGCCCTCACAACTAAGAGCTGTCCAGGTCCTCACCTGCATCACAACCTCCGAGCTCAGCTGTGGCGCCCAGTGGGAGCTGCTCAGGAGGGAGAGCAGCCTGGCCAGCCCAGATGGAGGCTCACTACCCCAGGTCCCCGGGCCGGGGCATGTGCAGGATCTGTGATTTCGTGCTTAGGTGCCCAGACTGCACAGGCCTGTTTTAAGTACTCACACAACACAACAGTTCTCTAAAAATATTTGGGAGGTTGGCTAACTTAGGTGAGAGTCTAAAACCCTCATCTCTACAACACCAGCCGGCTCCCCATCAGTCACAGCGTCAGTGCTTCCACTCGGTGCCAGGCCCCGGGCCAAGTTCAGAGCCTGCTCTCCACTCCCCCACCCCAACGATGACCTTTCCTTTCAACACCCAAAGGCCTTCAAAGGCCTGGCTTAGATCTCACCCCCTTAAGTGCTGTCCCTAACCCACTCTGGGGAGGCATTTTGCTCCTTTGCTGCCCACTCTGGCACTGATTATCTGTCCCATTCATTTGCCAATCAATCACCAAGGCCTCTTCTAGTGCCGGCTTTAACTCTGTTCTCAACTTCCTGCGAGTCTGCTCTCAACTTCTTATCCTGGGCTAATTTTCCAACTTGACCTAGGTTTCTGTGAGCAGAAGCTCTATGCTACCAATCTGCCTGCAGTGCCTGCCTGGTACCAGCAGGGTCTCAATGAGCTCAATGATTTGATTCAGGGACAAGAAGAGATGATGGATGGGATGTGGGGAGGGGCCAAGTTACGGTTCAATAACTCCAAACAGTCCTCCGGGTAAAGCCCAAACCCCAAACCCCTTCCAGGGGCTCAGAACTACACCCCACGCCTTTCCATGTGCCCTGCACAAACTTCAGGGGATGGCACAGGCTGTCTCTCCCCCTGCAAGGCACCCTCCCCTGTCCCCTGCACGGTGTCACCTCTGAGTTTCCTCAGGTCCCAGCTCAGCGCCTGTGAAACCACTGGTGGGTTCCCAGGGTCACTATGCTGGTCCCCTCTTCCAAGGCTGCTCGAAAGATGTGGGACAAGCTTCGACTCCTGGGAGGCCATTCCTGCCAACTGTTCCCTAGGAACCCAAGTGATCACACCATGTCTGTGGGTCCTCCATCCCACAAAGTAAAGTCCGAGACACTCCAATGCCTGGCCTGGGTCCACAGCTGCCCCCCAGAACTGGTACAGAGCCATAAAACGACTGCTGACTAGACAAACTCTCCTGGAGCACTGCCTCCCCTACCCCCCATCTTATCTTTGTGGCCAACCTGAGAGGCCCAGGGGTGATGTCCGACACTATCCTCTTGTAGCTCCCCCTCGGCCCGCCGCCCTCGGCCCACGCCAGGAGTCCTGTGCCTTTCACACCACAGAGGGACGGAGGCTGCAGCATCGCGGCTCCCTTTCCCCAAGGCTGACAGTCAGTCTGTCCCGGTTGACAGGAGCTTCTCACTGTGCAACAAGGACAACAGGGCCTCAGGGACATCAGGTCAGGGCAGGAGACCCTGCTGAAGGACAGAGGGTCCCGAGATGGGGGTGGGACAAACACAAGGCGTTTCCTCCTGGCTCACGGACCACTGAGTGTAAAATAGACAAGAGGCAGGAAGGCCAGGGGACAGGCACTCGCTGTGTTTCACGATGGCAGAGCTTCTTTCCCTTGTAAAGCGACAGGCTGCTCACCTGCCTTCTTGTAAAAGAAAACAAGACAAGGATTTACGGCATTCCTGTTGCTCGGGGACCTCAGAGTTACGATCCCAAGGCACAGGGACCAGCAGCGGGAGGCTCAGGGGGAGGAGGGAAGGAAGCACCAGGGCCTGGGTCACACCAGACAGTCACCCGCTGCCCTAGGCTTCCTAGTCACAAATGGCTCCATAAAACGTAAATCCCCCAGAACGGCAGACGCCCCAGAGACTCACAACATCTTCCCCTGAGCAAGACAAACGGTCTCTGCATAGCCTGTTTTCAAATTTGGGGGAGCACGTGCTTCGACAGCCTCAAAACCAGCCACTCAGACCCTGCCCAGGATGCTGGAGGAGGGAGAGGCTCTCTCAGGACTCAAAGCAAGAATGAGACAGGGAAGTATCAAGCCATCAAGGAGCCTGGGGAGGGTTCCTGGAGGAGGGGAAGGTGATGGTGAGAATTGACACAGGAGAGAGCTGGGAGGTGTTGAGGCGTTGCCTAGAGCCTGGAGATCCTCCCCGGGGTGCAGAGGGAGGTGTGGCTTGAGGAAGGCCTGGAAAGTTTGGACTTTGATCATGAGCAGGGGAGCAATATGGCTGGGCATTGGGAAAATCATCTGGTGACAGTGAGAGGGAGGGGTCTGGGAAGGGTGCGTGTGTGTTGGGGGTGGGGGGGCGTGGCATGTGGGCCCTCGAGCTCCCCCGCACGGGTGAAGGGCAGTGCACTGTGCCCACACTACAGGGCACCAGGAGCTCAAGGCTGCTCCTCTTTGCTCAGATGATGCACATGCAAAATGACAGCCCTTTAGAACACATTAAAAACATTTTCTTAAAAGTAGATACAGTAAAATTATGCTCCATTTGGAAGCAGGCTTTGGTGGAAAGACATCCCCCAGGGAATCTAGTGTGACTTAGCTCGCAAACAGATTTCCAGGGTGCTGAGTGGAAGCTGCAGACACCAAGTGTCACATGCTGTGAGGAGGTCTGATCACAACTGGTGACAAGTGGACAGAAGCACCTGAAGCCTCAGCCAAGCCTGATGGTTAGCAGACGGAGGCTTTCGGTTTGTGGGAAGTCATTTCCGGAGCCTGGTGGGACCTGTGTGCGTCTAGTGTGCCTTATTGCTACTACTGCGCCGTCCAAGCATCAGAGTAGGTCAGCACTGAAGTCACCTCAGGACCAGGCTGCGGCCCTGCCTTTAGAGATGGAGAAACTGCTGCCCCAGAGGGGCAGTGCCTTCCCAAGTTCACACCAGGAACCAGTGCAGCTGGGTTGAGCTCCTGAGTCCTTCAGTGCATGATTCTTCCCCCTAACTACACGGCACGCTCCTGTTGTTTGGCCATTCAAAGATGTACAGGATTCTCACTATAAGATCACAGCTTCGTGAAGCTAAGGAGAGGAGCTTTCAAGGCTGGGCCTCATGCTGTCCATCCCCAGAGTGGGGGTTTCTGGGTGCTCAGGACTTGCATGGGGAATGTCAAGGAGACGCCAGGACAGATGTCCACCTTGCTGCAATGGAGGCAGGAAGAGAATGGGGCAAGAAGTCAGGAAGAAAAGCGCCACTGGCAGACCAGACCAGTGTCAGGAATTGAAGGAGACTCTCGCCAGGCTAAACCAGGGCCTCTCAAACCATAGGACCATCTGTCCCAGAATCATGGACCCAGGTATTAAAAAGCAGATTCTGGGGGCTCCAGGGAGAGTCTGTAATGGGTGGGGCCTAGGAATCTGCCTTCTCAAATCACTTGCCTTACCTCATCCTCACTTCCCCTGGCTGGGTGAGGGGCCACGTGGCCAGCTTGGAGAGCAGTCTCGGGGGCAGAGAGCACAGGCCCTCTACAGCCCCTGCACACTGGGCCCCAGCCCTGCTAGGCCTGATTCTCTCTGCAACGCAGAGTTAAATCGCATAGTTCATCTGGGGTCTCTCGTGTGATTTACCCTCCCAAATCTTTGAGATTGCCCTCATCACAGCCCTATAAAGTGCAATGCACTCTGGCCCTCAAAAGCTTGTGGCTGAGCATCTGTACTTGCCACATGTGAGCCCCACAGTGAGTTGAGGACAGAAGGAGCTCAAAATATTACCACAAAAATTGCCCTACCAGGGCAGAAGCATGGTTTGCAGTCACAGTGCTGGCTTCTGGTCCTGGTTTCCTGTGTGACTTCAGGAAAGTCTCCTAACCTCTCTGAGCCTTCATCTCCCCACCTACATAACCGGGGTGTTTACCACCCTGGAGCGGTGTGAGAATAAAGGGAACATGGATGGTCTCAGTATGTCAACATAAAAACAGGCATTGTTACACTGAATTCTGCTCTTTGGAGGGGGTGGTCAGGAAAAGGTTTGTTCTTTTCTTCCAGTTTAGAGATCAGGAAGTCAATGGGCATTATTTTCCAGCAGCAGCAGGCAAGAAAGCACTTGCATGGCTGATACCTGGCTCACCCATTTCTCCTGGAAAAGGAGCCAGGGTCCTTGGTAGGCATCTCTGAATGGCCCTTTCATAATTTTGAAACCTCAAGTGAGCGTGTGTGTTTATGTCGGTACTTATAAAGGAAGACGGAACCACCCTTGTCAGGAGAGGAGATAATCACCAAGCAGTCTCCCTGGCAGAGGCACTGTGTGTAATTAAAGACGATAATTACAGCTCCACGTCTAGTGTCAAACCCAGGGCTCTTTCCAGACATGAAAGATTGCGTCTTTTTCGCCCTGTGTGCAAAAACACACAGGCCCCATTGTGGATGGGAAGAGTGGGCAGCTCCATCCTGTAGCTAAGGCAGTTTCTGTGGGCCAAGCCCTTTGCATGGCTTGATCTGTAAGCCTTTCCCAGGAAAGCTGGGTCACATACTCCCCGAGCTGTGTCCTCTTCAGTCCTGCCTCGCTGCAGGATGAGACCAGGTGCCAGGGGCACTGGAGTGACAGGCAGCCTCAGAGAGCAGGAAAGAGGGCCAGCTGGCCCCAGAGGGTCAGGTGAGTTCCCCTGGAAGTCACATGTGCACAGGCACACAGGGCTCTCTCCCAGCATCCACCAAGGAGCCAGAACACTGACTCAAACACAGCTGGTCACCCCCACTTACCCTGGGAGGCGCCTCTGTGGATGAGAGGTCCCCTGGCCTTCCAGCCTGTGAGCTCTGGAGGGCAGGGGCTCCTGTGGCTGTCTCTATCCTCAGGGACCTTCCCTGCAAGACCTGGCTCAGAGCACAGGCTTTGGGTGATGGAAGAAAGAACGAGCCCTGTATTGAGAGTCTCGAGACCTGAGTCTACTCGGCACTGATTGCTGGGTGACCATGGGCAGGCTGCCTCCACTCTCTCTTTTTCAGTTTCTCTATTGCAAAACCGAGAATAACAGGGCTGCCTCCAGGCTTGTTCTGAGGACGAAATGAGATAACGTCTAAGAAAGTGCTCTGTAGTCAGTAAAAGGAGAAGAAAATATACACTGTTATGACAATAACCCCACACATATAACTCATAGCCCAAGTCCTGGAAAACACTAGAGAAAAGCCAACTAATCTGACATTATTAATTAGAAATTTCCACAGACCCAGAGAGTTCCTGAAACAAAGACATTTTCCTTGAAGACTATTAAGCTCCAGAGAGAGAAAAGACATCGCTGCTCCCTGAAGACAGGGCCCTGGAGGCAGAGCCTTGGACACCCCAGGTGGGGTTCAGCAGGGGAGCAGGCAGGGGGAGGGCCTTCTTCATCCTCTCCCAGGCCTGGACAGAGGTGGCGACTCCCATGGGTGCCAGCCACATGCTGCACTAAGGAGAGGAGATGGATCCTTTATAGGTAATGAGCTCCCCTGACACAAGGGAACAATAGCTGCAGGAGGCCTTGCTTGGCAACAGTCACCGAACTACACGTGGTGACTGGGAGGAGCCCTGGGCCAGGACTTTGCTGGGACCACACAAGGGGCAGCAGCTATACCTTGCCCCCTGGCCTTCTGTTTCTTCACCCACAAAACAAGGGGGCAACCAGACAGCCCCCAGTCCAGTGCCACTATAAAATCCTCACCCTGTACAGGAAGATTTCCAGCGAGGGGAAAGGTTTTAACACCAAGTTTAAGCTTTTTGAACAGCACCACACACCATTCAGGTAAAAGTCAGCAGCTGGCTCCGCACTCCAGAGCCTGACATCGAGGCTGCGAGAGGCCTGTGGGTCTAATGAACCAAAGGCGATTCCACCTGGGTCCCAGCCCCAGAGGTTCTGCCCTTCCGTTGGGGAGCCCAGTGTGGGGCACAGGGCTCAAGCCCCAAAGGCAGCCCAGAGCTTTTCATGAGCACTAAGAGCCTTGGGAATTTATAGTAAATCTTGGTCCAGCTGAAAATTAGTTTCAAGTCTAGGAGATAAACAGGCTGAGTGTATTAATAACAAACAAACCCTTCCTCCTAATTCCTGGGTGTAAATTATGAAAATAATGAAAACATTGCCTAGCTTCCTCTGAGGCTCGGTTCTATAAGGCTCCATTGCACTGTGGCCTGTGCTGAGCCAGAGGTGGGAGTGAGGACATGGAGGGGTGGGCGAGTTAAGGGCCTACCTGCCTAATTCTAAGGCCCTCCTCAGCAAAACATCTGTGGGGCCAGTCCTCCAAGCCCCTGTCTCCTGTTCCAGGTCTACCCTTAGAGCATGGGGCCGGGGGACTCCCCTGGATGCCCTCCCAGCCCAGTCATCAGGTGGAGAAGTATGTTCTAACCCACAACCTCCACCCAAGCAGACCAGCCCACACCCTCCCCAGCAGCCCCCAGGTACAAGCTTCTATGCCCACACCTGGCATACCCCGGGGATTGACTGCAGTTACACGGCCACCTCCCTCTACAATGGCCCTCCTGTGGCCAGGTCCAGGTGGACACCACCTCCCAGCACAGCAAGGGCTCAACAGATGCTGGCAAAGCTCCTTCCTCAGAGGGGAGAGAGACCTGGGATTGGGCTACCCCTCTTCCATTTTACCTGGCTCTACAGTGCCTCCTGCCCCCAGAAACTATCCCATCCTCCTCCCCCTAAAGGCAGCTGGGCTCAGGATTAAACCTTTCCTTAGCAGCTCTGAGCAAAGGGATGCAAAATAGTGCAGAAAGGAGAAATAAAGCCCAGAAAGTATGTGGGAGGGGACTCTTCCCCCTCCCCACGTGGGAGACTATACTTGTTCATTAATAAATTTCCACCTTTGCTATACAAAAAAAAAAAAGAAAAAACAACAACAAAGTATGTGGGAGGGACACTGTCACCCAGTGGTTGTTTTTAGTTCTGTTGGGTTGTGAAGTTGTTGCTGGGACCACCCCTGCCCCACAGATCCATCCAGTCTGACCCCAGGGCTGCCCATCCTTGTCTCTACCCATCCTCATCCCTACCCTCCTCAGACCCATGGCGTTTCCTCAGCTTGGGGGCCTCCCCCAACACTGAGACCACCTGAGGGTTTGGCCTTGGCAACACAGTTCCCAGGATGCCAGAAATCCTCCCTGATAGCCCCAAGCCTCTCCTCCTGCTTTGTCGCCAGTAAAATGAGGACAATCCCATGCACTGCCTCCCTGGGATTTAGGGAGGCTGAGGAGGGGTGCTCTGAAGGACAGGGTTCCTGATTGCATGCCATCCGTTCTGGTTCTGATTTGAAAACCTATGGGAGTTGGGGAAAGAAGCAGGTCAGGAGGTCAGACATGTGCAGAAGGGCTTCAAGGGAAGGCACCCCTAAGCGGGCTGGCCCAGCTGGTATTGGAGGGAAGGGCACAGCATGAGCAAAAGGACCAAGATAGAGCCAAATGACAGGAGACAGGCTCCCCCTCCATCCCATTCTGTGCCAGGACCGTGTTGGCAAATTGGGGGATGAGGGTTGGAAAAGTCATGTGGGGACAGGCCAGAGGTTGTCCCAGCTTTGGCAAACAAGATGCTAGTGCTGAGTGTGGCATGATGAGGTTGACCATGTGAGGAAGATGAGGGCTCAGGCACTCAGGCACCAGCTTCAGGGAGAGGGTGGGGAAGGTGGCAACACTAGGGGACAAGAAAGGGTGACAAGGACAGTACCGACTTGAAAGGACCCAATCTGGTGATGGGATATTGGAGAGGGTGGCTTCCTGGAGGGTGCTGTGGTTGGGGCTTGGGGACATCAGTGTATGTGCCAGTCCCTATGAGGCCCAGCAATGGAAGTGAACCTTCAGAGGCACAGTCCAGAGGGTGGGAGCCCAGGATCAGAGAGCTTTTTGTAAGTTCTTTTTTTAAAAAATATATATTTTATTGATTTTTTTTACAGAGAGGAAGGAAGAGGGATAGAGAGTTAGAAACATCGATGAGAGAGAAACATCAATCAGCTGCCTCCTGCACACTCCCTACTGGGGATATGCCCGCAAGCAAGGTACATGCCCTTGACCGGAATCAAACCTGGGACCCTTCAGTCTGCAGGCCGACACTCTATCCACTGAGCCAAACCGGCTAGGGTGAGGACCAGAGAGCTTTAATGCTCAGGGAAGAGTTTACTGATCACTTGCACAATACTTCACCAACACCACACAACTTCTGACCTGGAGACACTCTCCACCATAAAGTTCTGGGCACTGACAGTCTGAGGGCAAGGGTTCCCAGCCTGTGGTCCTTGCCCGCCAGGGGCCCCCAGTGCAGCAGATAAATTACGACACAGCACATAAGTGCTGTATCAGCATGATCGCACAAAGAGAGACTGTAGCAGCTAGAATAGGGAGGACCAACCAGGAAGCTTGAGCCCTGGGAGATGACTCTTCCGGTGCGTCATTTTTTAGATTGCCAGGTACAATTACAGGCCTGCCTTCTGGAAGGGAGAAAGAAGAAGTGGCATTTTATTTATTTATGTTTTGGAAAAGGACCAGACAGTGTACCACATCAAAACACAGGGGCCAAGCCCGCTGAAAGGCAGGACTATGTCGGGGGAGGAGAGGGGAGATCTGACGACTAAATCTGAGGCACCTGCCAAGTTACCTGATAGGTGGAAAGACTTTGCATTAAAAAAAAAAAAAATGCAAACCCGTTGTTACTCAGCATCCAGAACAGCAGGCAGAGACCCTGCAGAGAGGGGAGCTGGAATGGGGCACAGTCTGGTCAGCCTATATGACTACTCAGCTTTCTCATCTGTAAAATGGAAACGATCCTACTGCTTTCTCCCAGAGCCCTGGGGGGATTCCTGGCATCGTCTATAAAAGGCACCCTTTAAATACAGCCCTCTGCCATGGCTATAAACGCCCAGAAAGCCAGCTTGAGCCCTTGTTAGAGGAGAGTACTGATTAATTAGTCAAATAATAGGGTGTGGGGCAAATCACTGAATCTCCTTCTTTAGGCCTCTGGAGGAGCAGGAATTTTGGCAGGCGGTCTCCTTGGACAGTCTTGCAAACTAGCTCCTCTTCCCAGATGCCGCCAGTATGGCCCCTGGAGCACCTGGGCTCTCCTCTGACACACAAATGCAAAGGTGCCCGCTGGCTCCTCCCCTAAGAACCTTCCTTCCCCTTTTTGGATAGGACAGTTCCTACCAGGTAACTGACACTGTCATCCTTCCAATCACCAGGATCCCAGCTTCTCCCTCTCTTACCCACTGCACTCCAAGGCTGGCAAGCTCTGCTACTCCACCCACCCACTCCAGCTCCTGCTCCGCCTGCAGCAGTCCTCAGCCACAGCCCTGGCTCTGGCCTCAGCCCCCTGGCCTAGATGACTGTCGTAGCCACAGAGCCACAGAACCAGTCTCCCTGCCTCTTGCTTCTCTTTGCTCTAATCCATCCTACACACCCAGGCGGGCACAACTTCCTAAACAACTTCCTAACTGTGTCACACCCTGCTTAGCGCTGTTGGGTGGGTGAAGGATGCCAGGAGCTTTGCTGCCAATCAACCGGAGTCGCCCTGAGTCAATTTCTAGACAGGCATTTCCACCAGTTTCTATGCCATGAGATCTTTTCATGTCTCTGGGATTCTGAAAGGCCAGGGGCAGGAATGGGGAAGTCTGGCACGCGGCAGGTGTATCCTTAATGACTGTCAGCTTTCTGTGGCCTATTCCATCCTGTTACAACCTTCCTGAAAAGCTGGGCAAGCTCAGTGTCCAGGGTCAAAAGGGAGAGTGGGAGCACAGGGGTCAGAGAATAGGAAGTGACTGCCAGTATGGGCCCACCGGTCACCATGGAAACCTAGTCTTCAAGCTTCTCTCCCCTCGGCTCCCCTCCCGCCAGGCTTTCCGGGGCCAGGAGCACCACCAGGCTGGCTGGGTGTGTGAGCCAAGCTATTTCTCAAGATTAGGAAAGTCATCGGGTGACTAATACAAAATCTATTTACACTTGATTATCTTCTTCCTGTCCGGTAGGTAAGTCATTCTGGTAAATGATAGACCAGCCAGGGAACTCTGCACAGTCCATGACCAAGCCTTTCTATCTGCCAGGAGGTGTAAGGGCAGGTTTCAAAACATTTCAAAACAAGGCCCAGCAGCTCTAGATTACAGAAGTCAGGAGACCGGCTCCGCAGCTTGCTGCTATGTGACCTTGGCCAGTTAGTGCTTGGCCCCTCTGAACCTCAAGCACAAAGAGGATGCTGGGCAGAAGAGATTGCTCTTCAAGGATAGTTCCATCCTGACATCCCCCAGCCAGGGGAGAGCTGTGACCACCAGGACAGGCTGGAGCCTGAGGCGACTTGGGGAGAGGGCAGACCAGGAGGGAGCATGGGGCCTGCAGAGGATGACAGAGGCAGCCTGGCAGGAGGGGAGTGAAGGGGCACTGGGAGGGATGGTTTGGGGAGCAGAGCTCTGCAGACAGAGCAGGCCAGGTGAGGAAGAGGCGAGTGCACGGACATTCTGGGAGCAGAGTCCACAGATAGTGAGGAACTGGGGAGGGTGTGGACTCAGGACCCAGACAGAAAGGCCCTTTGCCTGGCTGGTGTAGCTCAGTGGTTGAGAGTCAACCCAGGAACCAGATGATGGTTTGATTCCTGGTCAGGGAACATGCCCGGGGTGCGGGCTCAATCCCCATAGGGGGTGTGCGGGAGGCAGCCAATTGATCATTCTCTCATCATTGAGGTTTCTATCTCTCTCCCTCTCCCTTCCTCTTTGAAATCAATAAAAACATATTTTTTAAAAAAGAAAAGAAAGGCAGTTTACTTTCCCAGCTACTGGGACCAGAGAACAGCACAGCCTTGAAGCAGGGGGCAGAGATAATGTCAAACACACAAGAAAGGTAGAATTTCAGGTAGGGTGGCCAGAGATGATCTCTCTGAAACCCAGTCAAAACTCAAGAACACCCCCCTTCTCTGAGAAGCATTTGCCGGTCTTTGGGGGCTTTATTCCAAAATTCAAACAGGAGCTCTAGGAAGGGCCTCTGGAGCCTGCCTATGAAGAAGGGTGCACACCTGCAGCTCCCAGCACTATCTGTTCTGCAAGAAGGCAGCATGCATGCTCCTGGGGGGAGGGGGTGCCAGGGCCAGCTCTTCCTCACAACCTGCAAGACCTGGGCTGGCACCATGAGGAGGTGGTGGGGGTGGGGCAGGAAGAGGTGCAGTTCTGACCTTGACAGCTGGAGAAACAGGGAACTGGAGGATTTATAAAGACCGTCATGGCACCCTAGGGAGAAGGCAAAATCTGACTTTCCAGATGAGGAAAGTAAGGCCCAGAGAGGGAAAGCAACTTGCCTCAGGGCACCCAGCAAACCAGGGCAGAGCCAGAGCTAGAACCCACATTTTCTGTCTCCTGCCTCCTGCAACAGGCCACAACTGTAACAGAGACTTCAACATGATACACACCACCATTCTCTCAGAAAGTCTATTGCTGCCAGAAGAGGCTATGACAGAGAACAAGAAGATACAAAAAGATGGCCCCTCCACCTTAAAATTGATGACTGACTTTACCTGGAGTTTTATAAAGGGCAGAAATTGTGAGCAAGGAAAACAGCCACGTCAGGGTAGCAGGTTCTGTGTGAAATAGCTTTCCTTTAATTTCCTCTTATTATGCTATAAACTTGACTTAATAATAAAAACATGCTAAGGACTTCTTGATGTGTAATTGCTTATAATATTAAAAATGATGGGAAAATGCTTTCAATTAATATGTATGTGAATCATCCTGTGAGATGACACTTTGAACAATTTTATAAGGGATGTTGGGGGTGGGGTGTCACACATAAAAAGGGGGTCTAAGTAACTGTAAAATTGCCAGTTATTTCTGCAGACCTTCTGGGAGTACAGGACAGATGTGAGAGTGTTTTAGCTGCAGGCTCCCGAGGGTGTGCTTTTCCTGATTATTTAACCTTTCTGTGTCTCAGTATTCCCATCTGTAAAATGGGGCTGAAGGCCTCAGGAGAAAGGATCCTAGTTGAGAATTATTCTGTGCTTTTAGGTGAACTAGGGCTTTATGATCCAATTAATCTTTAGAAGCTCTTGCCCCATCATTATCATTATGTTTTTTGTATCATTATCCTATCCTATCAAAAGCCTCATCTCTGGTTTCTCCTCTCCAGCAAAAAGATCCTATACCTCGTGCCTTTGCTCAAGCTCTTTCCTCTGCCTGGGTTGCTAGATCCAGCTCTCATCACCACTGCCGCCTCGACCCCCGCCCCCACCCCCACCCCATTTGGATGGCCCAAACTCTGAATTTCTGGAGATTCACCTGCTCACCTCCACGCACCTGGATCCAGGCCTGTCTCCCTGCTTTATGGAAGTTCCTGGGGGCAGTGGCAGTGTCTGCCCAGGTTACATATCTAGTCTCTAACACAACAGGGTGCAGCAAGGGCTCCAGGGTAGGCTGCCCAGTGCACTGCATCTGTATCCCAAATCCCTGAGGACCACCTGCTCCACTGTCCTGTTGTTTTGGCCACCCACCTCCAGGTGGCCAGGGCCTGGTCAGAGAATTCGACAACACCTAATTCCAAATAAAGGACCAACAAGGCCCTCTGCTCCCCAATAACAACAATCTCATGCACATGTGCAAAGCTTGCTCGTTGCCCTGGCTGGTTTGGCTTAGTGGCTAGAGCATTGCCCTGCGGACTGAAGGATCCCAGGTTCGATTCCAGCCAAAGGCACATGGCCGGGTTGTGGGCTCGATCCCCAGTAGGGGGCATGCAGGAAGCAGCTGATCAATGATTTTTCTCTTATCATTGTTTCTCTCTCTCTCCCCCTCTCCCTTCCTCTCTGAAATCAATAAAAATACATTTTAAGAAATCATAAAAAACCCCCACAAAAAACAAAGCTTGCTCGTTCCAGCTGAGACTATGTCAGTGTTGTGTGCCCTCCTACTTTATAATGAGGACACTGCAGCCCTCAATAGGCTAAGCTTCCTGACCCACCCAGGTACCCACATTGACCTAGGAGCCCAGCACCCTTCTCACACATTAGCAGGTCTCTATGCATCTGGGGCCCTTACGTCTGGGATCAAGACTGGTGTGAAGAGGGAAAGAATGGGATGCAAGGCATGGCTTTGGAAGGAGGCCGCCTGATTCTACCGGCTCAATCAGAGGTTTGGCTTAGGGATACCAAATACATAGACACTTATACATGAGGAAACTGAGGCCCAGATGGTATGGAAAAGATCAAGACCAGAACCTGACCTCGAGAGATAGGCCAAGCAAGATGAAAAGGTTCAGTAGGACTGAATAGCACAAGCCAGGCTGGCAAATGTCCCCTCTCCCGCTTCAGCTCCCTGCCCCCATGTTCTGTAGATACTATAGGTCTGAGCCCCTCACTTCTATTTGTGAAACTGAGGGAAGTGACTTGTCCTCAGTTTCCCTCCCCTGTAAAATGAGACAGCATTTTACAGGGAAATGGTGAGGTGTGTATGTCAAAGGGCCCAGGACAGAGCCTGGGAGCCAGCCTCCGATGGCCCCTGCCATTTCCTCGTGTCCCGGATACCCCAGCGTCAAACACAAACACTACACTTCCTCCAGTACTCCACCCCAAAGACTGCCCTGCCAAGGCCAGGCCACACTTGGCAGTCTGCCTCCAACTTACTATGTGTCCTTGGGCAAGTCCCTCTCCTTCCCTGGACTCAGTTTCCCTGTCTGTTAAATGAGGCTGTTGGGTGTGGATGACCTTGAAGGTCCTTTGCTGACTCTGACATATGAATGTGCTAGCATCCCAAAGTCACTCCTATAAGCCCAGGCTGATGCCTGGTGGATGCAAGACTGGCCTGAGCTGAAGGGCCAAAGCTCTCCACGGCCCTGCCACAGAGCTGGCGTTTCACTGAGCCCAGTGGGAGTGTACATGGGAGGTGATAGGATATGACAGCAGGATCGGGTGTTAGTGCAGTGCTGAGCTGAAGACTCCACCAGTAGACCCAGTTCCCTGAGTCTCTGGAGACTCCCTCAGGACCCTAGGAGGGTCCACTCAAATGCACACGCAGCTTTCTGCCTCTTGCCCCACAGAGGCCCCTTTGCCAGGAGAGATGAGGAAGATGGGAGTGAGTGTGAGGGGTGGCCCTCTAGGAGTGTGGCCTAAGTCCCGCTGGTCAATTACTCCCTGGCCCTTCACAGGGTGGCCCGGCACTCCGGGGGATACACTGGGGGCTAGAGAATCGCTTTCCATGAACAGTAGAAGCACGAGGCAGAGTCCTGGAAGCAGGGCCTGGACTCGCACCCAGGTCCTTCAGCAGTTGTCCTACAGTCTCCACAGCCCCACGACCTTCTATTCTGCACGGGCCCCACATACACTAAGTGCTCCGTAAATGTCGCTTCCTTTCCCTTCCTTCTTCTAACTCAGGAGGAATAATGTGAAAGGCCTCAAAGACATCATGAACACCAAACAAACAATAGAGGGCCACAGAGGGAGGCATCTGTATCCCAAATCCCAGACATACAGAACACCACTTCACTAGGCCTCAAAATTAGGGTGGCTCCCAACCTGCTCCAATCCTCACACGTGCTCCTCTGTCTCTGGACTGCCCTCTGGGCCAGGAGGACACATGTGGGGGGTTTCTCCTCTGCTTGAGATCTCCCCACCAGTCAGTCTGTGATGGCTGATAACCACCTGTCTGTGGTTCATTCTCTTAAGATGCTTTGGGCATTATCCTGGCTAGACAAGAGGCCCTTAGGATACTGGACGCCTGGCCACATTATTTTGGGCCCCAAGCAATTGCTTTGACAAGGTTTTGTCATTAAGGGCCAATATAAAATAGCCATGGGGGGGGAGTCTGTTTCCTATAAACCTACCAGGTAGAGAGCAAGGGCTCTTTAGACTGTGTCCATCCCCTAAACAAGGGTTTCCTCATATTTGGACGGGGATAATTTTGTCCCCAATGATCTAGTCTGCCCCCTTCTACTAGGTAATGAAAGAAAGTGACCCAGCTTGCTTCTTTTATTGCCCTGGCTGCCAGGAAGCTCCAAGTTAAGCTTTTTATCTCAAATGCTGTATCTTTCTTCAGTCAGAAATTCCCACTAGAACTTACCCCTCTTCTCTCTGGTTACTTCTCTGTCCCTATCTTGGTTACTGTACTTGGTACCCTAGTGTCTGGACTTTCACTGTGCCCTGCCAGGTTCTTCTTGATGTAGGTGAACATGAACTGGGAGATTGTGGTGAAGACTAAACACACTGCAGCCTCCCAACCACCACCTTGAAAGCACAAACCTCCCCCTGCTGAGGCTGGCTGGGGACCATCCATGTGTCCAGGAATGGGCTCCCTGCCTCCCAGCTGAGCTCAAGTCCTTGTGCCAACTGCTCTGCTTACCTGTCATGATCCTCTGGGCCTCGTAGGGCTCCATGTAGCCAGCACTCTCCCCCTTTCCCGCTTTACTCTTGAGATCATTCTTGGCATCAAAGGGATCTGAGTAGTCATCGGCGATAATCACCTGCAGGGAAGAAGATGCAAGGGTGAGTCCACCTTTGGCTTTCTGCTTCACGGCCAGGCTCTGCTCCAACACACACAAACCGAGCCTGCACCACACCAGCAAGGAGGCGCTGGGGGAGGCAGGAACCGGAGCTGCTGCTTACTCTCAGGAAGCTCCAATTCCTGCAGGGGTGACAAAGGGACCCTCACTGGCAGTGCTCCATCACAAGAGAGGGGCCTCTGAGCCTGTACATGCAGCATGGCCGGCTCTGGGCGAGGTGAAGTGAGAACAGAAGGGCAATTGGGCAGAGAAGCACAGAGGCAAGAACCTGGAGGGTGTCTTTGGGAATGTGAATTGCTCAATTTAATGGAATGGAAATGGAAGAAAGTTGGAAAGGAGACTGCAGAAGCCTGGAAATGCTGACAAGTTCCTGGTGCTGGCTGAGGCATAGAAGAGCTTGTGTAGAGATAATTATGTTCAGCGTTCCATTTCCCCCAAATCTGGAACATAACCACGCCTTGGGTAATCAGACAACAATTTGGTGAGATCAACGAACTGTAAAGATGACTGTGGCCCCAGACGGGCCCAATGAAAACACAAAAGCAGCTCAGGATGGACAGATGGACTGCTTGGGCCAGAAAGGGCCTTGGAAGCAACACATGGAAAGACCTTGCTGAAACAGATGGGGAAGCTGAGGTCCAATGGAGGATGGGGCTAGACTAAGACCCTTGGCCAGACCCTCTGCTCCCAGGGCCCTTCCTGGCCTCCTCACTTGTCTATATTTCAGAAAATAGCAAAGTTTTACAACAAATGGACAGAGTCACCTGGCGGTAGGCAGTGTGGGCGGGGTGGGGGTGGGGTTACCCCATGAGATCGTGAGCATCTGGGATATGAACACTTCAGAGACCAAGCTCCACATTTTCCCTGGAGAAGGGTAAAAAAATCTCAGTTGGAGGCTAGGTGTAAACACGACAACTTTCCTTCCCATTTCTTACTTCCTAACCTTCTTGAGTAGCACATTTATCAAAGGGGAAAGGACAGGAACCCACCAAACAGGTTCCCTTTTAACACATCTAGCTCCACCACAAATCCACTGTGACTTCCATCATTATCTATCCCTTTGGTCACACATCTGGCAAAGGGCAAGTTCCTCAACCTCCCAGCCAGGGCCACCCAGCTGCCTCTTTTGGGAGGGGGTGGGTTAGCATTTCTCTCAACCCTGGGGTAACATGAATTGTTATTTAAATTGTGGGTTTAATTAGAAACCACAGGAGCCTCCTCTCTCTCCTAGCTCCTGGAATGTAAGGCATTTGAGGGGCCTAAAAACCCAGGGGAAGGGAAAATCCCCCTTTGTCTGCCCCGCGAATGGCAGCTTGTGGCAGCAGCCCTGGCAGGGTGAACAAGTGACCTCCAGCTGCCCGGAATGTGATGCCGGAGGAGGGACAGCGGGCAGCAGCCCTGTCACTGGCATGCAGCCGGGGGCCAATGGGAGGCATAGCGCTCAGCGGTCAAGCTCTTCCGTGAAAAGACCCAAGGCTGGAGCGCCCACCATCTGAGCATGTGCGCCCCGCTGTCTGCCCCCTGCTGCCTCCTCCAGGGGTCAGGCTCTGAGTCCCAGCGGGGGCCCTTCCAGATGCTGACATGGTAATCGCGGCCTCTTTTGAGACTCACTGAGCTCAAATGACACCAGGCAGGGGAAAGAAAGGGGGGTGGGGGAGAGCTGGGTCAGGCAATGTCTTTCATTTGATATTTCTATTCTACCCTTTGCAGAACACACCAGGGAGAAAATTATGCATGTGAACCACTGTCAAACAGAG
Organism: Myotis lucifugus; assembly: GCF_000147115.1. NCBI lineage: Eukaryota > Metazoa > Chordata > Mammalia > Chiroptera > Vespertilionidae > Myotis > Myotis lucifugus. Next base: position 2,539,200 of record NW_005871228.1, on the reverse strand, counting down.
CAGCTCAGTCGCTGCTGATCTAGTGTAGGGTTTTGTGTCTCAAGAGGTGAGAAGTCCAAATGGAGAAAATGATGAACCTGCTGCGGCTGACATCTAATCTTAGGTCTCCCGCTCCGGCCTTCCTTCCTGTCTCATTTCAACATGAACATCCTCCATCTATTCTGCAATGAGGAAGGGAGCAAATATTTCCCCAAGAAAACAAAATCATTTGTGGGGGGATTAGCTGAGGAGGTAGACAGGGGAGGAAGCTGGGCTCCAGTCTCTAATCTAGAAATCAACATCCCAGCTCCTCTCCGAAGTGCTCTGTAATTTACAAACATGGAGGTTTGCAGGATATAAACCAAATCTTTGTTAGCCTTGGGACGGGAACTCTGGGAGGCCTTTGGTTCAGCAGGCACTATCTGTACTTTCTAATTAAAATGAGATCTGAGCTTGGGCTGTCACTGGCCCCCAACTGCCTGCCTTGCTTACTTCCGTTTCAATAAGAACTTACAAATCCTAAAACCAGGAAAAGCCCCTGCTCTCTGCTGACATGTGGTTCCAGTTATACCTGCTGACAGTTGAAAATCCTTCCGTTTTAAAAAAAGGTTTAGAATTCTGTTAGTTTAAGAAGCAAATCGGAAGGTTCCTAAAATGTATATTTAATCAACTTGCTTTCAAACTTCAAAGTGACGGGGGTGGAGGAGAGGGAATTTGAGGTTTGAGCAACCTGAAACTAGGCAAACACTTACTGAGCTGTCTGACCTTTTGCAAAATCATGTCCTGGTTTTGGCAAGTAAAAATTTAACCAGGTGTTAGGAGAGTTGCATGGGCAGTTAGCCAGAGTGATGTGTGCTGTGCCACAGGCCCCAGCCACATGCACCGGGCAGTGTGGTCACTGTCTCAGCTGCCCAGGGCTCACTGTAAATCAAGATAGCCAGCAAGAGGCTTGAGTGAAGGCTGTTAAAAAAAAAAAAAGAGAATAAGTTTCCCCAGATGTGGGCTTGGATTCCTGCTGGGGTTGCTTTTGCCCCAGTTAGCAGACAAGTCCTTCAAATCTAATTGAACAATTCAACTAAAAGGAAGACAGCAGGGACTTCTCAGCAGATTAGGCCATCTGGGCACTTGAGATTCTTTCCTTGATTTTGCTCTTGGATTGGCAAAGACCTGATAGGGCATCAGACTTCTTCACCTGGCCTGCTTGCGGTTTCATGGGGCAAGTGCAGAACTGAGAGGGGGACCCAGGCTACTGGTCTCACCACTTCATTATGGAAATGAGCAGCAGCAGAAAGACAAGGGTTATGGCCCTGTCCGGGTAGCTCAGTCGGTTAGAGCGTTGTCCCAATACACCCTGGTTGCAGGTTTGACTCCCCCCACGCCCCCATCAGGGCACAAACAAGAATCAACCAATGAATGCATAAATAAGTCGATCAAATTGATGCTTCTCTCTAAAGTCAGTTTAAAGAAAGACAAGGGTTATGGCTAAACCCCAGGCAAGTCTCTTCTTGCTTTCAAACAAAACTAGAGACCCCAGGTCAGCCCGGTGCCCTTAAAGGACTTTCACAGGCTCATAAAGCAGTGAAACTGGGGGTCCTTGAGAGACCTGCCCCACAAGCCCCTTCTTTTGCATAAGGCCCAGGGCAGCCCAGAAGGCTTGACCATCCCTGCGCACCACTTCTCTGACAGGGCTCTGGGAGTCAGCTCTGCATTCCTTCTTTCTGTTTGGCACACACTGCTCACTCCTTTCCATCAGTCTGGGGCCAGGGTGTTTTTATCGTGGGGACTAAGCGTTGTGATAGGAAGCAGTCTTCCTGTTCATCCCCAAAAGGAAGTACCAGAGAAAGATGGGTGTTGCCACTTGGCAACATGTCCATATGCTTTTGCAAGATAGCTGCACCTGGTGGAGAGCTGGTCCTCTCCACGTGCTCTTGGGGGAAAGGTAAACTGGGAGCCACTTTGAAAGATAACTGTTGACACTATTCATTAAAATCCAGAATATTCATGGTTTAGCTCAGCAACTTCACTTCTCAATATTTATTCCCAAATGTATACAAGGAGGCATGGACCAAGATGCTCATTGGAGCAAGTAATAATGAGAACTTGCTATATCCTACTATGTCTATCCATGGGGAGTTGCTAAATCCTGCTAGTTCCATGCTATGGAGTATAATGCAGCAGGTTAAAAACAAACAAACATGAAAATAGTTCTTTAAGGCATAGCTTGGAATAAAGGAAAGCACATTGTAGAATGAGAGATACAACCTGATATCTATTTAGGAAAAATAAAACAGAAACCTGTATCTCCATTTAATGTAAAGAAAAGGTCTGGGGAGATACACACTTCTCACTGACACCTCCTGCGGGGAAGGTAACTGGGATTGGGGTGGTTACTGGAAATCAAAGGAGGCGTGTCTGTAATGTTAACACATTTTCAAACAAGGAAAACTTATTGATGCATTATACGCAAAAGTAAACTTTTAAAAAAAGCACCCCTCTTCACAGGCTATTTTTGGTACAGCAGATAAACTGTTTCCCAAACTTGCCTGAAGATAGGAATGGCTTGGAATGCTTGTTAAAAAAACAGATACCTACCCCCCAATAATGTGTATATTTAATAAGCAACCCAGGTGATTTTTATCAGGAAAGTTTGGAAAATGGTAAGCTAGGGCCAGACCCCTCCCCCACCAATCTAATGCAAAGCCTTCAGATATTACTCTGGATTTTACTTTTCTCAGATATTTCTCAGTCCCGTTCATCAAAGTGAAGCAAGAAGTGGGTGTAAAGGCAGCTCTCTCTTGCTTTCTTTCCCTGGGAATCAACTGGAGTAAGAGATGACCCAACATGCCTTGGTCCATCTCCAGAATCCAAGACGTAGAGGTAATGGCATCCTCTGTGCAATCTGAGGGCTGGCCCCACATTGAGCAATAGAGCTGTGTGTGGGGAGAGGGCCACACAAGCAAGACCCTGCCCTGCCCAGTGAGGGGAGCCCGGACCCAAGGCTAATCTGGCTGTGAGGATGTGCAAAGCTGTCTGCTCTAAAGCATAGACTCACCCTTTCAGGGCAACTCTACATGGCTCTCAGCACACTCTCAGAGCAATCCCTGGCTCCAGAAAGAGCTGGTGGGACTGTGGAGGAGGCACTGCTGAAATGCACGGGCATCCCTGCCAGAAATCATTCGCACCTGCTCACAGGAGGGACCAGCGAGGCGGAGCAGCTACCACCTTCCAGGAGTGGTGACCTGTATTGTCCCCACTATCCCAAGAGCACCTCCTCTAACCATAGTCACTCCACGTGCTCTGCTGTCCGTGGGAACTGGCAGTTTGGGGCTGCCCCAACTTGGCCTCTGCTGGATGAGGCAAGCTAAGTCTCCCCCACTCTGTGCTGCTCTTCACTCACTGGAAAGTGAGGGGGTGGCATCCCATGAGGCCCTGGGTATGTTCCAGGTCCATGACTTCTGTCTACGCCAAAGCAAACTGCATAGGAACACACCTGGGAATGTTCTACACAGTCCCAGTTGGACCATTTCCTCATCAATTTGCCATTAAGACTAGACATTAGTTTTCTGAACAGCTTGGGGGGGCATGAATCTCTTTGGGAATCTGATAAATGATGAAGATGTGGCTCCCTCCATCACCTTTATATATGCCTGCAAAGTGTTGGGCACATTTCAGAAAGGTTGGGAGTCGCAGGTTAAGGCCAAGTTCCCTTGCATATGAGTCACTATAAAGAACATCTAAAATGAGACACACTCTTTTTTTTATAAATCCTCACCCTAGAATATATGTTTTTTTAAAGTGATCTTAGAAAGAGAGGGAGGGGGGAGGGAGGAAGGGAGAGAGAGAGAGAGAGAGAGAGAGAGAGAGAGAGAGAGAGAGAGAGAGAAGTCAGTTGCTACCATGGATTTATCCCGAAACCGAGGTATGTGCCCTGACTAGGAATAAACCCCCAACCTTTTGGTGTACGGTGCTCCAACCAACTGAGCCACCTGGCCAGGGCATGAGACACACTCTTTGCCTTAGCGAGGTGGTGGGTACTGACTGTTGTAATTCAACACACATTATTCACCTGGCTGAAAACACAGTAGGATGTGTGACTGGCCTGCCATTAGGCTGGGGAAGGAGGGGGACTGTGAGGACGGTCAGGTTGTTATATCTTGGCTTGCCAGCTTGAAACCCAGTAGCCACATCCCTCCAGAGCAGAGGCAACTTGGCCCTCTCCCTCACCCTGAGGATCAGGAGGGCTCCTTGAAGGTGAGCAAATGGTGTTCAGGTCATGAAGTGGCAGCAGCAGCCAGAAGCTCCATGCCTCTGTCTTGCATCAGCGGGCTCAGCAGGCTGGAGTCCTGGTTCTCCTTTGGGACCCACCATGACACAGGCCCTGGCAGGCCGGATGTCCCCATAATGGAGACTCTGTTGCCATGCCAACCAAGATATGGCATGAATGAAACGGGATTGGGGATCTGGAAGGGTTCCAAATGACCACGGGCTGCCCAAAAAGAAGCAGCGGATAGACATTCTGCACAGACCCAGAAACTATACAGACACAAGCTCAGTGAGTCAGGGAGACATCTAACAGTCAATAAGGGAACACACTCCCTGGGAACCAGAGCTCCTGCCAGAGGCTGTAAGGTGGGCATCTGCTTTGGATGGAGGTCAGCCTACTAGCTACTGGCTATCTGTGCTGTGTTTTCTCAGCACAGATTCAGTGGCCCCAGAGCAGCACCCATTGCAAGGAATGCCTAGATGGGTGGCTGTTTGCAGAACCCCCAGTGTGGCTGAGGCGGGCGGTGTTTCTGAAGCCCCAAGGCTGACCAACGGCAGCTGGGCTGCAGCAGCTGCCTGAGGCTTTGCAAATACACAGAAAGGCAAGTGGCAAGGCAGAAGGACACCACCAAGCAGGGACAGCCCAGACAAGCAGAGCTCTGGAGCAGAGCTGGCTCTACTGCACCCTCACTGGGTCATTCCTGGCAAACTGCTTTATCTCTTTGAGCCTCAGCCATTCATTTCTGAAATGGGCAAAACTGTTTGCCATCTCAGCTTCACATGAATATTGTGAGGAGCAAATAATGCGATGATTTGGGGATGTGACAGCAGTTTATAGAGAAAGGTGGCACTTCCTGGGTGCTGGGGATCGAGTTAAGTGCTGGGTCTCTGCCCACTGAAAATCTAGTGGGGAAGACAAAACAAAGACCTGAGAAGAAACCTCAGTCAAGGCCCCAGTGATGACAGAGAAAACTGGCTGCAATCAGGTATGACAACAGCTGTCAGATTTATCCACCACAGAAACAGGAATGTTTATGAAGGATCCTCTCCCCGCCACACTCTTCTATGTTCTGGGTGGGATGCATCTCCTAGTTGAGGTATCTGGCTAAGAGGTCGAGACCCTCAGGGCCACCCTGCCTGTGTGCTGGACAGCAGCAGGGTGCTGTAGGTCTACGGCCTGATTCCAGGGCTCTGGGGCTCAGAGGGGGCCCACAGAACTGGCTGTAACCTTGCTTGGGGACACCCCATGCAGAGACAGAAGCAAGCATCCCCCGCTCCTTGCCTTTCTCTGTCCCGGCTTTGACCATCATAGACTAACTCTCCTTACAGGCGTGCCAATAAATCATTTCTGACATGGTGAGGAAGTTAATTTGGGGAAGATTAATTAGCTACATTCATACATTCAGCTGCAATTCCTGGAAATCAGATGGTGGGGAGGGCACTTTTCCACAGCAACCAAGGACGGGCTGGTGCCTCGCCTCTAAGGTCTGACTCGCTCATGCGGAATCACCTTGAAGTTCAAAGTCCCTCTTTCATGCACAGAGGTCAAGTGCTCTGCCCTCTAACCCCACTGGCTGGGAGCTCACAACTTCTGTCATTTGGGACAGTCGTCACTATTAAAGTGGCCTCCGTCTGGCAGCACCTTCCACTCTGGGCAGACCTTGGGTGCTCTAGTGTAAATGCTTTACAGACCAGCCAGGGACCTGCCCACATGTCAGGAGGCGAGAGGTGTTTCCAGTGGTCTCCACTGGTCTTTCCAGTCCTCCCCTTCCCACAGCCACAGCTGTTTGCCTTGACACCTACAGGCTCCAACTTGTTAGGAAAAATGCATTCCAAATTACAGCCTCTGTCAGCTCCTCTGGGGCCCTCCTCTGGCTCCCCCCTCCCAATCCCCGCCTCACTCACTCACTCGCATACCCCACTCTCCTTCAGTTTAACCCTGTGGAGGTTGCTGTGGTCCTGGGTGAGAGGCTGCTGGAGTGGAGCCTGGCTCTGCCCTCTGTTTACCCTGAAACCTCACTATTAAGTGGTAGGGACTAGCTTTTCAGCATCTCTCAAGCAGTGGGAAGTTCTATTAACTCCGAAATAGCTAATCCTGTAATTTCTTAACTGCATTCAGCTAGGGCCTATGGACGAATGAAGAGTTCAGTGTATCCCTCCTGAGGACAGAAGCCTCCTGGGGTTTGCAGAGTAATTACAGGTGATGTCAGAGCTGAAAGAAGGTCTAGTCTGGTGGGTTTCAACAAATTATGTGTGTAATTTGTGCCAAAGAAATCTCAGAGGGAGCCCCAACATGCACCACTCTCCATAGTCTGAAAAGCACGAATCCACTGGGAAGCAGGAGGCCCCAAGGGGAGGGTGAAGGTCAATGCCAGAAACAGGTAGCCAAATGTTTCCTAACTCCCAGGTCCACACTGTGTCTGCAATACCTGTATGGCTACCTCATTTTTCTCTTAAAGTCATTCCTAAAGTTTCAGGGTATACCCACCATAATCACCCCCTGGATAAAGCTCCCTTGGCACCTCTTGCAAGGACTGCCACCCATCCCTGCAGACAGTTCCCTGTGGGAGGCCACCCCAGGCCAGGCTTGGTCTTCTTGGGTCACCCATTGAGCCTCCCTCTGTCCTCCCCTGAGCTCTGGCTCAGCGATGTCCAGGCCTCCGGCGATCCCATCAATCTCCACCCACCCCTCCAGACAGTCCTTTCTTCCCAAGCTTCCTGCTCAAGGGGGTACAAGCGCTCCTCCTAGAAAATGCTCTCAGACCAGGGTAAGGTCAGGATTTTCTTCTTTCCCTGGCAGAGCACTTGGAGCTGGAACGGTCAGAGAATGTGCAATCAGAAGCAAGGACACGGGGTGGCTCTGGAAGTCATTTTCTGCTCTGTGCCTCAGCTTCCTCATCTACAAAATGACGATGGGGTGAGGACTAAATGAGCCAATATACGGGATGCACCTAGAACGGGGCCAGGCACACAGCAAGTGCTCAAGAAATGTCAGGTGCACTTATCATCTGAACACACCATCCTGCCTGGCTGATTCCGTCTTGTGGAGGAGGAAACTGAGGAAGGGTCCTGCAGAGGTCACCTGGATGTCCAGTAATAGAATCAGCAGAGTGATAAACCAGACTCCCACCAAACCCCAACTGCAGGAGAATCCAAGTCATTTGGCGACCTGTCCTATATAATAAAAGGCTAATATACAAATCAACCAAATGGCGGAACTACCGGTCGCTATAACATGCACTGACCACCAGGGGGAAGACACTCAATGCAGGAGCTGCCCCCTGGTGGTCAGTGTGCTCCCACAGGGGGAGCACTGCTCAGCCAGAAGCAGGGCTCACGGCTGGCGAGCTCAGCAGCGGTGGTGGGAGCCTCTCCCGCCTCTGCAGCAACGCTAAGGATGTCCGACTGATAGCTTAGGCCCGCTCCCCCTAAGTCGGCAGTTGGACATCCCTCGAGGGCTCCCAGACTGCAAGAGGGTGCAGGCTGGGCTGAGGGACACCCCCCTCCCGAGTGCACGATTTTGGTGCACTGGGCCTCTAGTACATTTATAGTCTGCCTGCTTCTAAAATAGGTTTTAGACAGCTGTGTTCAAGTCATCTTTCCGGCTGGACTGCTCCTTCCCAAGAAAGGATGGGGAACGCCCTTAGGGCTTTCTCACAGTAACAGAAGGCTCTGAGCACCAGGGACAACTTTGGCAGTGTATTCACAGGAAAGGTATGTGAAAGAAAAACGGCAGAGCCTAGAAGCCAAAGGCCTTTCCTGAGAGCTGTGGTACCTTTAATAACCAGGCATCCATGTCCCACGCAGGGCCTGAGAGGGAGCAGGAGTGACGGAGTGAGAGGGGGAACTGGGATTAGCGTGAGAAGGTACTCGGGCCTGGTGCAGCCCATGTGATCCAGGCCCGCGCAGCCGTTTCATCAGTGACAGTGACACAGGACCCGGACTAAGGGAAAGGCCATTTCTCTGTGAATGGGGCCCATTAGGATGATTCGTGTACATTTCTAACAGGAGGCTGCCTTTGTATTGAAGACAGGCAGCACTGGCCATAATTACCACCACTGTATTTGAGGGTTCCCAATTATGTTCAGCTTAACAGTGGGTGCTCACTAAATGGTGATTCACTTTTTTTAAAATAATGCCATCTTCTCAAATCTTCCAGTCACCAAGCTCGATGAACTCTTTCTCATGTGCAGTCCTCCAGGCTAAGAATCTGTCCCTGAACCCCAAAGCACTTTTTCTGCTATGTACTTGGCACCTTCTAACGTACAGGGAAGTGACTGGGGACAGAGCTTTGCAATGCCACACAATGTCTGTAGCGGTGTCAATGGCTTGTTCAGTCATATTCACCCCATGCTTACAAAGTGCCAGGCGGTGAGCTCTGAGCTGCAGTGCAGCGGTGAACAAAGGCAGGTGTTCCCCTGCCTCGTGGAGCTTCTGGTGTCTTGGGAGGACAGCTGACCATTCTGGGGAGGGGCAGGCGTGGTTAGGGATAGGAGTACTCAGCTATCATGTGCCAAGCAGAGGAGTGAGGGCATAGGCAAAGTCCCTTTATCCCCTGTCCTGAACTGGAGCTATGTGCAGACCTGTCAGGTCAGTTACCTGAGGATGCCCACTATGAAACCAAAAGAGGTTATAGAATCTTTACCAATAAAAGAAAATTACTCTTGGCACCTGAGTCATTGACAAAAAATTAGGTTTCAAAACAGTGCTTATAGGACTCCACTTTTCTAAAATATCACACACACACAAAGGAAGAAATGTGTTTCATGTGCAAAGAAAAAGGACTAGAAGGTGTACAGCACAATACAGCACCCATCCAGAAGTTTCCATGAAGCTTGAGGCTCAAACACTGTTCTCCTCCTCTCCAGGTGGGCACCATTAGCTAAGTCACACTCCCTGCCAGGACCTCAGTTTCCCCAACTGTAAGATGGGAAGGGTAGAGTGGGTTTTACATACAAGAAGAGGGGAAGAGACACAGGATCACGACACTAAAAGAAAACCAACTACCATCTTGCCTCACCAACATTTTCTGAATGAAAGAATAAGAAACTTTACAAAGAAACAGAATAAAGTTCAGTCCTTTTAAAGTGAATGGAGTTAGCTTCATAATAAACCTCCCTAACTTTTCATTTTTCTCATCCCATACTACGCTTTCTAAGCTTTTGGAGCTCACTATGCTTTCGGAGCATGGGTCCCAGGGGCATTTCAGTCCTTCTGACATTGTTTTAAAGACCATGCCCTTCTTTGGGTTGCAACCATCCGGTGTGCATCTACCATGAAAGGGCGCTGGCTTTTCTGGCCCCTCTCCCCTCCGTGTGTTCCTCTCACTCTTAAAGGCACATTCTCCACTACTGCTGAGTGTTGGTGTCTATGGAACACCAATATAGCGCTTGACAGTAGCCTCATGAATCAATCAGGCATGAAGTGGCCCTAATTTATTAATACACATTGTAAAATCCCCTTCCAAACAGAAGGTCATAAATCACCTACCGCCGGAAACGTTCTATTTTTAAAGGAAGGCCAAGGTATCTTGAACTAAATGCCAGACTTGCCCATTTCAAAAGAGCAAACTTTGATCCATTGCTGCTATGTTAATCAAGTGACTGGGGAGGCCCGGCCCCTCGCTGATAACGCAGCTGTCACAAGACATCACCAACCCCACCAGCTTCCTCTCCTCACACTATTCTCTGCCCAGACCTGAGGCCATATGTGACTCACAGGGACTGACTTCTGGGTGATCTGAGATCCTTAGGCCAGACCCTCCAGGATCCTGAGCGTGTTAGAGGATTAGAGCTAGCAAGAGGTGATGCTGAGGATGGAGGAAGTGCTTACAATGTGCCAGGCACTAGGCTCTGTGCTTGTACATACATTGTCTTAGTTCAACTTGCTAATTACATTATTTTCAGATGAGAAAAATCAAAGCTCAGAGCGGTTTAGAAGCTTCCCCAAGGCCTCAGAGCACATAGGCAGTGCAGGTTTCAACCCTGGCCCGCCTCACTCCAAAACGCTGGCTCCTCCATGCCACCCACGACCTGTTGCATGAGTTTCTAATATCCTGGGTCCCTTCCCGACAGCAGGAGGAAATCTCTGAAGGGAGGCTTGACAGGAAGAAGAGGAAGCTCTGCCAATTTGGCTCGGATGTGCCAACCCCAGGCAAGGGCCACCCCTGACACTCCCTCAGTCAGCTGGGTACTGGAAATCTCCCTTCCTTTTCCTGTGACAGCCTCCCTGCGATGGGAGCACACCTGCAACCTGCCCGGGCCACACCTGGGGAAGCAGCCACTTCCGCCCGCAGCCTGTGCCCTGTGCTCAGCTTCCAGCAATTACCTCCCTCCATCCTCTCCTGCCTCATCCTTCCTGCCCGGGGGATCCCACCTCCTCCTACTCCCCTAACCCACCACAAAACAGAGTGCAGCACAGCACGCAGGCTGTGTCCTCACATTAGAGGAGGGTTCATAACAACCAGAGGCAGTGGAGAGAGTCCCAGCCTCCCCCCCACCCCCGCCCCATCCACAAACCTTTGCACATGGAAACATTATCACTCAGCACAGGAGAGGAATGAGAGCTGAAAAATGAACCTGAACCTTGGCCCCTGCTTCATCAACAAGAGTTAATACTCGGATAGTGCCCAGCATGCACTAAGTTATTGTTATTTTCAAAGTTGACTGTAAAGTCAGTCTCATTTTTCTCATTGTACAGTGGGAGGGAAATTTATGGTAGAATTAGTTCATTCTTCATCTTGTTAGGGTAAGCCCTGCTGCATTAAAAAAAAAAAATGTCCAGACATACGTGTAGTCCAGAGGAACTGGAGAAATTCTGTCTGTGGAGGAGGAGGGCCAGCTTGAAATCCCTATGGCCTTCAGGCCCAGAGGTGGTGGTGATGCCCGAGAGGGGGACCCAGGCATAACTGAAAGCCGTGGGAGCATCTTATCCCCCTATAGGGGCCCCATCATTTTCATTTCTTGGGGATAACACAGGTGATTTGGGCCACCTGACTGGGACAAGGGGAGGTCCTTTCAACCCACAGACCACAGAAGAATGCACTCCCTGGAGACATTTAAGCCAATGGCCCAGCTGACCAGCCACGGGGGAGGGCCTCAACTGGGTCCTCCTGAGTGGTCTGGCTGCACTGCCCCTCTCCTCACATTTCTGTCATGCCCAACCTTGATCTGTGGGCAACAGGTCTACACAGATGGTCTCAAGCTCCCCATCCATCCTGGTCCCTAACTGGTGTCTCAGGTTTACAGACTGGCTCGGGCAGGCTGTACAGCTCTGGCACCTTTGCTGCACCCTGGCCAGGCGAGTCTGCTTGGAGAGTAAGGCAGGCAGGGTTACCTAAAGACTGCCCACAACCTTATCCACCTAACAAAATCTGCTGTAAAACACTGACACCCTCCCAGAACTGCCGCCTGGATTTAAGAAAGGGAGAGGTGGCTTGGGTTTTAAAGAGAAAATAAGATTCCCATTCATGAACTCCCCACACCAAGGACACCTAACAGGTAAAACGGGTTCTGCCATTGATTAATGAGCTGGGGTAATAATGGGGCTCACCCTTCGTCATTAAAAATATTAACCTCGTTCCTGGCTCAGCGATGTCATAAACCCAGGGCCCACAAAGCTCTCTCATAACCACACTTCCCATCTCCCTGGGGACAAGCCAGGAAGGCAGAGAGCTATTTGGGAAGACCACAGACCCTCCACAGAGCCAACTGCAGGTGGACAGGTGAAAGAAATAATGCCATAACTTGCCATACGTATGTAAGAATTCAGGGGTCTCGGCTGGCTGGGACCTTTATTAAAGTGATGCTATGCTCACGTGGTCTAATGTAGCTTCCAAAAGCCAACCTGCCCACTGGCTGTGGTGACAATGGTGTGACCTTAGGACTTCCACCACTAGGAAGGAGACCGTCTTGCTCCAATCTGCATAAATCTGAGGGTCAGTGGAGAATCACGTTCAGCTTTGGGCCCCGAACTTTAATTAAGAGCAGCCACCAGGAAGATAAAGAGCCTGGCTCCATGTCTCATGAGCATAATTAAAGAGATTAAGGGGTTTGTACATTCTAGGGAAGATTCAGGGGTGTGTGCGCAGTGCAGGACGGTGGTTAATCCCTGGAACAGGATGCAGACAAGTTCTGCTGGGTAAGAGGGCAGAATGAGGACTAATTAGAAGTTGTAGAAAAGATTTCAACTGTTTTAGGAAGAATGTTTGATCAGACAGAGCTGTTCAAAATAGAGCAGGATAGCGTTGGGGGTAATGAGTTTCCTGCCACAGGGACGTCCATGCAGAAGCTGGTTGAACACGTGGCCAGCAGAAGGACCTAGACTGAGATCCTTTGCCATTAGACACCCTATGCATCTCCTGGGAGTTTTATGGTACCCCAAAGTGTGGGCCTGAGGGTGGGGGAGCCAGTGTTGAAGGGGTTGGTCAAATCTTACAGAAGTGCATCCCTCTCTCTCACTTCCACAAGCAACCCTAAGCCTTCCTGGCTTTAGGGCCCAAAGGGTGCTGCTCTGCAGTACGACTGGCTCAAAAGCATGTGAGGGTGAAAGGACAGCCATGCCTGCCCTCAGAGAGGCAGCATCACCATCCAGGTGAAGGGGAGACACGCTGAAGGTAGGCGTGAGCTCAGCATCTCCAGATGGCTTCAGTGTGGTACCCAGGATACCACACTGGAAACGGGCAGGCGTGTGTGTGTGTGTGTGTGTGTGTGTGTGTACACGCAAGTGCGCATGCGTCTCAGCCTAAGCTAAGATTGCCTCTTTCCTCGACAGCATCTGATAGGTTGGGTGTTGTGGGAGAAGCACAGAATCAGACCCAAAACACTTCTGTTCTGGAATTCAGCAATGCCCATGGTGGGCTGGGTCCTGAGGACAGAAAGACAAATATAGCCCAGTCTGCTCTAGAGGAAAGAATCTATCAAGGGAGGTCAGCAAATTTATTTTGTAAAGAGCCAAATAGTGAATATTTTGTTTGCAGGCCATAAAGTCTCTGTGCAACCACTCAACTCAACTGCCACAGTGCGATAATGTGAAAGCAGCCACATACACAACTCAATGAATAGGAGTGGCTCTGTGCCAATAAAACTTTATTTATAAAGATAGGCAGCAGCTGGATTTGGCCCAAGGGCTGTGGTTTGCCCACCTCTGGTCTAGTCCAATGTTTCTCAACAGGCTGCACACTGGAATCACCTGTGGAGCTTTCACAAAGCACAAATGCCTGAACTCCACCCCAAATTCCAACTTAAAGTGGTCCCAGTTAGGGCCTGGGATTAGTGGTTTCTAAAAGCTCCCCCAGGTGACTGTACTGTGTAGCTAAGACTGAGAATCACTGGTCTCTACCAGAAGACAGGCACGTGTAATCCCACTATTATCTTGCAATAATCCACAAAGTTTCACAAACCCAACTCAGGGGAAGTGACTCGCTCAAGGTCATACAATGAGTCATGAGGCAAGGAATCCCAGCCCATGAGCTTTCTTCTGCACCACAACAGACATAGATGGGCCTATTCTCATCCTGGAGCATGGGACACAGGTGCCTTCTAGCTCCTGCCCCACTGTTTCAAGTTGATAAGGACCCTGGAGAAATAAATACCAACCACATTCTCTCAAACTCTAACATGTGGGACCCGGCCCTCTCCCCAGACCAAACATCACTGACTTCTAACTAACACATCTCCCTATCTTATGAGAAGCAGCATTTTCAGCAAATTTGAAACCGTTTATTAGCATCTGGGAGGGACAAAAGAGGACTGTAAAAACTGTATTTCCTCAGTTCTAACAAGCGCAGCCACAGGAAACTCTTTACCAATGACACCAGTAAGGACCTGCCAAAACGTGCTGCCTGCTCGGAGCTCTGCCCACGCAGGACTTGGACACAAGGAACCACCAGAGCCCTGGGGAATGTTGCAAGAGCTTGGCCGAGGCTGGGCGGCCACTGGCAGCAATGATCTCAATGTCTGCAGAGCAAACGTGCTCAACAGACAGAGCGAACCCAGGCCTCACTGGCCTTGCAGGAGCTTTGCGGGTGGCCAGAGAGCCTCTGAGCTCCAGACTCTCCCTCCTCTCCACTGAGCCACAGAGACAGTCAAGGGCTTGAGAGAGCAAGGATGCGCCCAGCACGATGCTAATACAACAAATACTGAGAGCAGCTACCGGGGGCTATGTGCCGTTCTTTTAATGTTCCCAACAACCCACTGGAGTAGACTCTTACATTGTCCTCATTCTACACATAAAAAACTGCAGTACAGGACGGCTAGGTAACTTGCCCAAGGTCACCAAGGCACTGAGTTACAAAGCCAGGATTCACACTTAGCTGCTCTGACCAGATTCTGGCTTGTAATGCTTTACTCAACGAACTTTAAAGTGACTCTACTGAGCAAATGGTCCCTGCAGAGACAGTGAAACAGACCCAGCAAGAGTGAGGGGCTGGTGTGGGGCCACACACATGGGGTCTCCAGCAAAACCAAGTCCACCACTCTTCATGGACAAGGGTCCTGCCAGCTCCTAGGACACGCAGCTTGGGCTCACACAGGTGCTGAGGGCTTGCTGAACTAGAAAGAGCCAGCTCACAGGGCTCTTGCCTGCTAGGAGATCCCATGTCATTCAGGAACTTCCTGTCCCACCTTCCTGATAGAGAGGGCCATATGCTTGTTTCCTTTGTCAGCCCCTCCCTACTCCCCACACTCACCTGCAGGAGTCACAAGCCCCCAGCTTCCACCCTACCCCAGTCTTTGCCTACCCTGTGCCCTCCTAGGGTACTTCCTTCTCTAATCACTGCACATTCAAATTCTACTTAGTCTGCACAGCACAGTGCATGACAACATGAACTCCTGAGTTAGATCTGAGTTCAAATTCTGACTGTCACCTTGGGAAGCTTGCTCAACCTCTCTGGGTCTTGGTTTCTTTATCTATAAAGTAGGAATACTAACAGACTCCACCCCTGCCTGGCCTCTGAGAACCTCACCCCAGTTAGAGGTGAGCTCTCCCTCCTCTGAGCCCCACTGTTCTGCTGCTCCTCCACTCGGCTGACTTTGGGCCAGGTCCCATACTGGGGGGCTCTGGGACTCAGAGGAGAACAAGGACTATTGCAGTCCAGCACGAGTTCCCAGGCTAGTCAGGGGGACAGACTCAGGCTCACAAATAGCTGCCAGGGGCTAAGTGACATTTTACATCCTGTCTTCCCACTGACAACAGGCAGTGTCGCTAACTCCAGACAAGTTGTTTTTTGTTTTCTTGTTTTTTAAATCAGGTCAAACTACATTTGTAAAACTCTAAACGGCTTCCAGAATTTTCTCCCTCCCTTACTTTACAGTCTGGGTTTAATGTCCAGCTGCTCCCCTACCTCCTTTTATACCCCTACACATGTGCCCTAGCCCGTGCATTCCATGTATGCCCAAGCTCAGCAACCACAAATGGGGGGGGGGGCACACAGGCACGAGGCATGAAGGGACCTCCAGACTTAAGAGCACCACAGGCAAGTCTCACTCTATCACAAAAGCAATGGACCCAGGAGCCCCAGGAACCAACACTCTGCATGTGCCCTGTACTTTATAGTTTATGACACCCTTCCAAGTCAGGGTCACTTGCCCTCCCCAAACCCCCGCGGAGTCATCTTGCCATGTTCTTTAAGACCTCCTAAAATGGGGGCTCCAGAGCAGGGCCTATGTGCACTCATCTTTCTGGTACCTTTGTCTAATGCAGGGCCTGGCGCACAGTAAGGTGCTCAGTAAGTGAAAAAGTGAGTTTTACAAGTGATGAGACTGGCTCAGAGAGGTTAAGAAATGTGCCCACGATCGCACAGCCAAGGACCACAGCAGGTCTGCCTAGGGACAAGGAGAAGCTGAGGCTACCCAGGAGGAGGTGACAAGAAAAGTGGGAAAAGGCAGAGGAAGCCCAGGGAGGGAGTGTCTGACCAAGAGAAAACAAAGGAGGCACAGGGAGCAGGCGGGAGAGGGGCCAGAGGAAGTGAGGAGATGGATGCTTTTGAGATACCAGTAGACTCTCAGCTGTGAAGAGATGTTTCTGAACTCCTGAAGCTTATCAGGCCAGGAGGGTGGGACAGCCCAGGACAGCACAGCACAGGGAAGGGTTCACCACAGACTGCTTTCTTCCCTTGGAGAAATGTGGATAACTTGTTTGAATTATGAAAAGTGTACTTGGGATAAAGTGCTCTGTCCGATGCTGCTGTCAGGCCTTGATGCCTCCAATATCATCCCCAACTAGGTACCAAAGTCATTTAAAAAAAAAAATCTAAACTTTATTCCATTGCACCTAAGCCAGAAGAAAACTGACAAAATGGGCTTACAAAAAAGTGCACTTTGAATAAGCCCAAGAGAAAGCCAAGTGCAAGACCTTATTGTAGTGCAGGGATTACTGTCACTAGCTTGCTTGTGCTACTGCAGATCCAAAGAGGGGTCATGCCCTGGAGCCCAGGACGCCATCCGATTTTGTGGCAAAGGACTATGTGAATGAATGGGTTCCCTGATTCTTGGCTCCAAGTACTCAGATTTTACAACCCTCGGCTGCTTCACACCCATGTCCTCCCCCATCTACAGAGCAGAGGTCACAAAGCCACAGGGTCCCCTTGTAATCCTACTTCCTGTGGATGCCAGTCTGGCTTTCTGAACAACCTCTTTAACTTCACCACACAACCCACAGCCATCCAGAAACAGCTCTGATGTAAGCAACACCTCAGGGAAGCTCAGCGCCCTCGGAAATCTTAGACTCCCCTGGCCCAGGGCCTGCCATCGACCGCCCGCCTTGGTGAGGGCTGTGCCCAATGACTTGGGTCTGACAGGCCAAGCTCTCTCCAGGGTGCCTCACAGCTGAAGAAAGAGGGGTGAGAAGGAGAAATCCTGGCAGGCAGCTCTTGACAAGAGTCTGGCAGCCTGTGCCCTGCTCTCCACAAATCCCGGGGCCACAGTTTTACTTTGAGCCAGAATCGTTGGTTTGGGTTCTCAGGCCACATTCTAGAGCTGCACCACAGACAAAAGTGCTGATAGCAGCCTGATGCTTGAAGTGTGATTATGCGCAGAGGATAAGACTGGTTATTTGTCCTCAGAAATTTGCAAACCACCCCCACAGCTCTTGTCACTGAAGCCAGGTACGCAGTATGAGGCGGAGGAGAGGATGCAGAGAAGGGCAGGACTAGCCCACAGGCTTCGGCCACTCTGCTAAAGCAGATGAGACCACTGCGCTCCACACCAGTGAGTGGGCAGGCGGGCAGTCCTAGAGGAAGTGGCACATCTCCCCTGGGCCCAGGTGGGAGCGACTGCACTTGAGGATCGGCAGTGAGGCAGCACCTGGAGGGGTATGGAAAGGAGGGAGGGGAGCAGCGAAGAGACCAGGCTACAGTGTTGAAGGGCTTGTGTGGTGGGTAAACAGCAGGGGTGGGGAATGTCCGGCTCCTTTGGTCTGGCCCTGCCAAGCCATTAGGGGTGAGTTAATTAAATGTCTGACCAAATATAGCAGGCTAACTTTTAAGTTGATAATTTTGTATGGCCCGCGAATGATGTTATAAATACCCAAATGGCCCTTGGCAGAAAAAGGTTCCCCACATGTAGAAATGAGTTCGGGGGTGGATTCTGAGGGCTCTGCTTCGGGGATTTACTATAAACAGAATATGTCAACACTTCAAAGGAGAGACAACGTGTACTCAGCAAGATGAGGAGTGATGAGGGTGGGATGGGAATGCAATCATTCTGGGGCAAGATGACAGAGCTGACTTAGAAAAGACATCTGTCCCAGACATGTTTAGAGGCAATTTAACTTCCAGAGGCCCTGGTACCTGGTGGGACTGGAAGAGATGAGGTCTTAGGACATTTAGCCTCACTTAGGACCTCTTTTCTCCAGGCTAAAAAGCCACCAGCTTAGTGTCTTCCAGCAGGGATGAAGGGTCAAAGTGCAGGCACTACCAGGTCCTTTGTTCTTTTTCTACACAATTGGAAACTGTCCCTCCTCACCTACACCCAGAAAGCTCTTTTTACTCATCAGGAACCTTTGTTTTCCCTTTGCCCATAAAGTCTGCACTTAAGCAGCCTTTCCCATCACCATGCACATACGTGGGCTAATCTACCACCCAGCAAGGAGCTCCGCATGGAGGTGGGGCACAGTCATGACACTGCTCAACTATACATGAGGCAGGCCGGGTAGTCACATCAAGGCCTAGGGCCTGACCCACAGGTGGGGGTCAGGATCGGAACTGAACCTGCATTTGCTAGGCAGGATGGGGTGGCAAGAGGGAGGATGGGCATGCCAGCTTCAGGAATGGTCATGGACAAAGGTGCAGAGGGGCAAAAATCTAGTGAATTGAGGGAAGGATGTTCTCCTCATAGCAGGAAAAGGAGACAGGACCACTTTGTGGGGGGCCTGGAATGCCAGGTTAAAGCAACCACAGGTTCTTAGAAGCTGAGTGATCCGGGGGAATGTGATGTTGGCCGTCCTTTCTAGTGGGGTTGTAGGTGGGGCCAGTACTGGATGCACAAAGCACACAGAGGACAGTTACAGTGGGAACTGCCAATTGCCAAAATCTAGCCAGCCAAAGCCGGCTTTCAAATGTACTTTTCATTAATAGTGCTTTGGGCCTTAGTGGAAACAACCTTATTCTCTACCTATTTCCTTTCTCATTCTCCAATTTTCTCCGCGTTTCTGAGTATGGATCTCATGAGGAAGTCATTAGCAGGAGCGGCAGTCATTCTAATCACACAGTATGCTAGGAGAGCCAAGGCAGATGAGGGGACGTTGCCCATGTCTGACCTCAGAGGCACCAGGGCATCTAATTCAGAGCAGGCCCTGGGATGGGACCATCTGAGAACAAGTGCCAAGTCTGTCTGGTGCTGGGTTGTTTTGTAAGTTACTTAAAGTCCTGTGCCCTGGTCCCCTCACTGGGTACAACAACAGTACTTATGGACAAGGGTTGTCAAAAGAATGAATCAAAGAAGAGCTTTGCACAGCATCTGGCACACAGTAGGAGTTCAGTATATCTAGTGTAACCAGAAATTACCTACCGTCTTCAGTTGTCATTTAACTGCAAACCTCACTTCCAAACTGTGCCCTTTAACTGCTGAGGGATTGTGCTATGTGATGACTAACACACAGCTGGAAGTGGGGATGCCCAGCCCTGCTCCGGGGCTCCCTGACTTTGGGGCAACTGCAAGCAATTCACTTCTCCATCTCTAAAATGGGACATGAAAATCCCCACTCTCTCTGCCTCCTGGGCAGCTGAGACAATACCAAAGTGAGAGCCCAAGGCAACCTGTAAAGTGCCCATGTGAGGGGCCAGTGGTCCTGCCCCCACTTTCAGCTGGGAGTGTAAGAAGGGATCTGTGCTGCGGGAGAGGCATTTCCATTTTGCCCATCTGTTGGCTCCTTCAGAAATCGTTGTGACAGGTTCTTCGAAGGCCAGCCCAAGGAAGCAGATGCCACAGCCAGGAACAGCGGGGGCTCATTTCCAGCCTGGCCAAGCATGGGCTTTCCTGGGGCAACCCAGCCCAGCCTAGAAGTCAAATTCCTGTTAATTCCCAACATGGACCAGGCCTTGGGCTTTCCCTGGGTCCCTGCAGTGATAGGAGCCTCTCGCACCCATACATAGCTAACACTCTGACCAGGCATTCAGAGCCACTCAAATGCCCCCACCTCTGCCCTGCCAGATCACCTACAGCCTTACCTGTTCCCACTATGAGCTCCTGCCCTACACCTTTCCCACCAGATCCTACCTGTACTTGCTGACTTCCATGATTTCAGCAAAGCCCAAAGTACTTCTCATTCTTGCCCTTTCCGGTGTGGCTGAGGTGCCAGATAATGAGGTATTGGGCTACACAAAGCCCAATGAGGTATTGGGCTACATGTGTGTGCGACACATGTTGCACAGACGTCCCTCCCTGCACAGACCTGTCCTGGAGTCCCCACTGCCTATGGGGCAAAGGCTCAATTAACTCCTCAGTATGTCATTTGCAGCCCTTCATTCTAGCCACAACAAATCTTTCCAGAAAAAACATTTTTCAGGGCCCAGCTGAAACCTACTCACACTTCCTCCAAGGAAGCTGCCCAGATCTCCCTCCCAGAATTAATTGATCAGAGGCCCCTGTTACCCTGATCATTTTGCTGTGCAGTAGTACGCCTTGCACCCCAGTTTCTCCACAATGTCCTGTTCTGCAGTATCCACTGTGCCCAGGCCAGGGGCCTCACTTAGTACACGATTAGGGAACTGAACTGCTAAAACCCCACCCCACCCTGCCCCGTCTTTGAACAGGGTAACTGTTCTGCATAGATTCCAGGGACTGGCATCTTCATTGCATTTCCCAATATGAAAACAGCGAGTTGCACCCTCCCTGGAAAAGTGGTCTCTGGGGGTGGAGGGGACAAAACCACTTAGCTGTGGGGCCAGCTGCCTTTAGATGGTAGAATCCCAAGGTGACCAGCCAAGCCTAGGAATGTGGAGCTGGAGTGGGGGTGATGAGGGGAGAGAAATCAAGGGTCAGTGGTACTCTCCTCTCTCCTGGAATAGGAACCCTCGAGTCAGCAAGTCTTAGGAAGAGCTGGGCCAACTGTCTTTAATCCTTCCAGAACATGCTGGCATGGAGAGCTCTGAGGGGCAGGCCTTGTGTCAGGGCCACGGCCCTTAGGATGGGGCCAGCAAGCTCAGGCGACGACCTGGAAAAGCGGGCAAGCCCTAGCTCTGCCTGGCAGCCTACTCCAACCTGCCACTGCACATAAATTACAGGGAGGAGGCTGGTGGCCAACTGGCTTCAAGGCCAGCCCTGCCTCTGACACAAGGAAGTGCTTTGTGTAGCCCAATACCTCATTATCTGGCACCTCAGCCACACCGGAAAGGGCAAATAATGGGGTGAGTACGACACATGTTGCACAGACGTCCCTCCCTGCACAGACCTGTCCTGGAGTCCCCACTGCCTATGGGGCAAAGGCTCAATTAACTCCTCAGTATGTCATTTGCAGCCCTTCATTCTAGCCACAACAAATCTTTCCAGAAAAACCTCCTCTAGTCTAATTCATTTATTCATTCAAAAAGTATTCGTTGAGCATCTATTATGGGCTGGCCATGATGTTGATGGATCCCTACGTCCCACTGCCCTGGAGCCTGTGCGGATCACACCTAAGTGCCTCGCTTAGAGCTGTGCAACCAGGAGGTGCTCAATACTTGTTAACTGCCATTACCATTACTCCCAGCTGCCCCTGAGGGGAAGGAAGCAGCTCTTCCCTGATGCCCACCTGCCTTCTCACCCACAAGTCTCACCACCACCCCAGAAAGGTGGGCACCAAAGCCACTCCGCCTGTTGGAGGCCCACCAGGGCCTGTAATTTAGAGTGTGCTGGCTGCTCAAGGGGACACTGGGGTTTTGGGGGTTTCCCTGTGCTGGAGTTATGGAGGTTTGGGGACTCTGGGAGTTACAGAGCACATCGGGCCCTTAATCAATCAACCTCTCTGAGGCCACTCACCTGATAGGCATTCCCGGGCCCACTCTGGGTCAGGCTCTGTGTGAGGGGCTCTCCTGCAGCTCTCCAGGAGCCCAGCAGGGACAGGAGCTGCGACATGTGTGACCACTCCTGCCACAGATGCATGAACACATGCACATGGAGAAAGGAAGAAAAGGAGGGTGGGAGATCGGGAAGCTTCCTGAATGGCATGACAGATGAGCTGGACAGGGAAGGACGAAGAAGATAAAGACATACAGGATGTAGGTAAAATCCTGGCAGAAGGCAAGAGGTTTCCAACTGGCTGGCTGTGAAACATGGAGCAACAGGACGCCTTTGAGAGAGGGAAGGGCCAGCTCGAACAGCATGCTATGAGTCTTGACATGATAGAAGCCATGAGGAGTATTTAAGTAATGACATGTCCAAAGTCACTTTTGAAAGATAGAGATGAAGGATGAACCAGAAGAGTCAAGACTCAAGCACTATGGGATGTCCGGTTATGGGGCTTTTCTTCTGAAGTATTTGAGAAAGCCGTAACAGTAACCGATGTGGCAATATATCAATTTCCTGCATCTTTATAATGAACCAGACGTACATTAAGAAATCCTACACAGGACAACACAGTTGTAGGGAAAAATTGGTGCATGTTAAAAAGACATGCTTTTTTGACATGAGAATATGGGCAGTTTCTACACAACTAAGCGTTGATCAAAGACCTTATAGCATATCTAGGTCAAAGACAGTTTGCAAGAAATTAAGGGGTACAGGTGGGGGGACTTCCATACAATCAGGAGGTCAAAACAGGGATTCATAAAACAAAGAGAACAAGTCAACATGGGTTGTGATTAAGAAGAGATGTGCCTAACGTTTCTGACCAGGGGTCTGCAAAGTTATATATTTTTAAATAAACTTTTATTGGCACACAGTCTCACCCGTTCATTATGTCCATGGCCACTTTTGCACTACAAGGACAGAATGGAGTAGCTGCAACAGAAACCGTGTTACCCCCAAAGCCTAAAATACTTACCATCTGGCCTTTATAGAAAGTTCACTCACTCCTGTGTTAGACACATGGGAACTCACACACACGAACAAGTGGCTACCCTGGGAGGCAACCTACTTATTCCCAAAGCCCCTCTGCCTTCCTCTCTGAGTAGGGCTCCCACAATGCACTTCTTTGCACATTTTGGGATAGTAAATCTTCCATCTTCCAGAGTGGATTTAATTTCTGGAAACTGCCCAAAGTTTTTCCAACTCCATGCAGGTGAAAAGGTGGGTGACCATGCCAAGGAATGAAACATGCAAGCTTGCCAGGGGCAGGACGCGTGCCTTAAACACTGGATGAGTTGAAATTGCAGTGAGAAATGTGGTTTCGTTATAAACTTGCGCAACTTTATTTCTTGTGTCTCATTAATTGGGGACAACAGTCATCTGATGTTTAAGCCTCGGTATGATAGTAAAAAAAAACAACACCTCAGTTGCTTGTGACCACCTCTTACAAGACCAACCACATTCCACAGGAACCTGTGATCTTGGGTTGGCTATTAGGGGCTGGCTGTCCTGGGAAGTCTTTGGAAAAGATAGGTCCTGGTGACAAAGAAGAACCCTTGGCCATTTTACAAATGAAGACACTGTGGCCCAGAGAGGAGATGGGACTTGTCCAAAGTCACCCAAGCCATGTAACCTCAAGGTTCAAGTTACCCAGAGTGGCTACAGAGTTCCAGGTTCTGAGCTAGAAGCTGTGGAGGTGAATCAAAAGTGCTCTCTGCCCTAGCTGGTTGGCTCAATGGACAGAGCCTACGTCAGACTCTGTGTGAGGGGCTTTCCTGCAGCTCTCCAGGAGCCCAGCAGGGACAGGAGCTGTGACATGTGTGATCACTCCTGCCACAGATGTACGGACACATGCACACAGAGAAAGGAAGAAAGGGTGGGAGATTGGGGACTGATGGGTCCTGGGATCGATTCTGGCCAAGGGCATATACCTTGGTTGCAGGCTCAATCCCTGGCCCTGGTCAGGTGCATGCGGGAGGCAACCAATTGGGTGTTAACAAAATAAAATAAAATAATGCTTTAAAGGAACTGAATCCCTGGCATCCAAAAGGATGGGGATGTCAAAAAAGATGGAGTTTTGACAGGCTATGGCCATGTCTCCTGACCTGAGTCTGTTTCTTTATATTAAAAATGAGTAATAAATATCTTCTTTTTTTTTTGGAGTTCCTGGGAAGATTACAGTGAAGTGTACCTAAGGTATAGCATACAATGGGTGCTCAATAAAAAGTAGCTCATAATCTCAGGCACAGGGGTGAGCTATTTTGTAATAACGATATTCCACTATCGTTACCCATGCATGCATGGATACATACACGCCCTTCCGTACAGGAACTCTTTAAGGCGGCAAGGCTTCACTGGGCACCTGTCTTATGCAAGGCACATTCTGCCTGCCTCCCACAGTGAAGTTAACAGAGGGGAAAAACTGCAAGCTGCCTTCAGAGCAGCAACATCCCCAGCCAAGGAGGGAACAGTCCCTTCTCCCAGCTAAACTTCTTTAGCAGGACAGTTGTAAACACAGCACAGGCCAATAGGAACTCAGAAACAGAAACAGATGAAAAGCAAGTTGATCTGGCTTTTGGAGGCAGCCACAATAGATTTCTTCCAAAGGGGCAAGGAAAATCCCCACACCTTCCTGGAAATCAGGCCAGTAAATCCTTCCACTCTGGCCATTCTCCTTTCATGGAATAGCCCAGCATGCCAGTGGGAGTTTAGCAAGAGAGGGTGTGAGTTGCAGCTTCCTGTGCCTGGCTGTGTAGTTCCGATAACAGGTCCCTGCCCAAGCTAAGGCTGTGACACAGACAGATGATGTCCTGATCAAGTACCCAGGGCCAGCACTGGCACCAACGCGCAAGCCTGGTGAGCTTATATAACAAAGGGCTTGTCACCACTTCCTGCTATCCTCATCGCCCACATTCCAACACAATGAGACACTCCCTCAGCCCTGGCTTTGAAGTTCCAGCTCAGCTGGAAGGCAGAGTGCCTGCCCTGGCTCACCTTCTCATTCCCCTTTGCGCTTGGTTTATCACTAGTTTGCTGAAATAAAAATAAAATTTTTTAAATACACCTTTGTGATTAAAGAATGTTTTTAAAAACTGAAAAATGTCCAACTTTCCAGTGATAATCACTGTTCACATGGGATCTATTTACCTCTAGCCTTCTTTTTTTAACATAATACTGGTATGAGGACATGGACTTAGCATAGGGGAGAATATGAATATTCAGTTTTTTATATCTTATTTTTTAAAAGAATTGTATGGTAAGCCTCCTTCCTCTTGACTATTCTGCACCGAGTTACTCAACTCAGCTTTGGGAGGCCGCTTGCCTTTCACTCTGTAAAGGGCCACACAGCCATTTCCCACGGCTGAATATTTAGGTGATTTCCAGTTTTGTTTTTCCAATGCTGTGGGTTACCGGTAACTAAATCACTGTGACTCTCTTCCTGCAATCCTTAAAGATAAATTCCTAGGAGGGGAATCGCTGGTCACAGAGCAGCAACGTTTAAGTTTCTCCGCAGTAGTCTACTCACTATTTCCTGCCACCCTTTCTGACCTGGAACCAAGTCTACAACATTTTTAAGGGCAACTTCATGATTTATAAAGTCCTTTCACAGTGGCCTTATCAGGTGACCTCATGATAGGTCAGCTACGATGAACGTCCTCATTGTAAACATGGGAAAAGGGCTCAGAGAGGTCAAATGACTTGCTCAAGGTCACAGAACTTGAATCTAGACCAAGTCTTAATGCCCCAGACTGCCTCTCACAGGCCCCTAGGCCAGAATTTGAGCAGAGACTATGGAGGTATTTTAAAATCAAGTACAGGATGATCTACAACACCCAGCTTGCTATAAATCTCCAAGTCACACCCTGTGATTCTGGGTACATTGTTAAATGCTTGCCAAGGTTTTGACCATCTAACTGTAGACCAATGCAGGGAAAAGCCACAATCCTTCAGCAAAAGGGCTCCAGTGGTCTTTCTTTTATTCAGCAATGGGGAAAGTTCTGTTTTACCACTAAAGAACGAAGGTATAGAAAAGGTCATGCCCCAAATAGCTACAGGAATAGACTTTATAATAGACAATCTAACTCACTTGTCTCTGATTTTTATACTGTGAATACAGGATGACCTTAGATTTCACATTCAAACCGGCCTTTGAAATTCAAATATACAGATCTTCCAAGGAAGTAAGGCCTCTTCCTACAAGGAAAACCCTAATTTCCCATACGAAATATTTTAAAGAAAAGTTTGAGTAAGACAAAACACACAAACTTCTTGTTTGTTTTGGTACCCTTCCCGGATCTAAAGTCCCTTTTCCATCCATAACTATACGATGGCCATCAGAAATGTCCAAGATAGGAAACCAAGATGGCGGCATAGGTAAGCACCGGAGTTTGCTGCCTCGCACAACCACTTCAAAAATACAACTAAAAGACGGAACGGACATCACCCAGAACCACAGGAAGGCTGGCTGAGGGGAAATTCTTCAACTAGAAGGAAAGAGAACAGCATACCGAGGCTCAGAGGAGGCGCAGTGCGGAAAATACAAAGGTGTGGAGGTGCGCGCAGAGCGGGCTGGTGGCTGAGGGCGCGGTTGTCATTTTCAATTGGGAGGGAGTCTCAGATTCTGAGCTCCAGTTCTGGGCGAGTCTCTAGGGATCCAGACTCAAGCGGGAGAAGCGGGACTGTCTGGCATCGGTCGGAACGCGAGGGCAGCTTTCTCTCCGAGGTTTGCAGCGGATGCTGGGATTCTGAGAGGCAGAGCCTCTGGGGACAGGACTGACAGCAGCCATAACTGCTCCCTCTGCCTGCCCTGTTGATCCCGTGCGACCCGACCCGCCCAAGCCATGCACAGAGCCATTTGCCGGATAGCCTCAGGCAAAGGCTAGATTAGCACCTCCCCAGAGGACAGAAGTTTTCCCACTGCAGACACAGCTGATTCTCACAGCCAGTTGGCCTGGAGGTCAAATCCCCCTAGTATTAACTACAACAATCAAGGCTTAACTACAACAAGACTGCGCACAAAGACCACTAGGGGGTGCACCAAGAAAGCATAAAAAATGCGGAGACAAAGAAACAGGACAAAATTGTCAATGGAGGATATTGAGTTCAGACCACACTTTCAAGGTCCCTCAAGAACTGTCTAGAAGCCGCCGATAAACTTGATGAGAGCCTCACGAAATCTAATGAGACCCTCGATGCTATGATAAAGAACCAACTAGAAATTAAGCATACACGGACTGAAATAAAGAATATTATACAGACTCCCAACAGCAGACCAGAGGAGCGTAAGAATCAAGTCAAAGATTTGAAATGCGAAGAAGCAAAAAAGACCCAACCGGAAAAGCAAAATGAAAAAAGAATCCGAAATACGAAGATAGTGTAAGGAGCCTCTGGGACAGCTTCAAGCGTACCAACATCCGAATTATAGGGGTGCCAGAAGATGAGAGTGAGCAAGATATTGAAAATCTATTTGAAGAAATAATGACAGAAAACTTCCCCTTCCTGGTGAAAGAAATAGACTTACAACTCCAGGAAGCGCAGAGAACCCCAAACAAAAGGAATCCAAAGAGGACCACACCAAGACACATCATAATTAAAATGCCAAGAGCAAAAGACAAAGAGAGAATCTTAAAAGCAGCAAGAGAAAGAAACTCAGTTACCTACAAGGGAATACCCATACGACTGTCAGCTGATTTCTCAACAGAAACTTTGCAGGCCAGAAGGGAGTGGCAAGAAATATTCAAAGTGATGAATGCCAAGAACCTACAACCAAGATTACTTTATCCAGCAAAGCTATCATTCAGAATTGAAGGTCAGATAAAGAGCTTCACAGATAAGGAAAAGCTAAAGGAGTTCATCACCCCCAAACCAGTATTATATGAAATGCTGAAAGGTATTCTTTAAGAAGAGAAGAAGAAAAAGGTAAAGATACAAATTATGAACAACAAATATGCATCTATCAACAAGTGAATCTAAGAATCAAGTGAATAAATAATCTGATGAACAGAATGAACTGTTGATTATAATAGAATCAGGGACATAGAAAGGGAATGGACTGACTATTCTTGGGGAGGAAAAGGGTGTGGGAGATGTGGGAAGAGACTGGACAAAAATCGTGCACCTATGGATGAGGATAGTGGGTGGGGAGTGAGGGCGAGGGTGGGATGGGAACTGGAAGGAAGGGAGTTATGGGGGGAAAAAAAGAGGAACAAATGTAATAATCTGAACAATAAAGATTTAATTAAAAAAAAAACATAAAAAAAAAAAAAAAGAAATGTCCAAGATAAACTGACTCTCTGAAAGTGTACAATTGAAATTTATTTTCAGAGTAAGGAATGTTTGAGCACAACAGAACTATAAGCCGCTGAACTTTAATGAATCCAATACTCTGAAGCGCTTGCTGGGTTGTAGAGAAATAGGTAAAACCAGAAGAAGCCATAAAAAGCAAAGGAGCATGATATTTTCTGGGATAACCATTCCCCAAAGGAAAAGACTGGTATAAAAAAGGCATTTCTAATTTAGGGGGAAAGAAATTGAATAGTACCAATAAATAAATAAATAAATAAAAATTGTGCCCTACCCCCATCCACTGTACTTCCAAACTGTTTCATCAGCACCCCTCTGTGAGCTGTCACTACCAGCAATTTCTGCTTCCTCTGGGGGTTTCATGTCTAATAATCTTTAAGGACTCCTTAAAACAAAGGGTTTGCCTGGATGGAAAAATTTCTTCTGGTTTTACAAAACCAGGCCCACTTCTGCCCTAGTCTGCAAGTGATAAAGAATCAGAATCAAGGATGCAGACAAAAATCAAAGAGAGGTGGGACATGGAGAAGGAAGGCGAGACCCCAGAAGCATGCCAGAACTGGTGCCTGCACTTTGACAACATTCAGGCCAAGGCCTGTGAAATTAGGCCTTAATAGTGTTCTCAGCTGTCCTGTGGGTGACTAGGAAGCGACGACACAATTTCCAGCATTTTGTCACTTTGCAGTCACACCAGAGATGGCTTTCAGACAAATCCTGAGCAAGCAGGAACCGAATGACAGCTGAATTCCCCAAGCGTGTGTCCCAAGTGTGAGGCAAGAGCCCCCGCGCTGGACTGATGGCACATTATTCCTCAATCTTTATTTACAAAGCATCTCTTCTGGACTTGGAATGCGTGCTGATGGCCAGAGGGGCCTGTCTGATTCAGCAGCGAATATGGAAGAAATTGGCCAAGGATCCTCAGGGGGCCCTTCGACTGAGCCCAGCAAACATCTCTTCATCAAGGCTAATGTTTCTTCCCCTCTGGGGACCTGAAGGCTCCTGAGCACTTATTGCTTCTTACAGACCTTGTGCCTGTGTAGGACGTCCTCTAAAGGTCAGCATCCCAGCAGCAGCCACAGGGCTCCCTTCTCCCTTCTCTGTTCCCTTCTAAAGGCTCCAGCTCCACCAGCAGCAGCTTTGCCGTAGCTTCCTTCTACCTCTGTGGGCATCTACCTGCCTGGACATCCTGGAATGCCTCCAACTCCGTGAGGTGTAGCCATCAGATGGGAGGGCTGAGCTTGGTCTCAAGGTCAGGTGAATAGCTCTGTTGGCCCCAGAACAAACACTGCCAGCTCCCCCATCTCCTTCCTCCCACGCAGCTCTCCTCACTGATGAGCTGCTTGGTGGCTTTGCCCTTTCCTGCTCTGTGTTTCTGCAGCTTTCCAACAAGAAAGACCACAGGTGGAAACTATCTCTATTCCAGACCCAGGCCTGGGACCCCTGGCTCACTATCCACTTGACTGACAGATGTGGACAAATGCTCTGGTGGACTGGATAACTTACAAACTCCCAATGAGGGCATCTCAAGCTATTGACAACAGCCATGCAGAAAAATCTATCCCCTTGACAAGTGCTTGATCCATTGACCAGTGCTATCTGAGAGCCGCCTGAGCAGTCAGTGGCAGTATTGCACTGCTTAAGGTGCAGACTAGGGCCAGGCCCTTGCTGTCTCTGCCTAAAGCATTTGCTATTCTAACTAGGGTCCTATCTCCAAGCCCAGCTTAGGCCACCCCTCCCCACTATCTCTAACCCATTCTCTTAAGCCGCAGACAGGTGGGTTTTCCTAAAGCAAAGATCTGGCCCTGTCATGCCCTTGTTCTACCATCTTTCATTATCCACAGAAAAGACCACACTCTGTGGCCTGGTCCTTCTGGCCTTCAGACACCTTGCTTTACCTCCCATTCCAGAATCTCTTCCTGTTATCTTTTCATAGCCTCTTTTTAGGTCACTTGGGACCATTCACAGGGTCCCTTCCTGGGATGCCCTCTTCACATCCACCAATCTCTAAATATCTAAATCTTCCCTATCCATGAAGGCCCAGTTCCCGTACCACCTCCTCCATGAAGCCTTCCTGATACTCCTTTGGCAGCATTATCCTGGAAACAAATATGAAAAGTGTCTGGCTCAGACGCTTTCTCAACAGAGAACTATGGTTTTTAAATGGCTCTGGCCTCATGATTTTGGGAGTACCAGGTGATACAGAACTGACCTCTGTCGCTGTTCCCTATAGCTGTGTAGCACAAAGTTTAAAGGTAGACAGAAGCCAGACTGGCTGCCTGGTCTCGACCACCCTCTCTGCAACTCTACCCATTACTAGCTGTGTCACCTACAATAAGATACTAAACAAACAAATAAAAAACCTATTTGCCTCAGCTTCCCCATCTGTAAAATGGACTCTTAATAGAATACATATCTTAGGGAGTGTTATGGGTTCTGTGAGTTAATATTCAGAGCCAAAAGAATATAAAAACATTCAAAAAGCTCTTTCTAGATGCCAGGACTAGTCTAGGACTCAATGTCGTGGTGTGACATACAGTATAGTGAATTATGTAGGCACCCTTAGTCTCTCAGAACCATAGAAATGTTCACAAATATTCCAAAATCTGCTTTTTTGTTTTCTTGATTTATTCCCCCTGAGCACTCCTGGACTTAATCTGTTCCAACACCACCAATTCATTAATGTCACGAACCTCACAGTGGATACTGCAGGATGGATTATCCTGACACTTGTCTAGGCCAGAAAAAGAAAACACAACAGGGGTTCAGAAAAGGCCTCTCATTAATTAAAGGGACAGGACACCTGGGTTGAGGGTGATAAAAAAAGATTAGGAGGGAAGAACTCTGTGAATTCGTATCACTTGAGTTGGCCTTTGGTGGGTGTGAAAAAAATGTAAGTGACCAAAATAATATAGTCCCCACAAGCCACACCTTCAAGTCTTACTCATCCTTCAGGTCTAAACTGTCCCAACCACAGTCTGCTCACTGCTGTCTACGCCCACCTCAGGCTCCAATGCTTCTCCACTCAGAGTCATTTACCTGTCTCTCTATCTTGGTGTTGAGCTCCTATCTTGTGTTAGAGATATAGCAGATCCTCAAATAATGCCTTTCATTCAATGTCATTTTGTTAAAGTTGATGAGATGCCATGGGAATTGAACTCTTGTTTTTAATCAATTCACCTATGGTAAAAGTGGTTTTGTTATACGTCATTTCACTTAAAGTTAAGTGAGGATGGACTATATTCTCAGGTCTTTCCAATATCTCCCCCTGAGCGCTGAGTTAGAGTGCAGGGGCTTACTCATCCGCAGGACTCGCCCAGTGTGGGAACATGGTAGGTATCTAAAAACTGTTTGCTGGATAGATGACTAAACGTTGCATCCCTTTCTCCACAAAGTCATAGAGTGAAAGCTAAAACAGGCACACCCAGATAAGGCCACACAGGCGGGGTAGACCACAGTTAGTGGTCTGCCCTAAATGGACCTAGACAGCTGCTCCCCTTCCCCGGTCTGGGAGGAGGAAGTCAACCCCACCAGAGGTGACTAGAGGCTTTCCCAGACTCATCCTACCCACAGTGTCAGGTGTGGCACCCAAAGATGAGTGGTAATACCCAGTTACTTCCCTCAGGTGTCCGATGTTGAATGTGTAATAAGTGCATGGGTATCTGCAGACGGAAGGTTTCATTTTATAAAGAAAAGGTGAAATCATCATTATCATAATAGCTGATGAGACCGAAAAGCAGTTAGGGTGAGACCAAGTCAAAGTATTTAAGTCTAAAAAGGCACCTGAAGAAATACAGACAGATCACAGAACAAGCAATACGGAGAGGATTCCAGAAAGATGGTCATCCAGAAAAATAAAATTAAAAACCCATGCCATACCCTGAAATCGAACTCCAGATATTAAATATTCTAGAATCCAAAGGGCAGGCAATGGGCAGCCATCCTTAATCCACAAAGAGCTCTTACAAATTAACGAAAAGATAAACCCCACAGTTGGATAGAAGATAAAGTACATAATTTTAAGAAAAGAAACACAAATGGTTAAGCACATATACACTAGTAATCCAAGAATTTGCAAGTTAAACTAAATTGCACTAGAGTAACAGGCATAAACTTGTAAAGTCTTTCTAGAATACAATTTGAAAGCATGAATCAAAATTTTTACCTTCATACCCAGTAGTTCTCCCTGGGAACCAATCCGAGGGAAATCATCACAGACTTAGGCAAAGAATTAAGTTACAAAGATGTTTATCACAGCACTGTTCAATTAGAGAAAACGAGGGAGAATCTAAATGCAAATGGAACACTATACAGACATTAAATTACTGTTGTTGAATGTTTAAGAAAATAAAGACATTTTCCCATGTCTCTGAGCAAAAAGAAAAGAAATAGATACAACTAGCTGATGAGACTTGTGGAGGAAAATGTATTATATAAGCATAGAACAAAAGGCTAGGTAGACAGTGAAACTGTAGTTTCTTTGAATTACAGAATTAGACTTTGTTTCTATCTTACTTTTGGTTATCTGCATTTTCTATACCAAACTTGTCTTAGTTTTGTGAAAAGGGGAAGAAAAAAGTTAACACAGAGAGAAACATCGAAATACACTGGAAAATCCAAGCTTGCAATTCTGAGGAACTGCCAACTCACAACTGCCCCCACGGAAGGGCAGGTAGGGGCTGCACCATTCCACAGATGCCGGGCTGGCCCCAAATCACATGTGTGGCTTTGGAATGCACCGGAGGGATTACGGGGCTGTCTGGCTTTCTGGGAGTGCCCATCCAAAAAGACAGTCAAGCTTCACTGAAACTTTCTGGTCATTTCGTTTTTAAAATTTAGCCAGAGCCTGGAGAAACCAGGCAAGTTCCATTCCTCCTCCTTCTGTGTGCCTCCACCCGCCCCCGCCCCCATACACACACATACACACATCCCCCTAGCCCAAGTTCCAGTGAGCCCCATATAAGGGAGAACTTTCCCAACAATCACAAGTGCTCAGCAATGAAATGCTCTGCTTAGCAGAACAGGCAGGCCCTACCCCGGTCCCTGGAGACTTAACCTGGCACTCATTTTTGCCCAGGCACACAACACAGCACGCAACTCAGCAGATAACCTCTTTTGAATTTGGAGAATTGGGGTCATTTCAGACCAGTGGCAGGGGAGGCCCTTCACTCCAACCTCCCCCCTCCACCTCATCCTCTATCACCAGCAGTTACACCCCAGGTTCTGGCCATACCTGCACAGGCAGCAGCACTCCCCTTCCGATCTCCATCTCAGTCACTGTGAATAGGATCCTTTCTGTCTGGGATGCCCCATACTCACTTTCCTCTGCACCCACCTCCCATATGGTCTCCTTTTCCTGGTGGTTTTATTTCCCCCAGCTCCAGACGAAGGCCACCCATGCCTTCTCTCGGTTCTCAGGAATCACCCCCCTTCCCCGCCCCCCCACCGCCACAAGGCAGAGCATGGCTTGCTCCCAGCCCCAGGACCCAGTGGATGGACCAATTCCATTGGCAGAACTGTGCTCCTCCGGCTTCTTCCCCATCACAGCTAATGAACACTGGTCCCTCAGGCTGTTCAGGCCAAAACCTTGGAGTCATCCTTGACTCTCTTCCCCCTCTCATACTTAGATGTCATCTGCCAGGAAATCCCGCAGCTCTACCTTCATGACATGTCCTGAACCTGGTCCCCTCGCTACCCACCGCTAGTGCTGCAGGTGACCTAGCTGGTCTCCAGGCTTGTCCTCTCCAGTCTATTCTCCACCAGGCAGCCAGAGCCCCCCTCAAAACCCAAGTCGGTTCACGCCATTCCACTGCTCAGAATCCTCCATGCTGTCTCATCTCACCCGGAGTTAAAGTGAGAGACCATTTATTTCAGTGCTTCCAAAGGCTAGGCACATTTGGCCTGCCCAGCCCACCTCCAACCTCATCTGCCTTCTCTTCCCCACCTGCTCCCCTCAGTCACGCTGACCTCCCTGAAGGACCCAGGCATGCTCCTGCCTCGGGCTTTTGCCCTGACCGGTCCCTCTGCCTGGAATGCTCTTTTTTGGGAGAGCCGTGAATCATGCTACCACATCCTTCAGCAAAGCCCTCTCTGAGCACCCATCTAAAACAGCACCCCACCCCAAACGCTGGCCCACCCGAGCCTCTGTATCCTGCTTTACTTTCTTCCACACTCTCTACCTGACATACTGTATTTGCTTGACCACCCCCTCCCCCATAGGGCAAACTCAGGGGAGCACGGTTTTATGTTTTGTTCACCGCTGTATCCCCAGCACCTAAATTGAACAATATCCAGCACAGAGCAGGCGCTCAACAATGTCTGTTGAATTAATGAATGAATGAGGAGAAAGGAGTTGGTATGGATTCTCGTGGCCCAGCTGAGAATTCGGGGTCCAGCCTGTAAGTGGAGGCCCAGCAGTGGGCCAGTGGTCTCCACCCTCTACCCACCTGTCAAGTCACTCTGCCCTCAGGAAGCCCCTTTCTGACCATTACTCTTAAGTACTGCTTGGAAAACCGGGGCCTGAGTCATCCCCCAGGGCCCTGACTAATTCTCTCTCCATCCCTTGGACCCACCTCCGAGATCCTTCCTCCACAGCATAATGGGAAATCCAGAGAGACCTCCCTATGGAGAAAATGGAAAGGAGCTGAATGATTTAAAGGAAAACTCAATTCTTCCTGGCTCAGCAGTTGAGAAAGCGCAAACTCTCAGGAAGCTAGTGCCTCTGAAAGTGAAACAGCAATAGAAATATTACTGGAAAATACCAAACAGGAAGAGAAGGAAAATTCCATTGGGGAAGCAAGGTCCTCTGTCGATCCTCCTTAATGGTCTCAGTAAAGCTTTTCAGAATGAAAACAAGGAAAGAACCGGAAATCAATCAGGCTGTCACCCTTCCTGTGGACTGGAGCTATGGCCAAGTCACCTCCACATCACCCTGGTCTGGCACAAGGGCTTGGCCAGTACCTGCTGTGGTGCAGGGCAGGTGCCATGTCTCCCCGGAGCCTCAGTTTCTCCATCTGTAACATGGGGGGTTACAGCACAGAGTGACTCTGAGAAATTAATTATGGGTGTGAAAGTGTCCTTTAAGCTGTGGAATACTCACATAAATGTAGGAATCAGTCACTCCTAAAGTATTAACAGAGAAGATTTTTTTTATAAAGAGTAAGTACTGCCACAAATAAGGCATGAAATTGTGCAGCCTGAGGTGGAGTGGCACAATGGTTAAAAAAGATTCCAGTCCTGGCCGGCTTTTTGCTCAGTGGTTAAAGCATCAGCTCTATTGGCCCTTGGACTAAATAAAGGGTCTCAGGTTTGATTCCTGGTCAAGGCCACGTACCTCGGTTGCAGGCTAGAACAGGAGGCAACCAATCAATGTCTCTCTCATATCGGTCTCTCTCTCTCTCTCTCTCTCTCTCTCTCCTCTACTTTCTCTAAAATACATACATGTGTGTGTGTGTGTGTGTGTGAAAAAAAAAATATATTAGAGGCCTGGTGCACAAAAATTTGTGCACTCGGCAGGGGGGAGGGGGGGGATCCCTCAGCCCGGCCTGCGCCCATTTGCAGTCCTGGACCCCTTGGGGGATGTCCACCTGTCAACTTAGGACCACTCCCTGGGGGATCAGGCCTAAGCTTGCAGTCAGACATCCTTCTGGCAGCCAGGGAGCCCTCGGGGGGTGTCCAACTAAAGGCTTAGGCCCCCAAGGGAGCTGTGATGAGGAAGCTGGGGTGACAGAGGAGCCACGCTGCCCCGCCCGGCCGCCCCGGGTCGCAGATAGGAGGCCCGGATGGTGGCAGGGCAGGCGGGATGGCGCTGACCTGCCCTGCCTGCAGTATGCAAATTAGCCGCCATCTTTGTTGGCTGTTAATTTGCATACCGCACTGATTAGCCAATGTGAGGCGTAGCGAAGGTACGGTCAATTACCATGTTTGTCTATTATTAGATAGGCGATATATATATCAATGGAAAAAATATCCTCGGGTGAGGATAAAAAACACACAACACATACAAATAAACAAAGATTCTGGATCTGGGTTCAAATCTCATCTCTGCCACTTACTGGCAGTGTGACTTTAGACAATTTACACAACTTCTCTGTGCTGCAGTTTTCTCATATGTAAAATGGGAATGACAGTAGCACCAACTTTAAAGGACATTAAAGGGTAAAAGAGTTAATGCACAGAAAGCATGTAGAACAGTGCCTCACTCAGAGTAGGTGTCATGGAAGTACTGGCTAATATTACTACTGTGGAAAGCTCCCTCAATTCAAGTGACTACTCTTTTTTTTTTACTCAAAGGCTTTCTCCAAAAAGCCTTCCCTACTTCCCTCAATTGGAATGGATCGCCTCCTCACCCTACTTCTCCTTTAGCTCCATGGACTCCAGGCTCAGCCCAGAACAGCCTCTGTGCCGGGATGGCTGAGTTCACCCACACACACTACTTTATTGCTAAATCCTGCCATACAGATCTGTGTTCTAACCTTGGTTCCTGTATTCTCATCCGAAGTTAAGCTCCTTATGGGCAGGTACCACTTAACCCCTGGCTCATCCTTGTATCCACACAGCTCCTGATAGTGGCCTGTGTATGGCAATTCCTCAGTCAACACAGGCCAAACAAAAATTATGAAGTCAGAGTGGCAGACGCCACTGCAGCCTCTGCCCCCAACCTGCAGGAAACCCACCACCACCTCCACCCAACCTCAGAAGGCCAGGACCTAGCTCTCTGCTTCAAAGTCACAAATTCCAATTTATTTTCCATGGCCAAGCCTGGCCTCCCCCCTTGCCCCCATCACCTCTTGGCTATCTGAGCACAAGACATGAAACTGCTGGGGGGGAGCTCTTGACCGCAGGCAAGTTCAGTTTTGCTAAATGACCAGAGGAAGGAAGCACACCTGTTTTAGATTTGCTGTGTAACTCCTATTTTACGGGTCAGAAATACTTTAGGGGCAGGGAGAAGACAGGGCAGGCCTTAAGGGTTAAGTCCTGGGATATCAGTCATGTTCTGAAATTGTCACATTAGAGGATAGTCACCTGATCTCCTTTAAGGAAATTTGGGTTCCTTGTTGATAAGGAAGGGCCAAGGTACCACTAATTTTTGTCTTAGAACAGCACAGACAGCCTCGCCAATCCTTGGGGAGGGAACACTTAGTGATGCAATGAGGAGACATGACAGTTACAAGACATTTTGTGCACCTGTAGTTTGGGAAGCACCAACTCTGCGCAGAATTTCTCTATAAAATAAGGCAAGGGGCCCTGGCCATGGCTCAGCTGGTTGGGCGTAGTCCAGTGCACAGAAAGGCTGCTGGTTCGATTCCTGATCGGGGCACATCCCTGGGTTTCAGGCTCCATCCCAAGGAGGCGGCGTGCAGGAGGCAGCCAACTGATGCTTCACTCTCACATTGATATTTCCCTCTCCCTTCCTCTCTAAAAATTATTTATCAAACACTACTCTCTTTATAAAAAGCTAACTAAATAAGTAAATAAAAAAAATAAGTCAAGTGCTGCATTAGCATCTCATTAATGGAATTCAGAGGCAGATGGGGGAGGGAGGAGAGAGAAAAGCCAACTCTGGGCCTCTTCTGGGGACCACCAAAGACTAGTGTGAGAGGGATAGGAATTAGGGCAAGGGGTACAAGAAGAGGAGCATTAAGTAAAGGGAAGGAGACACATAACACATTTCATTAAGTATCAGACTTACTATCTCTACTTAAATTGAGAAAAATAGTGGAACAAATTGATAAAAAGCATGTAGGCTTTGAATTCAGACTGCACAGGTGTGATCTTGGCTCTGTCACTTGGTAGCTGTGTGACGTAAGGTAAGTCATTAACCTCTAAGCCTCAGTTTCTTTACGCATAAAATAGGGGTAATACTATTTGTGGTGGATGGATGGCATTGAAGGCCCTGATTGATGGCCTGCCTGTATCCCAGCCTTTTGCCTTGGATTTTGCAGCTCCTCCTCTCTACTCAAATCCTGGCTCTGTGACTTGCTTTGGTCAACAGAATGCATAAGGGAAAGTGTGCCAGTTTCAAACCTCAAGAAACCTTATGGCAGTGGTTCTCAACCCTCCTAATGCCGCGACCCTTTAATACAGTTCCTCATGTTGTGGTGACCCCCAATTTCATTGTTACAAATTGAACATAATTAAAGCACAGTGATTAATCACAAAAGCAATATGTAATTATATATGTGTTTTCCGATGGTCTTAGGCGACCCCTGTGAAAGGGTCGTTCGACCCTCAAAGGGGTCGCGACTCACAGGTTGAGAACCACTGCCTTATGGGCTTCTGTTCTTTCTTGGAACCACCATATGAACAAGGCTAGCCTGTTTGAGGATGAGAGACCACATGGAAAGGATCACATAATTGTCGCAGCCAAGGCCATCCTAAACCATCTGAACCCCAAACATGGAAGAGAGCCCAGCTAGGAATAGCAGGGCTGCACACCCACCCCACACTGACCACAGATGCCTGAGTTAACCTAGCTAAGACCAAAAACACTACTCAGTTGACATGTCCTTATTATAGTTGAAAGCAGGGGTTGGAAACTACAGACTACAGGTCGGCTGCCTGTTTTTGTAAATAAAGTTTTATTGGAACACAGATATGCCCTTTCATTTATATACTGTCCATGGCTGCTTTCAAGCTACAATGGCAGAGTTTAATAGTTGTGTTGAAGACTGATCTGCAAACCTAGTATTTACTATCTGGCCTTTTATGAAAAGTTTGCTAACTCCTGGTTTAAAACCACTGAGTTTAGGGTGATTTATTATGCAGCAATAGCTAACTGATACAATACCTGAACCTCTTCTAGGGTGATCATGAGGATTAAATGATCAATTGGAATCCTGCCTGGATAGCTCAGTTAGTTAGAGTGTCGTCCCAATACACCAAGATTGCAGGTTTGATCCCCAGTCAGGGCACACACAAGATCAACCAATGAATGCATAAGTAGGTGAAAACAAATTGATGTTTCTCTCTTTCTCAGTTTCTCTAAATATCAATTTTTAAAAAACATAAATAAATGATCAATTAGTGGTTAGCATGAAGCATGGAGAATATATTTCTCTTCTGGGAAATCAATGGAAAAACTGGACTTGATATGCAGGCATTTCTCTCACATTACTTTTAAAGGATAGGACTTCAAAGGAGAAAGTATCCCAAGCCAAACCACAACTACCAAGTATGGCTCTAACCTTTTCAGTCAATTACTTTCTTAGAACTGGAGATTGTGACCATTAACCAACTGGAACTGACTTGACAACTCATGTTTGCCCTGGTGTCAATCAAGCCACACATCAATGATTTTATGTGAAAAGGACCAAAAGACAAGTCACAACTTCCCAGCAAGGCACACGAGACAGTCTCTTCCCTTTGTGGCTCCAACCTCCCTCGGCCATCCCCCACCACTTCTGCCCTGCTGAGCCTCCAACCATTCTCTCCCAAGCCTTCAGGCCTGAGCACAGCTGTTCTATCCCTTCTGCATGGAGAGCCTTCCTCTTCACGTCCCTGCCTGGGGAATTCCCACTCATCCTTCCAGAGTCAGCTCAAATGGTGCCTCCTCCTGAAAGCCTTCTTTGACTTCCCAGACAGAGTTGAGCCCTCCTAGCCCTATGCACACACTAGCATTCCTTGGGTCGTGATACTGTCTCATTAGCTGTATCTCTCCCCCAGGCTAGTCCCTGAGAAGCTGCAAACTGCGCGTCTTCAACTACAAACTGAGATGCTTCCGTCTTTGAAAGCTGGCCACCATTTATTTTCTCTGATGTCCCCCTGCCTAGCAGGCTGCTCAGAAACTGTTTGCTAAATGTGGGTTTTTTTCCCTAAGAAAAAAAAAAGGTTAGACACGATACTATTTATTCCTTAGGAAACATGTTATTTAACTCAACTCTGTGGATGCCGACAAAATATAAAGTGTCGGTATGCATTAGCATGTATTTAAAACTGATGTCATGATGCGTCTTGACTTTTTCAGCTGTGGTGGAAACATTTACTTAATGATAAAAGAAACAAGACTTCAGCAGAAAACAACTGGATGAGAACTGCTTGGCTGCCCAAAAGAACTACCAAGTTACTGGCCTCTTTTATCATCTTTTAAAAAATATATATATATTTTTATTGATATCAGAGAGGAAGGGAGAGGGAGAGATAGAAACATCAATGATGAGAACCACTGATTGGCTGCCTCCTGCACACCCCACACTGGGGATCAAGCCCGCAACCTGGGCATGTGTCCTGACGGGGAATTGAACCGTGACCTCCTGGTTCACAGGTCGATGCTCAACCACTGAGCCACGCCAGCCGTGCTATCATCATTTTTTAACACAGACAACCTGAAGGGATAATATTTCCACCTACTAAAGGTTTGTTCTCTCTTCCCAAGAGCTCAGGTCCTCACTGTCTCTCCCCTGGACTATACTGCAATTGTCTTCTAACTCTGATCCCAACTTCCCCAGATTGTGGCAGCTGTTTATATAGCCTGGGATGCTCCCCAACCATGGCTCTGGCTAAATCCATCCCATTCCTGGCTCAACAGTCTTCAAGGACTCCCCTGGGGTAGAGGTGGGTACAAACTCAGGCCCCCACCTCTCTCATGTTGTCATCTTTCATTCCCCAAGTGAGGCCCACTGCAAAAAAGCTCTGGTTTCCAAGAAGCTCCTCCCTGAGGTTTTACATGTACACACACATATATAACCACACACATCCAGAGGGACACACTTTCACATTCACGTGTACACACACAGCACTGACACACTAGTGCTCCTGCAGGCTGCAGTCACCCCTTTCTTTGCAATGAAATTCCCCTTCCACCTCTAGGTTCAGCTCAAAGTTGCCTCCTAGGTGAAGACCTTGTTAAATTTCCCAAGACAAAAACACTGGGAGACAAATGATGGAGAGACAGTGTGTCAGTCTCCTCCAGCGGCTTAGGCCAGAGATTACTGACAAGTCTTCTGCAGCCTTTCTTCCCTCCCCTCCTAACTCACCCTGGTACCAAGAGATCTCTGAGCACATTCG
This sequence comes from Myotis lucifugus, assembly GCF_000147115.1. NCBI lineage: Eukaryota > Metazoa > Chordata > Mammalia > Chiroptera > Vespertilionidae > Myotis > Myotis lucifugus. Next base: position 2,498,176 of record NW_005871228.1, on the reverse strand, counting down.
AAGTGCTGGGTAAAAGCTGGTTACATTGAAAACACAGTCCTTCTTCCACATGATTCTAAAAGGGAAAATGCCCATGATGCTAGTGGTGGTGGTGACCAGGTGTGTGTGTGCCCCAGGACTCACGTGGGAGAATAGGAGGATGCCTAAGTGTGGGACAGAGGGAGGCACAGATACTGGGGGGGGGGGGGGGGGGGGGGGGGGGAGGAGAATGAACTATAGTGGCGTGCCACTAGAAGCATTGAAGGGAGGATCTGTGGACTGGCAGCTTGTACCCCATGCCATACACAGTAACTCTCAACTCAGGTCTAATGTTAAAAACAAACACCAGGCCTGGCAGACAGGGGGGCATTCAACAACCCTATAGGTTCTTGTCCAACTGATAAAAGGAAACTGGGCCTGAGATTAAGCAGGGTGCTAGAAGTAGGTGTTCCTGGAACCATGGATGAGGGGCAGATGGAAGGCTCTGGGGTGTTCAGGGCTGGATCTACAGCATGCCTGGCCTCCAAAAGCTGTCTGGCTAAAAATAATGTGAAAACCAGGCTGCCTCCTGGCTGCCTGACCAGGCTGGATGCTGGCCCCAGATTAGGAGGCAGCCCCACACAGAGGGCATCCGGTGTCTCTACATCCCCAAAACAGCTCCGACCAGAAGACCCTGAGGGAGGGTTAAGGAGAGGCCACTGTTGCATTAGTGTTCTCAAAGTGGGCCGAGGATCAGCAGCAAAAGATCACCTGGGAACTTGTCAGAAATGCACATCCTCAGGCCCCAACACCAGGCTTGGTGCACCAGTCACTGTGGGAGGTGGATCCAAGCAATTTGTGTTTTGACCAGCCCTCCAGGTGATGATTTGAGAACCACTGTCTAGTGTGACCCTCCCTGGCTGTTCCCCTCCTCCTCACTAGAAGAAACATCTGGTAGCCTCAGTTCCTCAGCATATGGAATGGGAACAACTTCTCAAAAGACCAAAGGGCTCGAAGTCACAACCCAATAGGTGAAATGCAGCCCAGAGATCTTTTCCAAAAAAATTATATCTGCTCACATCACTTAGCAGCTAAATCCATTCCTTGGCCCTCACTGTGCTTAACCTCCCTGACCCCAGCACTGCCATCCCACTGGGGCCCTGCCAAACTCTCACCTCTCAATTCCAGCTACAGGAACTTTACCTGCAGCTCCCTGAACCACCAGGCTTTCCTCTGCAGCCAAGGTCAACACCCCTCCCCCATGATAAAGGCCCTCCCTGACCACCCCTCCCCTTCAGCCCCAGGTAACACAAAGCCCCATCACAACAGTCATCATGTACACTTCAGCCTGGGACACAGCATTCAACTAGAGGGGCCGCTTCAGCACTGAGCAACAGAGGGCACAAGAAGACCCATGGGAAATAATTGATGGCAGAATGAAGCCAAGTCTTAAACACACTTGACATTCCAGCTATAAAGCATTATTCCTCAGTATTTGACATAGTCTTAATTGTAAGTAGGAAAAAATGTTTACTAAAGTTTGAAAGCCATAAAGGAAGACTTTAGTGAGTAGGCAGAATGACAAGCAGCGGGAGAGAAAGGAGATTTGCCTACCTGGCAGGTGGCCATGGAGTAACAAGGCGGATTCAGGGAGTCCAGCACCTTTGGCTGTGACTCTCCTGATAGCTAGGCTGGGCCTTCCTGGCACCTTCCATACCCAGGAATTTTAGGTTCTCCCAGCTCAGCATCTAGATAAGCCTGGACCATGCATAAGGTGGTAGGGAGCCTCTTTGCTGTTCCCCTTACAGTTCAACTACAAGCCCACGATCCCAAAGACTCACAGAGAGATTTCGCCTTCCCTAAAGCAACATCTGGGTGGCCACCTGGCTACTAGCTTCTTGTCATCTAGTTGAGACACCTGGGTGCTTAGGAAGCCCAAAGTCCATGCTTCTGAGGTGTGGTCCCAAACTGACCCCAGGGAGAGGTGGGGTCCACCACAGACTGCCCATGCTGTCTTCAGCAGACCAATTGGGAAAGGGATGCTCTGGGGACCTGGGACCTCAGAGAGAGAAAGCCAGGCAGAAAAATTAAAGGTGGGCAACCCCTGACTCCTCCCCACAGGAAAACAAAAAAGATCCATTTCCAAGCACCAGCTGGCAGGTAGGAGCCTGTCTCCCACCTGGCTGGACATCCAGTCCTAAAAGGAACTCACACTCGTTATCAGCCTCTCCCTACCCTGCCTGGGCAAAAGTTTACAAGAGGGACAGCCGCCTGACAGCCGCAGCAGGACACTGGGCCTCAGATGTCATCAAAACACTGCGCTCCACCAGAAGATGGAACAAGTATTATTTTATGGGGAAAGGGAGGCTCACAAAAGTGTGAAGGGGAGGAGAGGGCCCAGTCTGGCTGTAATTAACTGGCCTGCTTCAAAGGGGGACTCAAGATGGCCTGATACGTAAGGCCGAGGGTTGTCACAGAGTTGCCCCCCTTACCCCTGGGACAGTGTGGGGTAGAAGTAGGGTCAGGACGGAAGGTGAGGATTGGAGGGGTGGGTCTCCTATCAGCGGAGACGAAGGGCGGACCCCCTCCCGGAAAAGCTGGCTCCAGCACAAAAGATAGCCCGCATTTGGCTCCGGGGGTGGGGCAGCGCTGGGCGTTCAGTGGGATTTACATATGCACTTTTAGAGACAGCCGGTCCGGATCTACCGCCAGGAATGCAGCGTAAGACGGGGCGAGTCCCTCCCCAGCTCTGGACCGGCTTCCCATCAATAGGCTGGGGGAGTAGGGGAAGAGTAAAGATAGACAAGAGGAAACGCTCTTTTAAGTCCGGGACAGCTCTGAGTCTGACTTTACTCCTCCTCGGGGGCGGGAAGGGCTGGCTGGGTGTCTCTTTCTTGGGCAAGGCCGGGCGGGGCTTTCTCGTCAGGCAACTTCCGAAGCGGGCACCTGGCTGTGGGCTCAGAGAGGGGACGTTCTGGGGGCAGCAGAGAAAGAGGGTATTTTTCAGGAGGCCGACGATGGGGGGGTGGGGGGGCGGGCGGGGGAAGTGCGCCGAGGGGGGCAGAATCAGGAAGGAACGTGGGAGCCCTGACCCCAGGGTCCTAGCAAGAAGCTGTTGATGTAGGGACTGGAAACCGAGGCAGTGCCTCAGTTTCCCCACGGGCACAGTGGCCCTGGAAGGGGCCCAGGGGCGCCTTACCTTCTCCTTCTTGCCGGACCCGCTCTCCTCCGCGGCCGAGGCAGCACACTTGTTGAGCAGTTTCTTGCCTCCGCAGGCTGTGGGGCTCCAAGTGCGGCCGCCCGAGCAGGCGCCCCCCGGGGGGTCCCCGGCACTGCCCACGGCGCTCTCCACCTTGATGAGGCGATGCTTGGGGGAGATGTAGCGCACCTCGGCCGGCGTGGCCGGGCGCCGCTCGCTGCTGCTGCGGTAGAGGTGCGGGGAGCCGGAGGACGAGGACGAGGACGCGGCGGCGCCCGCACCGGAGGAGGCACAGCAGCAGCCCGCGGCGCCCGACGCGGACGAGGCGGAGAAAGCGCGCTGGCCCCCGCCCGGCTCCCCGCTGCCGCCGCAGTAGTCCAGGGCGGCACATCGCGCGCAGTTTGCGCAGCGACGAGCCGGGGCCGTTGTAGGGGTCCTCGAAGTCGCGCTCCTTCTGTGCGCGGTAGGCGCGGATGAGGTCGCTCGTGCTGCCGCTGTCGTCGGGCAGCGAATTCCCGACAAGGCCGAGAAC
>NW_005871228.1:2464745-2493525 GCF_000147115.1 Myotis lucifugus | reverse complement strand
CCCAGCCCGCCCGGCAGACCCCGTCCCTTCCCCCCGGAAGCCGGCCGCCAGACCTTGGCCCAAGCCCGCCCCCTGGCGCCCGGGTCTCCGCAGGCGCACCTCTCCCCCTCGGCACTCGCCACCTCCCGCGGTCGCCTCGGCGCCAGCTCGGGGCTCCAGGCCTGAGGGCGCCGAGGTCCCGCGGCGCTGCCCGCCCCGCCAGGTTTTCCGCCCGCCGCCGCCTGAGGCGAGAGGTAGCCATCCTGAGCCCGCAACGCTCGGAGACCAAACCCGTCCGCCTCCCCGGGGACCCGCGTGCTGTGTACCCCAGGCGTCCCCACTGTTGGGTAGGGTGCAAAGATGGATTAACGGGGAACATTTCTAGTTTACAGCGCGACCCGCCGGAGGAAATGGGGTGCAGAGACCCCTTAGGGACCGAGCGGCTACCCCCTTCTTACAGGGACGGAGACTCCGGTTCCGGCCAGGTGTGCCGGCCGGATCTTCGGAGTAATCTATGCTAATGAGCGTATTAGCTATCCGGCTGACGGCTGCGGCCGGGGGAGGCGGCGGGGGCACTGCCCTGCGCCAATCCGAGGGCCGGGCTAAGGACAGGTCGGAATGTTTGCTTACCTTTTCACCTCTGAGGTAGTCGCGGTTTTAACCCTGTTCACGGCCTACCTGGCAGAGGAAGCTATGGGAATGTTTAATGCCCAAATTGTAAGAGCTGACAAGACTCCATTTAATCCAGGGTCCTCGTTTTGCAGATGGAGAAACTGAGGCCCGGAGAAAGTCACCCAGGTACGCTGGGCGCCAGTTCTCCCTTCTGGGGGCTCCGAAATGATGTCATTTACACTAATCTCTACTTTGCAACTTAAGATCGTCCTTTGATTATTAATAAAAAAAGGAGGAAACTGAGGCAGAGGGAGGGGCCCAGCTTGCTTTTCAGGGCAGCGACATGCTCCAGGTAGGGACTAGAACTGCCTGGAAATGAGGTCACTGCCCCTAGAGCTGGTGTTCCTTTGAATTTGGCTGGGCAAGCCCCAGAATTTGACTTACCTTAAGGTCTGAGAACTGAAACCTGAGAAATTCTCTAAGAAATCTTACAGCACAGATTTTTAAAAATCTCAACTTGCTACCTGTATATTATAGTTGGGCATCGGGAGAGTCTCTTTTTTTCCTTTGTCCTAGCAACAAGACCAGAGGCTTTTTTGGCCAGGACACAGCCCTGGCCACACTAGAGGTGGAGGTCAAACTCTGAGGCTGGACAGGAAGGGATCCACAGCTGTTTACTGTTCCTCTACTTACTCTTCCTGAGGCCACAGTTGCAAAGTGGCAGAACTGGGACTCAGACTTGGGTCTTTCTCCGAATCATTTGCTCTGTCCACTCAGCTGCACACAATGAAGCCATGGCATAGACTGCAAATTGTCCTTCCCGGATCAAGTTATTTGCTCGTGCCCTCTTTGGTCAGATTGCACTGTCATCTTCTATAATCCAGTAAAATGTTTCAGACCCACACAATTACAGACACCATTGCCATCTATACAACCCATTCATTGTCGTGTGTGTGTGTGTGTGTGTGTGTGTGTGTGTGTGTGTGATGTGTCTAGGGCAGTGGTCGGCAAACTGCGGCTTGACAAACCACGGCTCGGGAGCCACATGCGGCTCTTTGGCCCCTTCAGTGTGGCTTTTGCACAAAATACCTGCTCTTCCACAAAATACCGACTTCTGCACATAGGCCACGAAGTTTCAATCGAACTGTACGTGCGCGCCTGCACATGGTATTTTGTCGAAGAGCCACACTGAAGGGGCCAAAGAGCCGCATGTAGCTCGAGAGCCGCGGTTTGCCAACCATGGGTCTAGGGCAGCCGTGGGCAAACTACGGCCCGCGGGCTGGATCCAGCCCGTTTGAAATGAATAAAACTAAAAAAAAAAAAAAGACCGTACCCTTTTATGTAATGATGTTTACTTTGAATTTATATTAGTTCACACAAACACTCCATCCATGCTTTTGTTCCGGCCCTCCGGTCCAGTTTAAGAACCCATTGTGGCCCTCGAGTCAAAAAGTTTGCCCACCCCTGGTCTAGGGGATGGTGGAAGGACCCAGAAGTTGACCTGGGCTAAGATGTTTATTTTGAGTATTCCTAGACTTAAATATCTCAAATTACATTTTAAGTCATTCTGCTGCTCTGTAAGCACTTAATTATCCTGCAAGTAAGGGAGGCCTGAATAGAAAAACTGGAGGACATTCTCATTTAAGTCCCACCTTTCAACCAACCACAAATCTTCTCTGGCTCCCTCCCTCCCCTCCCATCTCTGCTTCTAGGCTCAGGAAGGAAGATCAGCAGATCCTGGCAACAGGCCAGGTGACCCGGGACAAGAGAGTCCTCTCCAGGATCTGGAGATTTGTTTCCTGCATGTGGGTTGCACATGGAAGCGTTGTCTCTGCCTTTTTCAAAGGGTTAGGAAGAAACGTTATATTTCACAACTTATTTTTTCATTTCACTTTCAGCAGGCCATGGGATCAGACCCACTTTTCCATGTGATACCTTGGCTGGGGTGTAATTTGCAAGCCAAAATTATTGTAATACTATAGTATTATGCCAAGAACTTCCAGCACACTTGTGTATCTGCTTAACCCCTACACAGTCTGTATGTAATTAACCCTACTCAGCATCCCAGCAATCTGGTGTGTATTCCCAGTTTATAGATGGGTAACAGGCCTAAGGTGGTATTTACTTTAAGCAGGCAAAAAAGACATGGGTGTTTTTCTTTGGGAACTAGTAGAGACACATCTCACTAGACTCAGAGTCAGAGTCATCATTCTGAAAGGAAACAGAAAAGTTTCCTAAGGACAATGTTGGAGAAGTAGTGTGTCAGGTGATTAGAGGAGACAGGGCCTTGCAGGAAAAGGATCCCAGCACTGGGAGGGTTACAGCTGGACAGACTCTCTTTTCAGAGCGCCCGCCTCTCTGTTTTTAGAAGGAACACTGGGAGCCGTGAAGGGAAGAGATTGAGTTAAGAGCTGGGATTGGCACCCAATCTCTTGACATCACAAACCCAACACTATGTCCATCAATCATTCTTGGCATTTTTTAATTTTTGTGTCCCCCTCCCACCTCCTCCCCTCCCCTCCCTGGTTTTCTTACTGGAAGGATTCGGTATGGCCCTGTTTCAGTTTCTGCCCTCTCTCAACTTCTCCCTTTAGACCAAGATGGGGACATGGCAGCTCTTTTTTCTGTACCTCCCTCCAGTATCTGCTGGTAGACTATACATGGGTAGAGGCCTGGAAAAATTGTGCCACCAACCAAACAGACTCATCTACTTTTTTTCATTTCAGTCCACCAAATGTTAATGTTAGTTCCCTGCTGTGTGCCAGGCCCCAGGGCAGGAAGGAGTCTGGGTCAGAAGCATAGATTTGGAAGCTGTTAGTGCTCAATGAAGATCTGAAGCAAAACTATCCGTCATCATTGACACCTTCTTTCATTCCTACTCCATGCTACCCATGAGCAAGGAGTATGCAGAATCCTACCACATATCTCAGCTGCCTCCAACTGTCCTTCATCTCTTGCCTGTGTCATTGCAGGTGTCTCTTACTCATTTCCCTGCTTCTGTCTCAGCAGCCAGTGATCCTATTAAAAGAATATGTTTATGGCTCTCTGCTCAAATTTCCCATTAAATCCCCATTTCCCTAATAGTACATGCCCAAATCCTCACAGGGCTCATAAGGCCTTACCTGATCTCTCGTCCCCTTACATTTCTGACCTCATCTTCTGTCTTTTCTCCTGCTCCAAACAGGCTGCCTCTTCCTCGGGGCTTTTGCACTAGCTCTCCTAGCCCGACATGCTTGCGCCCAGCTGTCTCCATGACTCACCCCTCACTCCCTTCAGGTTTTATTTAAACATCACTACTCAGTGAGGCCTCCCCTGGGCAACATATCTAGAATTGTCCCCATTCAACAATTAGTATCACTCATCCCCATTTCACACACAGCATATTTTACTGATTTTTCTTGTTTATTTGTTGCCTTGCCCCATGATGGGAAAGAGATCTTTCCTCTTTGTTGACTGCATATCTCCAGCATCCAGAACAGTGATTGACACCTAGTAAGCACCCAATTAATATTTGGTGAATGAGTGAATGTGAGTGGTTGATCATGAAGGGTAAGATGGCAAAGGGCTAAAGCTTGACATTTCTGCCTCAGAACTGGTGCTTGTTATTAGCATTGGTCTGGAGGTGGGAACATGTCAGACTTACTGTGTTCTGGAATTCTATTCCCAGATTATCTCTCTTTTTATTTTATTTATTTTATTTTAAATATATATATATACATATATATATACATATATATATATTGATTTCAGAGAGGAAGAGAGAGAGAGAGAGAGAGAGAGAGAGAGAGAGAGAGAGAAACATCAATGATGAGAGAGAATCATTGATCTGGTGCCTCCTGCATGCCTCCTATTGCACAACCCTGGCATGTGCCCTGACCAGGAATGGAACCATGACCTCCTGGTTTAGATCAATGTTCAACTACTGAGCAATACCAGCTGGGCTATTTTTTTATTAAAATTATTACAGATGTTCCTCATTTCTCTCCCTTTGCCTCCCTTCACCCTACCTTGCCCTCCTGTCCCTCAGGCCCTAACCACAGTGTTGTCTGTGTCCATGTGCTATGCATATATGTTCTTGGATGGCAATTCTCTTTACCTTCTTTTGTCCAGTCCACCACACCCACCTCCCCTCTGGCATCTGTCAGTCTGTGCCATGCATCCACGACTCTGGTTCTATTTTGTTCCTCAGTTTATTTTGTTCATTAGATTCAACATATAAGTGAGATCATATGGTAGTTGTCTTTCTCTGACTGGCTTTTTTCATTTTGCATTATAATTTCCAGGTCCATCTATGCTGTTGCAAAAGGCAAAGACCGTGTCTCTTAAGCCGAGAAAGCAGAACGAGAATCTTCCCTGTCCTCCTAGCATCCAGATGGGGCTCCAGGAGGGTTGTGGCGCCCAGGCAGCCTCTTCCACGCAAGTCCCAGTCATGCTGACATGCAAGCCTGTCTGCAGTGTCGCTGAGCCAGCTGTTGTTCCCTCCACCCAGGTACAACTAATCTTAGGAATCTCATTACTGGTTGAAAGATAATCCTCTGTATCTAGATTAAAGGCTGTGTTTTGACCATTACCGCACATTGAGCATTGAGCCGACAGTTTAATTGAGCTGTTTATGCCGCTGCCTTGATCTCTTCCCAGAGAATTTACAACTAATTCCGAGTGTCTCTACGAATTAAGTGGGCCTCTCCCAACATGCTTTGCCTGTAGTTTGCCTGTGCCAAGTCCCACTTGTCCTTGTGTTACCCAATTATGGGCTCTCAGCTCACAGCTGTCACTGGCTAGTACCACTTCCAGCCCACATCCTCCCTGAGGTGGCCTTAAGAATATGGCCCTGAGAATGGCCATAGCCCAGGACAGCCTCTGTGATATCTGCAACAGAAAGGTGGGTGGAGGTGAGAATTGAAAAGGGAGTAGAAAAGACAGAGTTTCTATCTACCCCTTTGAAGTCACCTCCAGGCAACTGACAATAACCCCCTAACAAGAAAAGGGTATGAGTACCTTTAGCACAGTTAAGCGTGATGGAAGGAAAAGAATTCTGGACTGAGGTTGAGACTTCCTCTGTGTCTTCTGGGACTCTTGGTGTTAATATTTATGAAATGGGACATGGCAGGTCATTGTTTCTCATTCTGTGTTAGGGAAGTGTCTAAGGGTGGGGATGCCATATTTAGGGAAAAAAATAACATTAAAGGACATCCATGCACTATTTGGGACATATGTATAGTAAAATATTATTAGTTGTTTATAGAAATTCAAATTTAACTGGGTGTCCTGTATTTTATCTGGGGATCTCAAGGGTCCCTGAGTGGGGGGGGATGATAAAGGAGCCTCCCCACCCCTAGCCCAGCTGATGAAATGGACAACAGCAGACATTCACAACCCCTGCTGAACATTAGAATTACCTACAGCGTTTATACAGTGCCCAGTGACGAGTCTGTTTTTCAGACCAATTGAATCAGAATGGGGAGGAGGGTAGATTCAGGCATTTGTGGTTTTGTTTGTTTGTTTTTAAATCTCCCTCGGTGAGTCCAATGTGGGCCAGGTTTGAAAACCACTGGACTGGAGCAGGGGTTCTCAAAAGTGAGGTCCCTAGGCCAGAGCATCAGCTTCACTCGAGAGCCTGTTAGAAATACAAATTGTCCTTTTGACTTTCAGTTCTTCAGAACCAGAGGTGGGGGGTGGAGGAGGTGGCTCAGCAAGCCCACCAGGCGATTCTGCAGTAGCTACAGTCTGGGAGCCAGTTGGAAAGTCCCTTTGATGAGAATAGAGCTCCGTCCTTTGGGGTCTGATGTACAAATGGGTGCTAGGAAAGCAAATTAGTTGAATTGTTTTGCAATGATGCATCTCAGTGGTCAAACTGCCTCTCCTCTGGCAGTTGCAGTGTAAATTATGGAGGTTGCAAACCCTGAGTGCAGTGGCTTTTCAGTCCCAAACATCAGTCCGATGGCAGTCTTGAAGGCCACCATTGGCACCTGGAGCTTACTGGCAGTAGAACAAGTTAGGGCAGAAGAGTCAGAAATGGACCATAGGTGCCTGAGGACATAAGGTTACCTCAGGTCAGGCATCAGGTAGCCTGAAGGCCCAGCAGATGGGGCTTGAAGCATGTGGTCGAAGAGGAAATAGAAAGTGTGGCAGAAAGGAAACAGGGTTAGGGCACAGTAGGTCAGCCAGGTCCCAAGGAGGCTGGGGCAGTGGAAATCAGTGATATCTCCAGGGCTGACCACTGCTTCTGTGAGGAGCCAGGACCAAGGCAGGCCTGGCAGACTGGAGGAGGTGGGTGTCAGAGGCAGAGAAGGAAGGCTGTGTTTGTTCTGTTTTGTGTTGTTTTGTGTTAAGAAGCAAGTATCCATCAAGAGCAGAGCAGTGGTTTTCTGCAGCTGAGAAGGATTTAAATACCAAGCCCACTAGTGCCATCAGGTTTTCTTCTATGGGGGTCTCACAGTCCCAGATTGATTGGTTTCAGGGATGTCAGGCGCCCACCATGTGTGACTCTCCTGTCCTTGAAAGACATCTGAGGGGCAGACAGTAGGGGTTGTGCATTATTCATTTCTGTCCACTCCCAGGATGCGCTCAGTTCTTGCCAAATGCTAGGCCCTGAGTGACTGTGTGTGGAACTGAATCCAGGAGAGATCTAACAAATCAAGGCTCTTAAATATGAGTTATCACCTCAAGCCTAATGAACCACATTCCCCATGCAAAAAGGCCCTCGTCACCCTGGCAGAATCACTGCAGACTCTTTCCTTGCTGCCTCCTTTTCTCTATTCCTTGCACTCAGCACCTCTCCTGGGCAAGGCCAGATGCTAGACCAGACCACTCCTGGGGGCTTTGTACACTGTAGGGAACAATAGAGAAAGAAGGGACGCAGCAAACATTGACACCTCAGAGATTACCCTTCCCTGGGTTCCAATGTGAATGACTTGGTGTGCTGGTGTGTGAAACGATACATCTAAAGAGTTTAATTCAATTCTCATCTCCCAAATAAACTTTAGAGTTCCTGAAAGGGTGAAATATTACAGTTGGGAAAATTATTTATTTCTTCAGTGTTAAACCGCACTCACAAAAATGCTCTTCTGATGATGCAATTTCCATCCTTTCACTCTGGCTGTAATATTTAGAGACGATTTTTAAAAATCACTTTCCACGCATAATTTTCTCCTGATATACTTTGTTATTTTTCCCCCCTTCTTGAATTAAAATGGTTGACATGCTGCCATTTGAGGCTTTTCTAAGTGGGATGGCTTGGTCTCAGCCAGAGCCAGGGAAGAGTTAAAGTTGCAAATGGCTCTCTGCCCCCAATCGGAATTTGGGGGTGGATTCGGGGTGGAGACTGCCCAATTGTCTGTTCTTCTCTTCCCCTCCCTAGGGTTGAGTACAGGATGTGGAGTCTCCCAAAATAACTCAGACCCTGTGGGTAAATGCCTGCTGGAGTTGGTTTGGAATAGAGGATTCTCAGGATCAGAGGTGAACTTGTGTGGCCAAATGATCTGATCTCCTGGGCTCGAAAGAGGAGCCCAGTCACCTTCCAAGCCAAACGAACAAGCCCTCAGTGGGCTGCAGGGAAGCCAGGTGACTGCTGTTGGCTTCTTTCACTCAGGTGGCCTCTAATAGAGTGACCTTCTCCAGAGAGGTCAGCGGGCATGGCTTGGAGAGACACTGGCAGTTCCAAGTCTGTCATTGGAATTTCTGGAGCTTTGGGAGCTTACAAGGCGCGGTAGAAGTACCACTTGCTGCACATGTCCGGAGGAGGGAACTGTTTGGGTCATGCAGCTTCCCAGCGTCATGGTGAGTGGAGGGGCTCAGAGCCCACTCTGATCCCTTTAGTGCTCATGTGCAGATAATGGTGGATTTGGGGGCTCTAGATGGCGGCTCCCTTCACCCCCAAGGCTGGGGCAGCATTTCATTCATACACTTTGAGTCTGGAGCTGTGAAACTCAGAGAGAAACATTGCTTTCTCCCTAAATCTCCTACTTTTATCTCTATGTACAACTCGATTCGTATTTCCGTTTGCTCTCATTTGTGGACGCCTTTGTGGTGGCTATAACCTTTTTATGTTATTATTAGGCTTCAAGCACAGGAATCCACTTCTTCAGTGGACCAGTTTTGCTATAAGGTAGCACATCCACAACGGCTGTGGTGAGGGTCAGGAGTGCTCAAACCTGAGTGTGCCTCAGAGTCACCTAGAAGACCGTGTTAGAATGCGCACTCCCGACACCCTGCTGAGAAGCCCATTAGCGTCCTAGTCCGGTCTTGGAGTCTGCAGTTTTACATGAACCACAGTGGATACTGCTCAGATGGGCCAGTGACCCCACTTTGAGAAGCTCTGGCTAGTGTCTGAGCTCCAGTCCATGGCACAAGCCAGCAAGTCGTGGGTGGATGCTTTTCTGACTTTTGTCCCTGTGGTTCAACATTCAGAGGGTCAGCCAGCCTGCATCCCAGTGTCCCCGCAGGGGTCATATTGCTTCAACTGTGCACTCTACAGGGCACATAGTTGTTCTTATTTATCCTGAGCAAATCTCCCTCCAAGGCCAGTTTAATGGATCCTGAGGTGAAACAGGGATGAGGCAGGAGGAAGGGAGGAGAGCAAATGTGAACACAGTGCTGGCCACCCTGGTCCAGGTGTCACTCCAATGGTGCCTGCATTGTCCCACAGAAGCGCTTGTGCTGGACATCAACACTGCCACTTTGCAGCTGAGGAAAAGGGGGCGCAGAGTTCACACAGCTGGTATGGGTAGACTCAGGTGTATTCAACTTGAAGACCTTCTTTTCTTGTCTTTTTTCTTGAGGGGGGGTGGTGGTGGTGAGGGGGAAATGCACGCTCCTAAAATTTTTCCTTCAAGTTTTTATTTTGAAAAATTTCAAATTACAGAAAAATTGTAAGAATAATGCAATCTCACAGACCCTCTCATTGTTAGCATTTTGCCACATCTGCACCCTCTCTATTGATCATAATTTTGCTAATCCATTTGAGAATTACTTGGAAACATTGTATTGATTTACTCCTAAATATTTCAAGTCATCTCCAAAGAAAGGGACATTCTTCCACAAAACCTCAATAACATTGTCACTTGGGAAGGAAGTGTAACATTAACACATTACTATTTAATATCTGTTTTACTTTACCAATTGTTTATAAAATATCCTTGATAGTGTTGTTTGTTTGATTCAGCATCCAATCCAGGTTACTCACTGCATTTAGTTGTCACATCTCTTTAGTCATTTTTTTTTCATCTAGGATGCTATTTCATCTTTTTTTTCCTCTTTAGTAACATTGACATTTTGTAAGAGACCAGGCCAGTTGTTTTGGGGAATATCCCTCAATTTGCATTTGTCTCCTCATGATTATATTCTTCTTAGGGCTTCATGTCGGAGAAGAAAGGCTTTGCCCTTTTGATTGTACTCCACTGCCTCTTGCCAAGTGGGGATCAAGTTTGACCCTTTGAATTGTTAAAAGGACCAGTGATAGGAAGGAAAGCAGCATAGGGTGGTGGAATGAATGCAGGCCTTCAGAGCAACCTAATCAAGTTCAAGTGCTGGCTCTGATCGCTAGCTGATTGACCTTGAGCATATCAATTAACATCCCTAAAACCTGGTTTTCTAATTTGTAAATGTAGATGATTTCTGCTTTGCAGGATTATAACTAATGTACGTAAAGAACCCACCAGAGTATCTGATGTATAATTAATTGGAACTTCATAAATGGCAGCTGTTATTATTGTCTTTAATTACAATATACCAAAATATCCTATTTCTTCTTCTAACATATCTCTTAGAGGCACTTTTTTCTGTGTTTTCACATCTCTCCATTCTTGGGCACCTCTGTTTTCACTTTCTTCCTGTTGCCCACACACTAATATGTCCCTTCCATACCACCACTGGTTGCCCTAAAACAGTGATGGTGAACCTATGACACGCGTGTCAGAGGTGACACGCGAACCCATTTTTTGGTTGATTTTTCTTTGTTAAATGGGATTTAAATATATAAAATAAATATCAAAAATATAAGTCTTTGTTTTACTATGGTTGCAAATATCAAAAAATTTCTATATGTGACCCGGCACCAGAGTTAAGTTAGGGTTTTTCAAAATGCTGACATGCCGAGCTCAAAAGGTTCACCATCACTGCCCTAAAATGTGGTCCTTGCCGTTATATTCACCTTGCTTCCTTCTTCTCACCTGGCATTCAACATCTTCCGTAGTCTCACCTCATCCCACCTACCTGATTTTACCTCCCACCATTTCCTACGTGGGGTTGGCGGTAGGTTGGGAGTTCTGTGATTGCTTTTGATTTAGCTGTTAGCACTATCTTTCTCCTCCTCTCCCTCCACCTCCGGGTGTTCACATGTATCCGTTAGGGTATGTCACCGACAGGGGCTGCTTGTGGTATTTCAAGGAGGAAGGAATTTAATAAAGGGAGTTTATTACAAAACTGTTGGAAATTCTGGACAGAGCAGTTTTATTATCAGCTTTCACAGATAGGAATTTGAAGGGACTTGAAAGCCAGGAGAGGTGATCTCAGCTGCCTCCAATCCTGAGGCCCAAGATTTTCAGGAAAATACTTAGGCTGCAAAATGGCATGTCTGCCTAAGCCTAAACTTTGACACGGCCAGAACAGCACAAATCTGGCTTCTGCCTTTCCTCTGCCTACCACGTTGTGGCAAGTGCTTCTCATTCATGCATTTTATTCTAGGATCTGCAGACAGGGGGTTGGGACATGTACTCAGGGTTCCAGCCCTGTGACATGGGGCAGAGCACAAAAGGGGTGCTGAGCCAATGAAGGTCTCTCCCCGGGACTCTTCTGATGGAACTAGTGGGGAAGACTTTCTTTGGCTCCTGGAATTACAGCTGGAAGTACATGAAACTGGTTACCTGGCCATCTTCCCTAACTTCTGGGGGAAGCCCAACTGTGGTAGGACAGAATGAAGCACTCAAAGGGTGATATCAGAGTGAAAAACAGAGCTGGAGGGAGGGAGGGAGCGAGGGAGCAAGGGGGAGGGAGAGAGAGAGAGAGAGAGAGAGAGAGAGAGACCTTGATTTGGTCACACCTTTTGCCAGTGCAATCCATGTCCCCAATTATTTCAACCCATAAATTTATTTTTTTCTAAATGAATTTAAGTTGGATTTCTGTTAATTGCAACGAAAAGGATCCTAATGAATAGCAGAAGGGAGACACACAAGCATTGCAGAGTCAGAGTGTATTATGTGCTCTGCAAGAGTGGTTTGAGCACCCAGAGAAGCAGATAATAAGAAAGGAGTTCATCTCCATTTTTATCTTTTATCTTGGAAATATTATTTGAGCCATAATTTTATTTTACTTGTTATTTCTCATGGCCTTTGCTTCCTTTCAGAATACTCTTTTTTATTTCCTCCTTGTGATATTGTGATTTATTATAAATATTATTTGGTCTCCATCCTGTTCTTTGTACAGAGCTCCTAAAACCCTAGGAATTTCTTAAGTTATAAGAGCATAAAAGTGAAATGGGTATCTTGTTATTCGGAACAAGCCCCTTTCAGCCACGCCCAAGTTTATGTTGATGAGGTGACTTTTGGGAAGTCCCTAAGGATGGGGACTGGCTGTCAGGACAACCAACCATGGGATTGGAGGGTTGGAACTTTCAGGCACCCCTCACCTTTTTCCCTCCAAGAATGTGAAAGAGGCTGGAGGTTGAACTAATCACCAATGACTGATGATTTAATCAATCATGTCTAATAAAACCTCTACAAAAACCCAAAACCGGGTTCAGAGAGCTTCCAGGTTGGTGAACATGTAGAGATTCGGGGAGAGTGGCCCACCAGGAAAGGGCATGGAAGCTCTGTGTCCCTTCCCACGTACTTTGCCCTATGCATGTCTTCCATCGGGACGTTCCTGAGTTCTATCCTTTTATAATAAACCTGTAATCTAGTAAGTTATGTTTTCCTGTGTTCTCTGGGCTGCTCTTGCAATTAATCAAACCTGAGGAGGGAGTCTGAGAAGCTCCATTATAGTTGGTTGGTTAGAAGCACAGATAACTTAGACTTGCAATTAGCATCTGAAGGACGTGCAGTCTGGGGGGACTGAGCCCTTAACCTGTGGGGTCTGATGCTATCTCCAGGTAGACAGTGTCAGTATGGAGTTAAATGGAAGGATACCCAGGTGGTGTGGCAGAATTGCTTTGTGTGTGGAAAACCCCCACATCTGGTGTCAGAAGTGGTCTGGTAGTAATGTGAAAGTAAAGGGGATACATAGGAGTCTGTTTCCTTTACTTCTGTTTTCAAAATACTTCCTGTCTTCCAAATGCCAGATCAAATCTCTTTTTTCAGGTGCCTCCCTAACTACTTCACCCCATTTCTGAATTCTTGAAGTTCTTGGCACAGAACAGTTAAACATCAAATTATTTTTTAATTTTTGGGTGTGTTTTGACTCCCATTATTGACCGTGAACTCCTCAAGGTCACGGGCTACATCTTACATCCTCTCTGCACTCTCTCCTTCACCCCCTCATGCCAGATTTATCACTATTGACTGGCACTCAATGAATACTTAGGAGTTGATGACTGATTGTTCAGTGGAGAGGCTGAAGTTGCCGTGGGCAATTAACTGGAGGAGTAAGAGCGAAGGAGAGGGAAGCCAGCCATCTAGGAATAAGGAAGCCTTTCCAGAAAGGGTAATTAAGCTGGCTCAAATATGCTTGGCAAATGGGGTGGACCAAGTCCCAGGCAGTGCAGCTCTCCTAGTGGCCACCAGGGGGCGGCAGATGGCATGGTCTAAGTATCTAGTTGTCCCCATGGTGGCTGGATGAGCCAGTCAGCTAAACCCTGCTAGAAAGGAGATCTTGGGCACAGGTGATTTGCACAGGAGAAGGTGGCCTTCCAATTAGAAGGCTTGGAAAGTAGGATGTCTGGACCAAGGTTGGGAAAACCAAAGGATAAACACACGGATGGTGGACGTCAACAGGCATCTAAGAACATGAGCTGAATCCTCCAGAATCAAAGCAGTGAGTGAACTTCAAGAGATCTAGATATTCTGCTAAGAACAAGGGGCTTCAGGGCCTTGGTGAAGGAAGCAAGACATCCAGGCATGGTACAGTGGCCAGGGCAAAGTCTGGAAGGCAGGAGTCTTGGAGTCCCATCTCTAGCTTATAGGTTCTTAGCCCTTTGCCTGATGGATGCTTTTGCTGTGTGACCTAGGGATTGACCTTCCCCTCTCTGCGCCTCAGGTGTCTCATCGTATACAGAGAGGCTTGGTGTCTGGAGACTCAGAGACCAGCCCTATCTTTGCACTGGGATCCATGATGGCTAGGGATCCTTCTCACTTAAATGGTTTATGGGGTATGGGAACAAAGCAGTTCAGTTGGCTACAAAGTCATTTCTTCACTACCCCTGTCTGTGTATATCTGCTTTTCTTAAAGCTTTTGATGGGCCCTGACCCATGGGACAGGGTTGAAGCTAAGCAGTCTAACTTCTAGATGCACTGCCCCATGTCACAGCACACATCAAAACGTTCCCACATACTACTATAAATGCACTTATTTTTGCTTTAAAATAGTCTTCTAAGTTAGGGCATTTTTATAATTTTGCTTTCAAGATTATTTTGCTAATTTAATTTTCAGAGGCTATGATTTCTTAGAAAGCATCGGGCACAGTTAGGAATTCCTTGAAGTGAAAGGATCTACTAATTGTTTTCAACTATAATAAAATTTTTATGGATATCAAGTTGAATAATTTAGGGAGTTGATATAGTACTGTATTTTGTAGACAGTTAATGTTTTATTTTGGCGTTGTCACTGTGTGTCTTGGAGTCAACAAGCATGTTGGTGGTGTGCATTTCTTGAGGCCCTTGAAAAGCTTGTATGTCTTCAGTCCTGTGTCTATGGCCCCTGATGAATAAAATCCTCCTGAGGCAGCTGAAATGGGGCTTGGGGTGGGGGTCCTTTCTTTCAGTTATTACATTTTGTCTTATGTCTTCTGGCCCGGGAGCTGGAGGAAGCTTTGAGTGCATCAACAAGAAAGGGAGCCCCCCCCCCCACTTCCCTTTAGTCTCAGAACCTTCATTGTAAATCTGTTTTCCAGCCCAGTCGTATAGGCAGGCACCCAGGTGGCAGAATCTCCTTGCTCTGGGGTTTTTGTAAAGTCAGGTTTCCTCCCAGTTCTCTCAGGCACACCACATTCAAGCCGAACACCATCCCCATTGTCGACACTTCCACAGAAATAGATATCGCACAAAGGGCAATATCTCACCAGAGAATTTGTTTTCTCCTGCTGATAATTTCTCTCCATAAACATTTTCTGAGAGAGATGAATAGGTGTACCTTTCTGGATCAGCGGGCAGATGCTGGGGCGTGAAATGACTTTGCGTGGCATGTTTTATGTATGAGGGGAGGGTCCCCAGGACCACCTCTGACTGGCTGCAGGTCGCCAGGTTCCTCTCCTGCCTGTGACTGACAGTTGGGCAGCCGCTTCACTCACTGTTGCTCACCTGAAGCGTTACAGGCCCAGCTTGGGTGGAAGCTACAGAGAGACTCCCCAAGGGTCGGTGCAAAACATCACCAGCCTAGAACACTCGGGGGCCACATGAAGTCCTAAGTCCCCTCCCTGCATTTCACAGCCAATGCCACAGTCTTCAGATACTTTATTTTGCTGGTATTTTTTTTATTTCCCTCTCTCTGTGTTTATAACAGTGACAAAGGGAATGAGTTCCTTTCCATCATGGTGTTTATGAATCTCAAAGGAAAAAAAAAGAGATGTGACCTCAGAAAAATAAAGAAGCTAACATAAAAAGGGCAGACACAATGACCTTCCACAAAATGAACACATGTGGGATTTTTCCATTCATCTCCCTCTGGGGGAAGGGGAGGGTGATTGTTAATAACAAAGTGGCACCGAATAACTTGCCGACAGTTCATCAGGGTCCCTCTAAAGCCCAGAGTCAACAACACCAAATGACTCATGAAGGTGGCAAACCACAAGCGGGTGGGTGGGGACACAAGTTCAGGTCCAGGCCACAGGCTTCCAGAAGGGTTTATTCCCACCCCAGGGTGGAGATGCCAGATACAAGTAAAAATACAGGATGCCCCGTGATACAGTTGGCTGATGAACAACACAGGTTTGAACTGTAGGGGTCCACTTACAGGTGAATTTTTTTCGATAAATACAGCCAGCCCCTCCACATTTTGGGTTTCATATGCAGGGATTCAAACAACCTCCTAGGAAAACAGTATTTTTGAATTTCTAACTGCATATTCCCAGCTGCAGATGGAAAATACTGTTGGTTGAAATATAGTTGGTCGAATTTGCAGATTCAAAGAGCCCACTATAGAATCCACAGCTATGCTTGGATTTTCGACTACCCGGGGGTCGGCAGTCATGTTGTTCAAGGGTCAGCTGCACTTGATCTTTAGGTAAGCAATGAATACATTTTTAGTGTATCCGGGATATGCCTGTAGTAAAAATGTTTATTTGAAATTCAGATACAACTGTGTATCCTGAACTTTCTCTGGCAGCCTTACCTCAGAGATGCAGCTCTTGTCTTCATTTCGCAAGGACTTACGTATTTCCAGGTTCAGACTCCACCAGGGGGAGGCTCCCTGCAGTCTCAGATTCTAAAACCTTACGCCATCTCACAGGCCCATCTCGAATGCCACATTTTTGCAAAGACTTCCTCCTCAATCATGCTCTTCCTTTCCCTCTCTCCTCTCCCCTCATAGTATTTTATTTTCCTAATTTCATTTATATTTCGTTGTTTGTAAGTCTGTCTCCCCCACTAAAAGGGGAGCAACTCAAGGGCAAGGACTATATCTAGATTCCTTTCCCCATTGTCCCCAGTACAGCTTCACCTGCACCTCATGTGTAGTATGTACCCTGAATGTTTGCGAATGAATGACGGATCTTAGCTAACATACTTTGAATGCTGATCATGTGCTAGGCATGGTTCTTAAGTACTTTACAGGAATTGAAGTCCTTTCATTTTCGAGTAATTCTCTGAGGTAGCACCATTTTATTTCCATTTTAGAGATGGCGAAATGGAGGCACAGAGAAGCTCAGTAACTTGCCCATGGTCACACAGCTAGTAAGGAACAAAACTGGGATTTGAACCCAGGCTATATGGCTCCAGGGTCTGTGTTCTTAGCCTCTGTAATATCTTGAGTGACTGGATGGATAGAAGAATGAGTGAAAGGACAGATTAAGGAATGCATGAACAGGGGTGCAAATAGGTGTTCAGATCATGACACAGGAAGTGGAGCCAAGGTGGGTGTTAGGAGAGCAGAGACTGAGGAGGCAGGGAGGTGACAGGAAGACAAGCTCAGGGGTGAACCTAGGCAAATCCACAACTGGAACAGAAAGGCAGCTCAGCAGCAAAAGGCGCTGATCTTCTTTCTGCTTTGAAAGTCAATCCCGTGTCCCACACCCTCTACCTCTCTGAAGGGGCCTGGCTGTATCTTTGTTCCTAGCCTCCTGCCCCCACAGCCCTCCTCTTCCTGGAGCAGAACCCGCCCTCTTCTCTCTTAAGAGGCTCAGGCGAGAGGACCTCTGAGGCTGACCCTGTCTTCCCCCTGGCTCTCAGCTAGGAGTTAAGAGGATTGGCGCCAGCACCTTCTTTGCTTGGGCTCCAGTCCCTCCGTGTCTCATGCACGTCTGCCTGTCTTTTGCCAGGGGTGTTACACAGAGGAACCGATGTGGTCTGGGGTGATCATGGGCTCCATTCAGAGCGGTCATGATAGCAATGTAATAACCCCTTCTTCTTCAAGCCTTGGGAACAGTGGGCAGTGGCTAGCTCGTGCCTTCCAACCAGGCTTTTTTACTTTTTGAAAATTGTGGTTAAAAAAACACATATAACATAAAATTTACCAACTTAGCCATTTTTTTTAAGTGGACAGTTCAGTCATGTTAAGTACATTCATATTGTTGTGAAACAGATCTCCAGAACTTTTGCATCTTATAAAACTAAAACTCTGTTCCCATTAAACAACAATTCCCCTCTTCCACTGTCCCCAGCCCCTGGTAACCACCGTTCTACTTTCTGTGTCTGTGAATTGGACTACTCCCGGTGTCTCATATCAACGGAACCATACAGTATTGGTCTTTTGGTGACTGGCTTATATTACCACATGTCCTCAAGGTTCATCTATGTTGTAGCATTTATCAGAATTTCTCTCCTTTTTAAGGCTGAAAGATATTTTGTTGTATGTATACACCACATTTTGTTTATCCATTCATCTGTTGATGAACATTTAGGTTGTTTCCATATTTTAGCTTTTGTGAGTAATGCTGCCATCAACATGGGTGTACAAGTATCTCTTCAAGTCCTTGCTTTTAGTTGTTTTGGTTATATACCCAGAAGTGGGACTGCTGGGTCATATGGTAGTTCTGTTTTTAAATTTTTGAGAAGCTTCCATACTGTCTTCCATAGCCATTGCACCATTTCACATTCCTACCAACAGTGCACAAAGGCTCCAATTTCTTCATATCCATGTCAACACTGTTTTCTGTTTTGTTTTTGTAGTAGCCATCCTGATGAGTGTGAACCTGTTCTTTATCAGGAGGCTGTATTTCTGGAACAGCTTAGCGTGATCTCTAATTATCCACTGGAATTGAGCAATGGGGAAAGCAGAGCACCATGCTTCGGGCAGATGACCTGGTGACCTCGACAGAGAGCTATCCTCATTCTGTCCTTGACTTTGTGACTCTGGGCAAGTTGCGCCACCTCCGAGTTTCCATCTGCCCACTGGGGACAGGGCCTTCTCGATGACAGTCTCCTCCCTCCTCTGCCCTGATGTTTCTTCCTGGAAAAGACAGGAAGCGAGAGATGGGAAATGACTTGTTAGGTATGCGTCTTAATCTCAGTAGCCATCACCCCAGTGATTATTTTTTTTCTTTCTCTTATAACAATAATTCATGCTTAGTTTTTAAAAGTAAGATAACTCAGAAAAGCATGAGAAGCAAGGAAGTATTTGTCTATCATATTGTCACCCGGAGGCAACCACTGATAACATTGTGGTCTGTTTCTTGTAGTTTGTTTTTTAAGTGAGGCAGACTTTTCTCATCCTTGAGAGTCCCTCTTTCTCTAAAGAAGAACTCCTTTCACAGCAGTCGGTAACAAAATTAACTGAGCTCTCAATTTCTTAAATATATCTTTCTTTGTGCTATTCACTCCTTCGGTGTGTCACTTTGAGTGAAAAGCCATTAATTACAGTGGAAATGCTGCTTGGAGACAGCTTATGAAATTATGTTAATACGTATTGAGAGAAAGAAAGGAAGGGGAAAGAGAGCTGATGGGCAAAACAACCAGCCCATTTAAATGGATAATTTTCTCTCCTTTCAAGTTTCAGAGTTGAGGGTCACTATATTTCTGAAAGAACTAGAAAGCGATGATTGTAGTTTTATTTTGTCAAAATCAGTAAAACTCGACTGAAAAGCAAAGTTGATAAACTAGCAAAAAGAATGACTTTGGTAAATGTAAAACTTTTTTAAAAAAAGAACACGGATATATCGGTTCAGGAAAAAAGAAATCTTCATGAGAATCTGCAGATTTATAGGTGGAGTGTGGAGAGCTCTAAGTGTAAAAGACAACCTCCTGAGGATTTCTGGCCTTGGGAAACGATGTTTGGAGATGCTTCACCGGCATTGTCTAAAGCAAGCATGTCAAACTCAAAGGCTAACACGGGCCAAATTAACGAGGCATGAGGCCCACTGGCTGCGAGTTTGACATGCTTGGTCTAAAGGGATTGGTCTTCAGTGCTGCTGGACACCCAGGTTTTGTATATATCGTCCGGTCTGGCTGGGACCCCTGAGGATGGCCTGACCTGGATCCTGGGCTGGTGGAATAATGAATGCATGAAAGGTGTTTGGCACACAGGAAGTGCTTAATAATTGTTAGGTAATAATTGCTATTATCTGGGGTGGAGGAAGCCAGAATCTAGATCTTCTTGGCAGCGTGGTAGGGGGTGGGAGAGAGTCACACTTGGAAAGGGGACAAAGGTGTGGAGTCGATTAATCCCTTTATTTACTTTCTAATTCCCCCTAATCTAGGCTTCCAGGGTGTGTGTGTGCACACGAGCGTGTGGTGGTGGTGGTGGTGGTGGTGGTGGTGGTGGTGTGTGTAGGTGTGTATATGTGTGTGTGTTGGGACATATAGAGTGGGGAAGGCTCAGGAAGTAGAAAGAGAACTAATATTTATTAAGTACTTGTTATATATAGATACCATGCTAAGCATTAAAAAAATTATTGCAAGAGCAATTAATTAACTTGACTAAACGTTTGGACCAGGCTCGTTTGCCTAACCCTAAGAGGGTTCCTTTCATTTTCTGTGGACCTATAGAGAGATGTTTTGCCAATAAGTTTTGAGTTCAAGTCCAAGAATTTCCCCAATTTGTGATAAATCTGAGACTCTCCTTTTTAGGGTGTTAAGGGGTTTTCTGATGTAACAAGGAACTGCACCATTGTTGGTTCCTTTTCAGCAGTCAAGGCCTCTCCTCAAAGGGCTGAGAGGGGTGTCCTGAAGATATTGGCATGGGCTTGCCAGAAATGGTCTCCAGGCCACGTGGGAACAAGGAGGTCCCATGGTCCCTGTCTGGTCTGACCCAAACCCTGGGTAGAAGGGAAGCAAGCCCCAACCTGCAGGCCAAGTCTGATACTCAGTGGGACAGTGGGCTGACTGCCATCCTTGGCACCACTGGGGCCAAATTTCTTGCCAAACAGGCTGGAGTTTCAACACGTTGGGAGTGCACAGGAGGCTGGGAGCATCACTTTGCTGTGGAGCCCGAAGCTGGGCCACAGCAGACCCTAGAGCAGTGGTTCTCAACCTTCCTAATGCCGCGACCCTTTAATACAGTTCCTCATGTTGTGGTGACCCCCAATTTCACTGTTACAAATTGAACATAATTAAAGCATAGTGATTAATCACAAAAACAATATGTAATTATATATGTGTTTTCCGATGGTCTTAGGCGACCCCTGTGAAAGGGTTGTTCGACCCCCAAAGGGTTTGCGACCCACAGGTTGAGAACCGCTGCCCTAGAGAGTCAGGCAGCACAGCACTGGAAGGGGGTGGGCATGGGCACGGGCACTGGGGATTCAGCCCTCTCTGGGGGCATGTTTTGTACCATTTAACTCCAGGGAACTGAGCTGTGACGGGTATGTCACAAGACACCCCAGGATGAAGATGAGCTTTCTTCAGGTGTTCTACCTGTGAGACCTTAGAAGTTAGACTAGAAAGGTTTTTAGGAACGATCTAGTCTACAGTGATTTCCTATTCTTGTTGAGCCTGAGTCAGGAGAGGAGGTGAACTATAATTAATAGATACTCCTTAAGAAAGCAAGACATTTTATAGTGTGTCTTAGAAAGATTTCTATTCAAAATGATTGCAGTCCTTAATTTATATACAAAGTAATTATAGTTTTTAACATTTTGGCCAAGGGAAAGCTTCAGCAACCAGTAAATGTTATTTAAGTGGGATGGAGAGTACCAGATTTTGCTGGGTAATGATAAGAATCACACTTAATGAGTGTTTACCATATTTCAGGCCCAATTCTAAGTGCTTTACTTATCTTAATTCCTTTGATCCATGTAATAACCCCATGCAAGGGTACCGATATTGATCTTGTTTTAAATATGAGGAAACTTGAAGACAGAGGGGTTTAGTAACTTACCCAAGGTCACACAGCTAATAAGTGGCAAGCTTGGATTTGAACCCAGGGAGTTTGGCTTCCGAGACTATGCTCGTAAGTACCGTGTGTTAAGGTGCCCCGGATCATGAGGACTTAATTTCTTTGGATATTTTACCAAGTGACCATTCATGTAAAGTATCTGTGGGCATGTCATGGTGACTGTTTGGGGATCAGTTGGAACAAATTGGGAAGACAGCTTGACTCCTCCCTTCCCCCATGTAATAAATATTACAAATGAGAAAATTAAAGCCCAGAGATGTAACTGCCCTAAGGTTACGTCGTAAAAAACTGACTGGAAGTCAGAACTTAACACCCAAGCTGGGCTTTCCTCAATAGATCATCCTTTGTTCTGAATGAACTCCATAGCAAACTTTTAGAGTTCTGAATTTCATCTCTCTCTCTCTCTGTTTCAGTCCAAATTCTCTCTCTCTCTGTTTTAGTCCAAATTCTTCTCAACCAAGAAGTGATTGCACTTGCCTCTGCAGTACGTGTAATCCTGGGTTCTGATTTTTTTCAATAAACACTCCCGGATCTCTCCCATTCCTGTCTTGCCTCCTTTGCAGGGGCTGTGCATGGAGGGAGAAGACAGGATCTGCTTCGCTCTTTATCAGTGTCAGGATCAGAGCAGGGTGGCTAGGAAAGGAGCGTGAGCCATGAGATTCAGACCACGAGATCCAGGCATGTGATGGGGGTGATGGAAACCAGGACCTGGCGAGAGCCCGAGTCATGGGGGGCCACACCCATCACCCCATCCGCTCCTCCCTCAGCTATTTTTCATGTCACTAATTACACTGCAGTGCCACGACTAACGTGCCATAAGAAACAAACAAAGATTTGAGTGTCATGGTTGGGTGTTGGAAATACTGAAAGAGTTCTGGACTGGGAATCAGGAGGCCTGTCTTCTAGGCCTGGCTCTTCCACTGATCAGCTGTGTGGCCTTGGGCAAGTTGACACACGTCTCTGGGCCTCTTGTTTCTCATTTGTTACGTGGGTTAATCAGCTGCTTGCCTGTCCTCACAGGATTTCTGTGAGGCTAAAGTAAGAGAACTTAAGTGAACGTGCTTTGGAAATAACGATGCAATGTAAAGATGCGAGGGGTGACTGT
Source organism: Myotis lucifugus (assembly GCF_000147115.1). Classification (NCBI taxonomy): domain Eukaryota; kingdom Metazoa; phylum Chordata; class Mammalia; order Chiroptera; family Vespertilionidae; genus Myotis; species Myotis lucifugus. Next base: position 2,471,195 of record NW_005871228.1, on the reverse strand, counting down.
CCTTGCACTGAACCAGATCCAAACAGGCAGCATGTCTTGGTCCCTGTCCTGGTGGTAAATAGAGGCATGAAAGACTTTATTTGCTTTCTCCTACCACATTAAGTCTCATTCCCTGGAAAGGAGTTGGGCACTGGGAAAACAGAGCCCAGCCTGGGATTGCTTCCATCCCTCTCACCTAGTGTTCACTTTTTGGAGCAGTGTGGTAGGAATCAGGAGGCTGGGCACCGACCCCACCCTACCACAAAAAAGCTGTATGCCCTGGACACCTCTTAGCCTCTCTGCTCCTTGGCTGGCTCTAAAATTTTGATGCCACATCAGCAGCTTGAATGCAGGGAGTTGGATCAGCTCTGGGATCTGGAGGAGGGAAATGGGAAAATTCCCTTTCTTTCCATGTCATCTATCTCCTTTCATTCACTCAGTTCATGGTTGTGCCAAGCTCTGTGCCAGATGCTAGGACCAGTCATGATAGACAGACATGGCTGGCTTTCTGGGGATTCCAGGGAAGCAGGAGACGGATAACAAGGAACTGGCCAGCTAGAAGGGGACAAACCTTCCATGCAAAGGGAATGGGTGTGAAGGCCTGGGGTTTGAAGGATAAGGGTGTGGCCCAGAGACTGAGGGAGGCAGCAAGTGTGTATAAGGAGCGGGAACCAGGGGCGGACCATTGTTGGTGTGATGCCCAGAGGCTGGCTGAGCCCTTTCTTAAGGGCCTTGGTCAGAAGTAGAAGTCTTGATCCTAATCTTGACACCTTTTTATCTTAGAATACGAGCTCCACTTACCTAGATCTTCTGAATATAATTAGAATTTCTTATTTTCTAGACAATCTGATTGATCACATTCAACTAATCCAATAAACATTCACTGTACTCAGCCCTAGAAAATCAGGATTAAAAAAAAAAAGACTGTCCTTGCCCTTCTGGTCCCCATCTGGAGGACAGGCTGGGGAGAGGGCAGTGGGCAGGCACATTAAGTAACTCTGAAGCAAGACAGACTGAGATGAGTGCCACGCGAGAAAGTGCGAAGGTTCAATGACCAGATCTGACAGTTACAGGAACTTGTCACATTAATGGCCACATCTTCGAAGTGCTTGTCACATCCATGGTGAGGGTTTCCAGGAAATAGTGTAATTGAATCTGAGCCCTGGACAATGATAAGACTTTTTATTTTTAATGTATTTTTTCCAATTTAAAAATAAGCTCCTAAAAGAAAACTCGGGAAATACTGAAAAGGGTAAAGAAGAGAATCATAACCATGTGTAATCCAGAGAAACCACTGTAAACATTTTAGTATAATCTTCCAGAAGGCTTACCTATGTTTAACAACAGTGAAATCATTGTATGGATACAATTTGGCAGCACTCTCTTTTTGCATTTCATGTGTCAGGAGTTTTTTTTCCTATGTTGTTAAGTATTCTTCAAAAACATGATATAGAATGGCTGCTCAATATTCTGTTCTTTGGATCTGTGTAACCTCTTCATTCTTATCATACGGATGTTTTGGTAGTTTCCAAATTTGTAGCTACTATGAATTATGCTCAAGTGAGCATTTTTGTACATGAAGCCTGTGCCAGCATCTGGGTACTCCCTCAGGGCAGACTCAGAGGAGCAGAATTGCTGGGGAAAAGGGTGTGAACAATTGCTATGGCTTTAGATACCTATGGACCCATCACACTCCCACCAGCAATATAAGGATGCTCCTATCTTGCTGCACACTAGCCAGCACTGGTTTTTTTTTTGTTTGTTTTTTAGTTTTTTAATCTTTGCTATTTTGATGGGGAAGAGCAGAGATCTCTTGTTGCTTAAGTCTGCCTTTCTTTAAGGATGAGCCTGACTTTGACCAGCAGAGCTGGGAGGATGGGGAAGGACACAGAGAATAGGTTCAGGAAAGGCCTGACCTGGCTCTGCCCCACGCAGCTCCATGGAAGTGTCTGGAATGTTTAAGGGGCTTGCACAAAGGCTGCCCCATGTCTTTGGTAACTTCTACTCTGTTGTCTGGGCACTTCGAGCAGCCATGACGCTGGACACTTCTACCAGGAGGGCGAGTGGCTGCATGAGACACAGTTCTGTTTGCCCCCAGAAAAATCCAGGGAGTGAGAGCCCTTCTCAACCTCACCCACTCTGATCTCCTATAGCACAGACCCCGTCTCCCCTAATTTCCTTAGTGAAAGAGGAGCCTACTTTCAATCTCCGTGAGAAGGGAAGTATGGTGAGGTGAGTTTTGGGAATAAGAAATTCTTGGGAATATAAGCATAAACAATGGACACAAGACACTGGGGCTTAGGGGAGGTTGGGAGAATGTCAAGGCGGGGGAAGGAGACATATGTAATACTCTTTGTAATACTTTAAGCAATAAAACAAAATTAAAAAATAGAAATTCTTGGGAAATGCCTTCGGGACACAGGACTTTATAAACCACTGGAGGGAGCAAGGATTGGTTCAGTCCTTTTGAAGGGCAGCAGGGTAACATGGCTCCAGTGGTAAAGTATGAATACTCTTGAAATCAGTAATTTTACTTTTAAGAATGTAGCTAAGAAAATAAAGAGATAAGAATGCAAAAACATGAGCACAGGGATGTGTATAGAAGAAAGTATTGTTGGCATTAGCAAAAAAAGGGGGGGGGTAGACAATCTGTCTTCCACCTGCCTGAGAAATAGAGGCACTTGCATGAGAAAGCCTGTAGAAATCTGGTTTGAGAAAGGGGTTGATACCAGCTAAGAAAAATCTGCCTGGAGAATATCTGGAAACATCCCCTAACCAACATCTAAGGGGAGCCCTTCCTCCCAGCTCATGTTAGGCAAAGCATGGCTGTGCCTAATGTGGGCAGTCACCCGATGAGGGGAGGCCACTCGCTTCAGTCTGCAACCCAAACAGGGAAAATAAGTCATTCAGCCAGGAAGGTGGGGGCCCTGTCAGGCAGCAGCCCCTCCTGGTGCCTCTCAAGCGAATCAGGTGGCCAGTAGGAGAGCAGATATTTCATCTTGGCCTGAGACCCTCCAATAGGGACTTGGGATATGCCATCATCAGACAATATCATGCCCCCAGCCCCCAACATCACCATATATCTTTCATGGGATTCAAAAGGTCCTAATCAGGGACCAGTCAGACTAAATGACATATTGCAGGGAATAGGAAAAATATTAGAAAATATTTAATTTCAAATGACAGCAGGCTTTGAGAGGACATGACACGGATTCATTATAAAAAGCACGTAGTGAGTGCCTGCCCTGTGCTGCGGTGAACAAGGCAGGAAACGTCCCTGTCATCATGGTGTTTATCTTCCAGGGTGGAGAGAAAGATAGCACATGGGGAAACAGGTCATAAATGGTGGGTATGGATTGAGCCGCTGCCCTGAGTGGGTGAACAGGCTGCTGAGGCAGTGACAGGGAGGGAAGGTCTCCTGGGGGAGGGGATTGTGAGCTGAGACCTGGTGATTGAGACGTGCAGCTCTGCAGGGACGGGCATGCCAGGCAGAGGGCACAAGCACCAGCACAGCATGTGGCTCAGTGCGCAGCAGGGAGATGGGTGTGGGCTGAGGATCCCGCAGGGCCTGCTTCAATCTATAACAGCTAGGAATTATTGAAGGGTTTTAAACAGGAAAGGAATGTACATCTTATATAGTTTATGTTTTTTGCTATGCTTTTAAAAATCTGTACTTTTTTAACCATTTTTGAATTTTTATTTTTTACAGTTGACATTTAATATTATTTTATATTAGTTTCAGGTGTACAGCATAGTGGTTAGGCATTTATATAATTTACGAAGTGATCCCCCTAATAAGTCTAGTATCCACCTGGCACCATACAGTTATTACAATATTTTTTACTATATTCCCTATGTTGTACTGTTTGTATTTTTAATTTACTGGGTATTTAAAAAATTGAGATATAATTGATATACTGTATAATTCACCCTTTAAAAATATTCAAGTCAGCCCTGGCCAGCACTGCTTAGTAGTTAGGGCGTTGGCCTGCCCTCAGACCAAAGGGTCGCAGGTTCGATTCCTGGTCAAGGGCATGTACCTGGGTTGTGGGTGCGTGCAGGAGGCAACCAGTCAATGTGTCTCTCTCATATCAATGTTTCTTTCTCTCTTCCCTCTCCCCCTCCCTCCCTTTCTTCCATTCTCTCTGAAAAATCAATGGAAAAATATCCTCGGGTGAGGATTTAAAAAAAGGATTCAAGTCAGTTTTTTTTAATATTCACAAGGTTGTGCAGCCATCACCTCTATCTATTTCCAGCACATTGTCATCACCCTAAGAAGAAACTCCATATCCAACCGCATTACTCCCCATTTCCCAATCCCCGCAGCCCCCTAGTAACCACTAATTCACCCTTTTGTCCCCACGAATTTGCCTATTATGGATATTTTATAGAAATGGGATCATACACTTCATGGCCTTTGTGACTGGTTTCTTCCACTTAACATGTTTTCAGGTTCATCTACATTGAAAGCATGTACCAGTACTTTGTTCCTTCTTATGACCAAATGACATTCCACTGTATGGATTTACCACGTCTTATTTATCCTTTCCCCAGCTGATGGTGGTTTCCACCTTTTGGGCTATTACGAAGAATGCTGTGAGTATTATGGGCGAGTCTTTTAAGGGACACATACTTTCTTGAATAAAGCTCCCTGGATGCTGCGAGCCTTGGTTAATTTCCCGAGTTCAGGAAAAGTTGATACTGACAATTTTTGCCACAGTTTTCATTGCTTGTGTGGAGAGGATTTTTGGAAATGCTTACTCTGCCATTTTGCCGATGTCACTCTTGATCACTTCATTTTAAACCCTGTATTAGTATTTGATGAATCAAAATGAATTGAATTTTAAAGGTAAGTGACACTGGGGTTTGTCTTTTAGATCATTGCTATGGTCAGCAAACATCACCTGGCTCTGTTTTTTAAACTTGTTTCCAATGGGCCAAATGTTGAATGAAATAAGGGACCATCTAAGCAAATTAGACCCTTACTCAGCCTCTGGATAGGGCTTCAGGGTTGGGAACAGCACAAGTGTGTGTTTTGGAACGATGGCAGGGTTACTGTAGGAAAAGCTGCTGGGGTGGGGATGACTGTGAGATGGCGAGAGCCCTTGGCTGGTGGGTAGAGGCAGGCTTGTGGCCCTGTCTGGCTATGGGAACTTCTTCCAGGTCTCGAATGCCCAGCTTCATAATTCATTATGGCCAGGGGTCCCCAGCAGCCACCAGGGTACTCTGCCCTAGGAAGGCTGTGTGTCACTGAGTGATGGAGACACTTACATGTGATTCCACACATCACAGCTTCTGCATGATTTTCTGTTGACATAGATTGAGGATGGTGTCCTGCAGCAGAGGGAGGTATGAGCAGACCTCTCAGAGTCTGTTCCTCCTGGGGGATGGGGCACGAGCACCTGGGTATGCTCACTTCTCCTAGATTGGCAGAAAGTAGATGTTATTCACGCACATATGTCAGCTGGAGGAGCTGAGGCCAGAGCAGGGCCAGGACCATCTCAGCTCCCCACTCACCCGCTTCTAAGTCCTCGAAAGAGCTATCTGTGTTCCATTTTCTAACTGGCTTGTGCCGTAGACGGCCTCATTGCAGGGTGGAGTTTGTCCAGGATTCATATTAAGTTTTACCAATTGCAGAATTCTAGCTCAACTAGAATGTAGAATTCTAGCTCAACTAGAGGTAAATGAGAGAAGAGCTCAGGTTGACTGAGATGGCTGGGAAATATGAGGGGCCACCCTTAGGGGCTAAGAGGATCTCAGGCTGCACTTAAAGGGAAACAGTGTCTAGGAGGGAGGTGAGTGTTCTCTGCACTCGGGGCTGCAAAGGCACTCCTGGGATTGTGTGTCTTGGAGTATGTCTGGGGTGGGGAGGGCCACCTGAGAATTGTATTGTGTTAGAACAGGGGTCCTCAAACTTTTTAAACAGGGGGCCAGTTCACTGTCCCTCAGACCGTTGGAGGGCCGGACTATAGGTGTTTTTTTTTTTAAAAAAAAACTATGAACAAATTCCTATGCACACAGCGGCGGCGGCAAAAACACCTGGCGGGCCGGATCGCTGGCCGTAGTTTGAGGACCCCTGTGTTAGAATAAGTGAAAGATTTGGGGCTGTTAAGCTGAAGGACAGACTCAAGGGACCTGGGCATTGTTTGCAGATGTCTAATGGGCTGTTCTGGGATGGGAAAAGCAGATCTGTGAGACTCCCGAGGGCAAAGTTGGGCCCAATGGGGGAAGCTTCAGGGAGGTAGCCTTAGCCAGCATTGGAAAGGCCTCTATATCAGGCTGTGTCTACGCAGGGGCAGGGGCGCTTGGGCCCATGTGTAGGTAGTGAGTCCCCAGGCAGTCCTAAGGGGCCAGGTCAGTAGAATTCTAGAAAGTGTTTTGCACAACAGCCAAAATGATGCTCTCTCAAAAACATGCTGGAACTGGCCGGGTCACTGTGTCTTCACTTCTATCCCTCCTTCATCCAAATCT
>NW_005871228.1:2361811-2464441 GCF_000147115.1 Myotis lucifugus | reverse complement strand
ACAGCCTCAAGATATCTCTCACATCTGCCCCTTTTCTCCAAGCCATCGCTGCTGTCTTAACTCAGATCTTCATCATTTCTTGTCCTGGCCTTTGTTACAGCTTCTGGTCTGTCCAGGCCATTTTAACTGATCATCCTTAAATGCAGACAGATCATGTTGTCACCTTTTTGAGATATTTTCCCTCCCTCCACAGCCTCAGGAGAAAGCATAGACACCTTGACATGATGTTTAACCCGTCTCTCTGGCTCACTGTTCTCCCAGGTACTTCCTGCTCCAGCCACATGCCACTGCCAGCCTAGCCTTTGTTTATGCTGATCTTTTTGTCTAATGTTCTTTCCTGGTTGTTGTTTTTCATTAAGAGCAGTTTTAGGTTTACAGAAAAAAATTGATTAGAAAATACAGAGTTCCCACATACCTTCCCTCCCCCACCCCCCCAGTTTCCCCTATTATTTATATTTTGTATTAGTGTGGTATGTTTGTTACAACTGATAAACGAATATTAATACATTATCATTAAATCCATAGTTTACAGTATATAGTTCACTCTTTGTGTTATACATTCTATGGGTTTTGACAAATGCACAATGACATGTATCTACGATTACAGTATTGTACAGAAGGATTTCACTGCCCTAAAAAGCTCCTGTACTCCTTCCAATATATCCCTTCCTTTAACCCCTCACAACCACTTTTCCTGGCTTTTTATATGTGAAAATCTACTCATTCTTTAGGGCAGTAGTTCTCAACCTTCCTAATGCCGCGACCCTTTAATACAGTTCCTCTTGTTGTGGTGACCCCCAATTTCATTGTTACAAATTGAACATAATTAAAGCATAGTGATTAATCACAAAAACAATATGTAATTATATATGTGTTTTCTGATGGTCTTAGGCGACCCCTGTGAAAGGGTTGTTCGACCCCCAAAGGGGTCGTGACCCACAGGTTGAGAACCAGCTGCTTTAGGGTCTTATGTAGATTCTACTTCCTCCAGGAAACCTTCACTGATTCTTTCAGTTGAAAATATTTACTCTCTTCTCTTAATAATTGATAGCATATATGCCATACCTATTCTGTCCTGGCTGTGATACCACTCTTCTCTCTTTTATACACCAACTCTGCTGGATAGATTTGAACTTACAGATGAAGAAACAGAGGCTCATTTATCCCAATGACTCGTTAGAGGCCATACAACTAGCAAGTGTGAGGACTGAGTGTGAACCCACGTCTTCTGCCTCCCAACCTGTCCAGGGCCCTTTTTGTTAAGTCTTTGACCTCATTCACTGTCTGCTTTCCCCTCTAGAGGAAGAACTTGAGATCAGGGCCATTTCCAATTCATTTCTGTGTCCTTACAACCCAGCACAGGTGCTTAAACAGATCAGGGAGTCATGATTAATGTGGAGGGATTGAAAAATATTTTTGTTCATTGGAATTCTAATGAACTCTAGTTGGAAGAGCTGAAAGCAAATCAGGATTCTTTGGGCCAGTGGTTCTCAACTTTCCTAATGCCGCGACCCTTTAATACAGTTCCTCATGTTGTGGTGACCCCCAATTTCATTGTTACAAATTGAACGTAATTAAAGCATAGTGATTAATCACAAAAACAATATGTAATTATATATGTGTTTTCCGATGGTCTTAGGCGATCCCTGTGAAAGGGTTGTTCGACCCCCAAAGGGGTCGCGACCCACAGGTTGAGAACTGTTGCTTTGGGCGTTCAACAGAAAAAGGTACAGTCTAGCTGACCCTCTGGTCATAGCCTCTGGAGCAAACTTGGTAATTTCAGTGAGGATGACCTGGAGTGTGTGTGTGTGTGTGTGTGTGTGTGTGTGTGTGCCTGCTAGTGCAGGATATTTCCCCTCCTCCCCCACCCTCCTCCCCCCCTCACACATCTAGTTCACTCTTAAGAGGGAAATGGGCTCCTTCCATCTCAGCCTGGAGAGGGCTGGAGAGGCCCCGACTTCCAGTTGGACTCTGCTGGGGATGGGCCAGGCCTGAGTGCTCACATGTGTGCACTTGAGCTCCAGTGCCTCCTCGTCTTCAGAGATCACACCACCAGATGCATAGTTCTCCTCTCCACTAATGCAATTTATATGTCTGAGCATGAACAGAGGATTTGTGAGCCTTCGAGGCTGGGGCTTCGGAAATTACCTCACAGGCTGGGGCTGCTGGATGGAGATCTGGGGTTTTAGGAGACTTTGAGGGAATTATTTTCAAAGGTCCTGGCAGGAGGAAGAGGCATCTCCACCCAGATCCTCCCCCAGGCCCTTCCTCTGGTTCCTTTTAAAACACACCCTGTAAGACTTTCTGGTTTGACAATGAACTTGAAGGGAGCTACACAGCGTGGCAGAACAAAGGTTCATTGACCAGATCGGCTGAACTGGGAGGTGGAGGGGAAGGACAGAAGGTCAGGCTTGGGTGCTCGTCCAGAATCGGGCACTTACTAGCTGGGAGTGTTCAGTGTTCAAAAGATTTTTAAATCTGAGCCTCAGTTGCCCCCTGATGAAGCAGAGAAGGATAAATAATGTACACCAGGAGGTAGTGTCTCATACTGAAAAGGGCACAGGCTTTTGTGTCCAAAAGACCTTTGTGGGCTCAGCCAAGCTACTTAACCTCTCTGAGGCTCCTGTCTGTCATTTGTAAATTTTGAAATAAGAACAGCTATCCTGCAGGATTGTTTTTGAGGGATTAAATGAGATAATGTGTAGAAAATGCCCATAGCAATGCCTGGCACCCAATAAGGGCTCAATGATCTTTGGTTTCTTTCTCTCCTTCTTAGTATGTGCCAGTCACTCTCTCCTGCCCCATTGCAGGGCCTCAGCTTCTCACTTACATCTCCATCCAACCCCCATCCCCTCTCTTGACTGACAGTCATGAGTCTGTGATTTTCTCCGTACTTGCAGGGACCTACTTGCCTTCCACACCTGCCTGGAAAAGGCTCTTTTTGAACCATTTGACCATGTCACTTTCCTGTTTAAAAAACCTCCTATGACTTCCCTTTGCCTACAGGATAAAACCCAAACTCCTTATCGCCTTCCACCTTTCCAGTCGTACTGTCTCTTCCTCTCAGCAGCTGATACGCTGCAGTATCAGATCTGATGACTGCAGCTCCCGGTTTTGTTGTCCTATTTCTGGGTATCATTATTGATCTTTCTCCCTCCCGAGATTTTAATAACAAATTTTGAAAATGATGGTTTCTTCGTCTATTTTAAGAAATACTTCTCTGGAAAAACAAATTAACAATTATTTTTCTTTATGCCTTGAGAGCCACCTGAGTTTGTCCACAGATTTGTCCCCTGTTTTCCTACGAGCCAGCTGTAGCTGTGGACTGATCAGAACATTCTGTTTCCTTGTAATTTCCTTGTGCGGGGTTGCAGGCCTGGAAAATGATAGATGCCTAAAATTGATCAGGGTAATCGATGCTACGTGAAGTAATTACACATGATGAATGTGTCATCTGCCAGATGTGAGTGTTGGCAATGGCTCGCTTGTTTATAAAACCCCTGAGATCCCATTTGTAACAGTGACTAATGTTTGCACACGGGGCTGTTTGCAGTGTTTCAGAAATGACTATTTATTCGATATAACCACCTTTCTCCTTTAATTCCCCATTTATCACAAGCCTTGCTGCTCTTTCCTACATAACAAAATCAGGGTTTTATTCCATCTTCTTTCTCCTTGACCTCTGTGAAATAGGGGGGTGTTTTCTTTTGCATTTCCATCTGGCCTCCCGCCTCGTCTCTCCCTCTAATTCACAACTTACATGTTGCTGGTGTTCTCTTATGAGGCTCTGACGCCCCATTACTGTACCTACAATATAAACTCTAAACCCCCTTGTGTGCCATTTCAAATCCTCTCCAATCTGGCCTCTACTGATATTTCCAGCCGTATGTCTTACCGAGGACCCCAGCACTGGACAGGGAGGTCCTTTTAAGTGACAGAAACCCATCCTGACCAACTTACACCCACAAGGCTATTTTTTGAAAGGTCCCAGCTTAGGACCCCTAATGAAGAAAGACCTCCCTGCACCGGCCCAGCTCTGAGGATCCCAAGGACTGGAACCAGGCTCTCCAAAACCATCAGTAACTCCCATCCCACCATTTCTGCTTTCCTCCCATTTCTGTCTGTCTTGTGTGATGGCTTCATTCTCTCCTGCAGACAGGTTTTCTCTGCATGGTGAGGAGTATGGCCACTGTCAATGTATCTCCTCAATGGAAAGCATGCCTCCTCCCGGCTGCACTGGGGGAGGGGCTCTGGAGCAGTCACTGTATTTGGGGCATCAGGAGCGATGACTGGCCCAGCTGGCATCGCTGGCCCAACTCTGTGGCCTGGGAGAAGAGGAAGGGGCAGGGTGGGCTCCTAGAAAAAGTGAGCATGGGAATGTGTGCTGGGCACACAAAGCTATGGCTACCGTCCTTTCTCTCCAGACTAGCCACAGGGGGTGTTCATTCAGGTAAAGGCTTATGAACACCAGCTCTCTATGCCAGGCTCCCGGCCCCTCCTTCACCTGAGCTCACAATCTGGCGGAGGAAACAAATGCCCAACAGATCATTACAGGGTGTAGAGTGTGACAGCAGAGACAGGCTCGGAATGCTGTCAGAGCCCAGGCAGGAGGCCTTGAACTCAATCCGCACAGTCAAGGAGAATTCTTGGAAGAGTGACAGGAACCCGAGTCTCCTAGAACAGCAGGAGTGAGCGAGGCGATGAGGGAGAGAGAGGCATTCCAGGTGAACAACAGTGTGAAGGTGTGAGACTGTAGGTCTGTGCCCAGAACTTCCTGCAGCCCAGGAGGGCCAGGGCCCCTAATGGGAGGTGGAGAGGAGCAGGAAAGGTGGACGGGGCTCCCAAATGCCTTGGCCTTCGCTCCGGCCTTTCCCTTCTGCTTTCCACGCAGTGAAATGCAACTCAGCCTCCAGACCAAACTCTAAAGCTGCCCTGTGTTTTTGAGTCCGGTCACCAGTCGCAGCTTCCTCAGGGACTCTGCAGCGCCTGTCAGGTGTCTCTGTGCTAGACTTCTGTTCTGCTTTGCTTTCAGTTATTTATTCACACATCTGAGGTCCTTTACTACATCAAACAACGCTCGAATGCGGGAACCGTGCCCTAAACGTCCTTCTCTCTCACACAGCCCCGCTCAGCATAGGGCCTTGTTCAGTGTTCAAAAAAAAAAAAAATTGTTGAATTGTGATCACTCGGCTAATTGGATGTTTTTTCCCCCTTGGGAGCAACTAGCAACATGATATTGGTTTCATGTAGGTAAAAAGAATTTTAAAAAGTATCTATCAACATTTTTTCAACATAGCCAAGTTTTGTTTTTTTACCAAAACAAAAAGAGCTTTATGGATTTTACTGATTATACAGTTGTTAAATATGCACATAGAAACTGTAAGTGATACATAAAAGCCTAAGAATCTAAAACCGCACAAGGTACCGTCTCCCTCTCCTAGAGGCAACCACTGTTACCATGTCAGATAACAACTGTCCAGACGTTCTCTATAAATCCAACTACAATATATAACTAAGAAGGTAGTCCAAAATGCAGCATAAACTAGCCTTCAGAGTACTGGTTCAAAAGAATTTAACAGTTGAATTAAATCTGCTTCCCCCCCCCCCCCACCCCGCTAGATAATCTAAACGAGTTCTTTTTTTTTTATTAACATATTTTATTGATTTTTTTTTACAGAGAGGAAGGGAGAGGGATAGAGAGTTAGAAACATCGATGAGAGAGAAGCATCGATCAGCTGCCTCCTGCACACTCCCCACTGGGGATGTGCCCACAACCAAGGTACATGCCCTTGACCAGAATCGAACCTGGGACCCTTGAGTCCGCAGGCCGATGCTCTATCCACTGAGCCAAACCGGCTAGGGCCTAAACGAGTTCTTGATGTTCCCTGAGGAATTCAACAACCACTCGATATTTGCTGCAGTAAGTTCTCCCGGAGTGTTCTCTCTTTCTCTTTCAGATATAACTTACATACCATAAATTCACCCCTTTAAAGTATACAATTCAGTGGTTTTTAGTATATTTTACAGATTGCACACCTATCTAAATTCGGAACATTTTCACTCCCCCAGAAAGAAATCTTGTATCCATTAGGCCTCACTCTCCATTCCTCCCTCCCCTTAGCCCTTAGCAACCACTAATCTACTGTCTGACTCTATGGCTTTGCCTATTTTGGACTTTTCCTATAAATGGAATCATATACTATGATGCCTTTTGTGTCTGGCTTCTTTCACTCAGTAAAATGTTATGAAGGGTCATTGTGTTGTAGCATATGTCAGTACTTTATTCTTTTTTATGGCTGAATATCACAGAGCATGAATATACCGTATTTTGTTTATCCATTTATCAGTTGATGGACATTTGGGTTGTTTCCACTTTTTGCTTATTATGAATAATGCTGCTGTGAACATTCCTGTGAAAGTTTTTACCTGAACATGTGTTTTCACTTCTCTTGGTTATATGACTACAAGTGGAATATATGGGTCATATGGGAACTCTATGCTTAATTTTTTTTAAATCTTTTTATATGCTTAACTTTTTAAGGAACTACCAAACTCTTTTCCATATCAGCTGCACCATCTTAAATTCTCATTAGCTACATTTAAGGTTTTTTCTTTTCTTTTTGTTTGTTTGTTTTTTAATCCTCACCCAAGGTTTTTTTCCCATCGATTTTTAGAAAGAGTGGAAGAGAGAGGGAAAGACAGAGAGAAATATCGATGTGAGAGAAACACATTGGTTGGTTGCCAACTGCATGTGGCCCGACTGGCTATTGGCCTCCATAGTTTCTTATAAAAAATTAGCTAGTGATCACAATGGGGCTCATTTTTATACATGAGTTGTTTCTCTTTTGCTGCTTGGAAGATTCTCCATTAATCTTTGGCTTCTGGTAATTTGGTTATGATATGTCTATATCTGGATCTCTTAGTGTTTATCATACTTAGAGTTTGCTGAGCTTCTTGGATGGGTGGATCCATGATTTTCATGTTTTGGGGAAGTTTTTGACCCTGTTTCTTCAAATATATTCTTTCTACCTTTTCTCTCTCTTCTCTTCTTGGTACACCCATTGTGTGAATGCTGGTGTTCTTGATAGCATCCCACAGATCTCTGTGGGTCAGCTCATTTCTCTCCATTCTTTTAAAATTAGCCTTCCTCAGATGGATGATCTCCATTGAACTATCTGCAGGTTTGCTGATTCTCTCTTCTGCCTGCTCAGTTCTGCTGCTGGGCCCCTCTGGTGAATTTTTCATTTCTGCTATAGCACTTTTCAACTCCAGAATTTCTATTTAGTTTATAATTTCTCTCTCTTTTTAAAAAATATGTTTTTATTGATTTTAGAGAGAAAAGATAGGAAAGGGATAGAAACATTGATGAAAGAGAACCACATGGATCGGCTGCCTCCTGCATGCCCCCTATTGGAGATCAAGTCCACAACCCAGCAACCCTGGCATGTGCCCTGACCCAGAATCAAACTAGTAACTTCTTGATTCATGGGTCGATGCTCAACGACTGAGCAAAACTAGCTGGCAATTTCTATCTCTTCATTGTTATTCTTTATTTACCATACACCATTCTCATACTTTTCTTTAGCCTTTAGTTGTGTTTTCCTTGAGTTCTTTGAAAAGATTTGAAATAGCTGATTTAAAATGTCTGGGCTTTCTCAAGCACAGTTTTTACTGATTGCTTCCCCCTGCCCTCCGCCTCGTGTATGATACATTCCTTTTTTTTTTTTTCCTTTGCGTGCCTTGTATTTTGTTGTTGTTGAAAACTGAACATGTTTAATAATATAAAAAGAAATTCTGGAAATCATATTTTCTCCCCACTCCCAGAGTTTGGTATTGCTATTCCCTGGAGTGTGTTGGGACATGTTTCCTGATATGTCTTCATAGATATGATTGTTCTAACTCAGCCCCATTAGAGCTTTCATCTGTACTCTGACTCTTCCCTCTAAGTCTTCTAGGCAGCTTGGGCACCTCCAAACACTGGGATTTCTTGTTACCCAAGGTTCTTCTGTATTTACTGTGATCAGCACATCTTCACCACACAAGACACTTTGGATAGACTTCAAGACTTGACATTTGACTTGAAACATTTCCACTTTTGGCTTCTGTGACAAAGACTCTATTCTCTCTCTGGTTCCATCTGCTCCTCTCTGACTTCTTACTGGTTCATTATTTTGCTCAGGGTTTGCTATATTCTCATTTCCCTCTCTTTCCTCTTTACTTTGCAGAGTTGATCTATTCTTACTTCTTCAACGGTTTCCTTTGTAGCAACTTGGTGAAGGCGAGTTTGCTAAGTCCTACTCAGATCTCATTTTCTGTCCCTGACTCAGTCACTTGGCTTCTTCCCCTACCCTGTAGCCTAGGGTATGAGTGCTGATATACAGATTTATTTTCTTCATTGGCACCGCTTCTACTTCTGTGTTCCCTCAGTCTTTTCAGAGAGTCTCTGCCTTCTGTCTGTTGTATTCCATCCCAGCCTTTACATTGATGATTAGTAGGACCTTTCTAAAGCACAAATCTGAGCTTATCACTCCCCCGATGAAAAACCTTAAATGGCTTCCTAGCTCTCCATGATAAAGGTTATTTCCTTAGCCTCCGTTTGTAGGCTCCCACACCCCCTCTACAGTCTGATCTCAACTCAGTTTCTCTACTTGGCTGTTTCTGAAGGGATGACCCCTTCATTCTCTTGCTTATACTATTCCCTCTGCTTGAAGTTGTACCTTTCCCCACACTTCTCTGTCTATTGAAATCCAATTCACCCACCAGGCCTCAGATCAACCATCACCTTCTTGGGAAGCCTTTCTTGATCTCTTTATTCAAAGCAAAACCCTGTTGCTTCTGCATTTCCATAGAATATTATTTATTCAGCAGAGAAGAGTCATTTTCTTTCTTCTTCACATTATAATAAAGGCAAAGACAGTGTCTAATTTAGGTCAGATGCTTGGCACATAGGTAGTGCTCAGTAAACATTTGTTGAAAAGGGAATGATTTTTCTCCCTGGGTTTCTGGCTTTAGACTCCATCCCCCACCAAGCTATTTGAGAGATCCCCTCCAATTCACCTACCATAGATTGATCTTCCTGAAGGGTGGCTGGATTCATCTGCTGCCAAACCCAACTCATGTTCATCTACATTTAAACAAAGGAGCAGGAAGAAGTAAGAATTAGGGCAAGATCCTAATCACTGAACACAGAGATGCCTGCTGGCACAGGGCTCTCTGGTGGAATTTCCAGCCAGTCCACACATGCAAGTGGTCAGTGATGCCCACAACTAGTATTCACATTGGCTGAGCTAGAGAATAGGAGCATCTGGGTCCTTTCCAATCCTGGGTTGTCAGACCTGGAACTGGGGTTCAAGATCAATGTGTCCCAACCTCCTCATTTTATAGATGGAAGAAGGCTTCCTAAGATCACTCAGCAAATCAAGGCAGAGCTGGAGAAGAAACCCAGGGCTCTCACTCCTAGGCCTGGGCTCCTCCCTCTCCACCAGGCCCTGGAGTTTTGTAAAAATTGTAATTTCTAGATGTCTTGTTTCATGAACACTGATTTTCCTAGAACTGAATTAATAAGACCTTTAAATTGGCACCTATCTTAATTTCCACGTGCAAAACTACAATGAATAGAGAAGGAGTGGGGAGAGGGAGGAGAGGCAGAGAGATGAGAGAAGATGGAGACAGGGGAAAAAAGAAAGAATGAGATAGGGATAAAGAATGCGACAGAGGGACAAAAAGAGATAGAGTTGAAGAAATTTCAAAGACCAACAGACAAAACAAAATAATAAAAGACATCAACTGAGAGACAGAAGGAGGTGGACAGTGTATAAGAGAGACAGGAAGCAGAGATGGGGGAAGACTACAAGAACAGACCCTCTCTACACTTCCCATCTCCTTCTTCTGCTCCAGCCCTGGGAAATGCTTCAAAAGTGATGCAGCTGTTGCTCCTCTTGGGTCTTCTGAGGCTCAAAGGATGACATAGCCTCAGAGGACTTTGTCCAAGACTTCTTTATTGGGGGCTGGAGCTTCAGCTTTTCTGGTCGTGTGTGAGCTGCAGCAGTTTTGTGTGTATGAGATGGAATTTTGAGAAAACTGTTGGGATTTATCCAGTAGCTTCTCCCAGGTTTCCTGAGGCTGCTACAGAAAGAGCTCATCAGGGCAGGGACATCAGGAGTGTTGTACCTGGTTTGGGAGTGCCTGGCTGGAGGTCATAGGAAGGTTTTCACTCAGGGTTTAGACAAGCTGATTCCTGAGGCCCTTCCAGCTTTCAATTTCATGACTAACTGAGCACTTGGACCTGAAGATAAAGGGTTCTTTCCATCCCAAGAATGCTTAAGCCAACTACTACTTTGGGTTCATGTCTGCCATCAAGGATGTGAACAGAGAGGGATCGTCTATTTTAACTCCACCAATTGATTCCTCCAGCAAAGAAATCTTCTTAGTGGAAATGTTAAGTCACAGACCATGAGACCTAGAAGAGCACCAGACACATCTCCCCTAATTTCTTCCTTTCTCAGAAGGGGAGACATAGATCCATAAAGTCATTGTCAGGGCAGGAGCTAGAAGTTAGAACTTAGATCAGCTGGCTCCCAGCCCTGTCTGGGGCATCAGGCTACATGCTGAGTGTCAGGGAGGGAAGTTGGGAGGACAAGATTGGGGTTTTTTAGCTAGTGAGAACAACTAAGACCCAGAAATATCCACAGAATTTGGGGTTGGGTGGCACTGTTTCTTCCTTCCTGTTCCCCACTTTTATATTTTATTTTAAAAATATATTTTTATTGATTTCAGAGAGGAAGGGAGAGGGAGAGAGATAGAAACATCAATGATGAGAATCATTGATTGGCTGCCTCTTGCATGCCCCCTACTGGGGATTGAGCCTGCAACCTGGGCATATGACCTGACCAGGAATTGAACCAGCAGCCTCTTGGTTCATGGGTCAATGTTCAACCAATGAGCCACACCGGCCAGGCTGGTTCTCCACTTTAAATTAAACTGTTATATAGAGCTCCTTGGACAGTCCAATCATCCCAGGAGTTGAGAGGCAGCTGACCACACACTTCCACTTCGTTCACCAGAAACTCAGACTTTCAGCTCTTCTGTCTCCTCCTTGACAGCATCTGAGTGCTATCTTAGAGGAGGTTGCCCCATGATGGGGCTTTGGGGGTATTGGACAATGGGTGGGGAAGGCAGCAGATGGGTATAAGTTGGGAAGATAGAAGAGATTAAAAAAGTGAAGCTCAGCCCTACCTGGTTTGGCTCAGTGGATAGAGTGTTGGCCTGCAGACTGAAGGGTCCCAGGTTCGATTCTGGTCAAGGGCACATGCCCAGGTTGCAGGCTCGATCCCCAGTAGGGGGCGTGCAGGAAGCATCCAATCAATGATTCTCATCATTGATATTTCTACCTCACCCTCTCCCTTTCTCTCTGAAATCAATAAAAATATATTTAAAAAGCAATGAAGTTCAAACATGTAAATCTATTTACATTACATACCACAAATCATTATGGTGGAGCTGACTTTCTCTCATGGACATTCTGAGGTTGTCTTCTTCTTCCTTTACTTATTCATTTATACACTAGTTCATTTACTTGTGTATCCAACCAACCATTCATATGCATATGCTTAGGAGTGGTCATGGAGTGGAGGTGGATGGCATTGGTGGTGGTGGTGGTGGTAGTAGCAGGAAGTACTTTTTTGTTGTTGAGTGGTATTGATGAGTGTGGGCTATTGTGGTGATGCTGATGTGTACTGATGGTAGCGGGTGGTAATGATGGTGGTGATAGGTTGGTGCTATTAGTGATGATTGGTGGATGGTGGTAGATGGGTGTTTTTGTTTTGTTGGATGTATTAATTGGCAGTGGTGATTGTGGTAGTGTTGATAGGGTAACTGTGTGATGGTGATGGTGGTTGTGGTGATGATAATAGAGGTGGGGGTAATTTTGGTGCATGGTGGTGGTTGGTGATAGTTGTGTTGTGAAAGGGAGAATAGTGGCGGTATTTATGGGGGTATTGGATAAGGGGAGATGGCAATAAAGACAAATCACCCAGTTTGGTCCTCAGTGCACTCTTAGGCTGGTTGGGAAAGAGGTATGATCTAGACACAGACTGTAACTGCAGATAGATGTACAATGCTCAGGGTTGTGGGAGAGGGAAAGTGGAGAGCTTTGGGGGTTGGAAAAGGTAAAGGTTCTCTCTGGCTGGCGATTAGGAAGTTCTTCCTGGACCCTGAAGGGCAGGTGGCCAAAAGGAAAAGGATCTATATAAAATTAATAGTCTTATATTTGTTTTTTTTATATTTGTTCTACTTGCTAACTAAACAGAATTAAGAAGTACAGAAAAGTACAAAGAAACAAAATTAATTAACTAAAATCTCACTTCCTTGACATAAAGATGGGGGTTGGGAGTTTCCTGACTCAGAAAGACATTCTCTTCCAGATGGAGGAAGCAGTGTGAGCGATGGAATGGAGGTGTCTGAGGGTAGGGATTGTTCCAGAACAGCTGGGCCCATCAGCAGAGGTGAGGGCCTTGCCCTCTCTGGGAGGAAGGGAAGTGGCATATGGGGTGGTAAGTGGACACACCATTCACAGAGTTGACTGGGAGTAAGGCGGGGGTGGTGGTGGCAGAGAACCGGCCCTCCCTCTGCCTGCCCTTTGTCCTGTGATCCGCTTGAGTGAGCAGATAAGCTTCGGATCGTTGCGTTCTGTGTGTCCCTCCTGGGCAGTGTATTAAAGTGCGTCGATGCAGCCCACTGCGGGATCTCAATGAGCAAGAGAGATCTGGAAAGGAACAGGCTCATGTCCCCTTCCTCCTCTCCCTCTGGCACCAGCCTCCCCTTCTCGGCCCAGGGGCAGAGCCTCTCAGAATCCCCAGCATTTGTGCTTATTGGTGAATCTGTGTGAGGCCAAAGGAGCCTACTTGACAATGACCTTGGGGAAAAGATTTCTCTTTGGGTCCTATTAAGACTAGAGGTTACCTGGAAGTTTTCAGTGCAACTTTAAGGCTTGAGCCCCATAAAGATTATCAAACCCAGGTTTTTTCAGTCTTTCCTTTCTTGTTTATTTTTTAGCTGTGGCATTCTTTTGCCAAGCAGCATCTTCAGTGAAAGTCCAATATGAACACCAACAAAAAGGAGGCTGCTTTGGTTGAAACAAAGGAAGAAGATTCTGTTTCGCTAGCCCTTGGTCAACTCACCCCAGGGCCTTAGATTGAAGTGTGAAATGGGGATGATCGTACTTATCTTTCAGGGCTGTTAGGACAAAATGCGATGATGCATGTTAAGTTCCTGGGACTCCAGAATTCTGGGAGGCACCGAGGGCTTCCTAGCAGCTTGGGATTCACTCTGGGCTCTGGTGCAGGGAGTGGAGCCTGGAAGTTGGCCCTGAAGTGCACCCAGGAAGGTAGATTGCCATTCTGAGAGTTGGCCCAGCCACCTTCTGCTCTGACAGGCAGCGCTCAATTGGACACACTCTTCCTATCTCCCCAAGTTCCACTGCCATCGGAGGCGACCTCAGTGTCCCTGGACTTACACTTCACTTCAGCCCTGCAGTCCCAGGGTCGCCTTTTATAACAATATTAATAGCTAATATTTATGGCACTCGCTTCCTGCCAGGCACTGTTCTCAGGGCTCCACACGTGTTATCTCATTTGATGCTCCCCAAACCGTTTTTGCACTTGAGGAAACTGCATCACAGAGGGGGTATGTGATTCATCCAAGGTCATGCATGTCATAAGTAGCAGAGCTAGGATTGGACACTGGCACCATTGTGTCAGGACCCATACCCACCGGGGCCATCCCCAGCCCTGAAATCTAAGCTGCCATGTCTCCTCCCTGCCCACAGCTTCCCTCTGCCCTGTGCTTCCACCTCACAGAGACTTCTAGGTCCTCTTTGTACCGTCCCCCATTTTCACTCAGTCTCTTTGCCCCATCCTATCTTCACTCCTTTATCAACCCAAATCCTTGGACTTGTACGGGCAGCCTCACCAGCTCTCTGAAGCCCATGTCCTGCTCCTGTGTCTGGTGAAAATCCAGCTTTCCCTATCTGGAATTAGAAGAAAAACATGTTTGAAAGCTGGCTGATTTGGAAACTTCTGGAAGGTCTGCCAAAGTATTATTCTGGAGAAAAATGCTCCTTTGTTTGAAGAAGCTTCTTCAAGAACCTTTAAGTGAGACACAGAGGATGGGTGGGGCTAGAGTGGGCGAGCAGGAGCCATCAGAGGAGGTTACCTCCAGGTCGCAGCCTCACGCACCCTGGGGGCCCACCCGCATTGCCCCCTCGTGCCCAGGGACAGCCTCAGCAGGGCTCTCCCTCTGGAGTATGCAAGGGAGAGGTATGCCCCTACCTTAAAATCCTCACCCACCTATAAAATGCAATTCAGAGTCCTTGCCTTGGACTCAGGCCGTATGCAACAGGCCCCTGCCTCTCCCATAGCTCTTCACCCATCAGGATCATACCACACCATCCACACTAGCTTCCCACCAACCACAATCCAGCCTCAACATCTGCCTTTGCGCTGTGATCTCCTGCTGGACCATGCACTCCTAGACATCCAAACAGCCTGCTCCTTCATTTCCCCCAGTCTCTGCTCAAATGTCACCTCCTCAGAAAGGCCTCCCCTGACATGCCAGCTCATATTGCACACTGTTGCTCTCTGTCTCCTCACTCTGCTTAAATTTCCTTCATAGCAGCGATCATTACTGATGTCAAAGTATAATTTCCAAAGAGCCAAAAAAGCATGACTCCCATCCAAGCATCCAGTGGGATGGGTCAGTGCTTTATTTAGCTCATTAGTATGAGAATCAGCAGAATGACATAGCTGGTCAAAGTGGGTATGAGAAGCCCATCTATATAGTCAATGGAAAAAGAGTGCTGGAATAAGACTGCAAAGTTAGACACCAAATTGGTTAATGTCCTATAGCACAATAGAACGGTGGCCTTTGGGGTTATCTTTTCTTCTAGACAGAAATCATTTGCATCTGTGTGGGACAAGAATCATTTGCAGCTATCAATCTTTTTTAAGTTAACATTTCACTTCTCAGAGCCTGGGCCCTAATCAATAGTAAATAGTAAGTCAAACGAACAAAATTGCTCTCCTAGAACGGCACTGTCCAAAAGGACTTTCTACAATGAAGGAATGTTCTAGATCTGTGTGCCCGCCAATATGAGAGCTCAGCCTCATGTGGCCAGTCAGCTCTCGAAATGTGGTTGATGTGCCTGAGAAACAGAATTTTAAATTTACTGTTTACATGAAATTAAATTTCAGTAAATGTAATTGATATATGAAATATATTATACTTATGCATATACTAAAATAATATGTAATTTAATATAACTAGAATGTAATGATTTAATATGGTAAAATATAAATACTAAGTAGATACATAATTTATTGTATTAAGTATATCCCATTAATTTAATCTAAGGTTAATAAGTTAAATTTAAAGTGCCCCATGTGGCTAGTTGGCTACCCTATTGGACAGCACAACCTCAGGAGGTCAGGTGACAAGTAGGTAGCTTGTTAGACAATACTGTAGTTGAAAAGGCCTTTTGTCCATGTTTTGAATAAATTTTCTGGACTGGTATCATATTATATGTTTATCTATTTGTTGTCTTTGGTCCCAATTAGGAAGCAAGCTTTGTAATAGCAGGAACTTTGTGTTGTTCTCTGCACGTGCCCAGCACTTAGATAGGGTGTCCGGAGCTGGGCCAGTGCAGTCAGTGACTGTTGAGTGAAAACATAAGCACAAGGAGGCTGGAGTCTTACCAGAAATCAAACCAGTGGTGAGTTTGGCTGATGAGCATTAGCAAGTATGATGCCTGATGTTTCAGTTTAAGTGGTTTTCTTATTCTGTAAAGTAATTCCCTGCTGTGAACCTCCAACCTGCAGTGCACATATATGGCTCTGGTTTATGGTTCGGGAGGGGTGGGGTGAAGTGTTGTAGGGAGATGTGAGGCTTGCAGGGTGAAATGTTGGGGGTGTGGAAGGATTGAGCTAGGTGTCAACATATAGAGCCAGAGTGGACAGAGGACTCCCCGGGGGAACACAAGTGCTTCCTGGGATCCTCAACTTATCAGGGAGATCTTCAACTTACCAGGGAGAACCTCAGGTACCCCATAGTTAAAGAAAGTTAGATCTAGCTATTACTTTGGAGAGTGTACTACTAGTCAGAGTAGATGACCTACAGTAACAAACAGCCCTACAATCTCAGCAGTTGAACATAGCAAGTTTCCAGGAGAGGTTCCTGGGCCTTAGAGGGCATTATCTAGTGGGGGTAGATCCAACTCTTTGTCTGTTTACATAGAGTGGCCTGGGACCGCACAACTGCCTCTTAGATCCTGGTGTCTTACCTCTTGTTGTGCAGAGGACAGACCTGGGCCTGGAGAGGAGAAGGGACTGCTTAGAGCACGCAGCAGGCAGTGGCAGAGCTGGGCCTCGAACCAGAGGCTCGTGATTTTCCATTAAGGGTTCCCCCAAAGCCTCCTTCAAAGATGCTTGCTCTTTGGACCTGTGCCCTGGTCCTCCTGCCCTTTCCCCTGCCATCAATGGGGCTAAAATGAAGCGGGAGGAGGAGAAGTGGTGGGATTTGAAGAGATGTCTTGTAGGCTACAGGGACCTTTATTTATCAGGTCCTGTTTTCCAGGCATGCCCCCCCCCCCATGTCACTGTGCTATCTGAAGTGAGGGGGCTTACGCAGGTGGCAAGCACTGGTCTCTAGCTGTGGATGCAGCTGGGGTCCCAGACTGCTATTTGGCTACACACCCCTGATATATGTGCTGCACTCTCTCCTCCTACCCCTGGGGATTCCCTGTTCCCTCTCCCTTTTCATCTAACAGGAATCTACCTGCATCAGAGTTGGAAGGATCCTTAGAAATCATCCAACCCCTTCTTTTGCAGCTGGAGAAAGAGACCTGGAGAGGGAAGGGGCTTATACTTGGCCACACAGCCGGTTGGGGCAGAGCTGGAACTAGAGCCCAAGGCTTCTGAACCAGCCAGGGGTTTTCCCGTGCTTCAGGCTGACTCTTGCCTATTATCTTATCTTGTTTCATCTTGTCTCATCTCATTAAGGATCAGGGGCTGGAGAGGCAGCACTGAGATGGGATCTTCAAATCGACTTTAGAACACTCTTGGCTTGTACAGTGTATCATCTGAGACAAACACTCCCCTGTTCCCGTGCCCCGCACCTAAGCCTGGGAGTGCAAACCAACCCAGCCTCCCTCCTAGTCACCCTCCATTGGCCAGGCTGTCTGTGGGGTCCTAGGACAAAGTCTGGACAGGGAAGAGGTAACAGTGAGTATACCAAGGAAGATGGACAGCCAGCAAACTGTTAGGATAGTCCTTTGGGATTTAATGGAATTCTCTAGAAAGGAAGGTAGAGGGAGATTGGAGCAGGAGAAGAAGAAGCAGAGGCAATAGCTGAGGCATCTTGTTGTCCCAGGAGAATGAGGGAGTATAACAGGGACCCTTCCTACAGGGGGTCTTCCAAGTTTGATTTCAGGATTCCTTACAACAAAGGCAAAACTCTGAATGCACTTGGTTCACTCAGTCAGGATTCTTTTGATTAAATCCAACTCACATGTTAGGTCATGGAAGAGAGGAGGTTATTGGGAAGACACTGGGCTTCCCCATGTCACTAAACACCAACAGATCATGTTTCTGTTGACTTCAGGGACGTAGCAATTCAGTGCAGCCAAGACCTCCTCCCATCTTTCATCTCTGCTTATCTACGTGTCAGCCCCATTTTCTAATGGCTTCTTCCATATTAGGGGACACAGGGATGACCAGTCTCCAGTGTCCACAGCTCAGAGCTTTGCCCCAAGAGACGGATGGTTCCTTTTTCCCGAGGTCCAATTGAGGGAATCCCTGGAAGGACTTAAATGATCCTGGGTTGGGGTCGGATGCCCACTCATGGCCTGAACCACAGGGAGAATAGACAACCACAGGGAGCCAGCGAGGCTCCTTCCAGGAACCCACTCTGGTTGATTTCCTGGGATTGCTTGTTGAAATCTCCTCTATGCCACACCCTGTCGGGGCTGAGCTGCGAACAGCCTTGACTTTAGGGTGATCACAGGAGCTAAGCACAAGGCAGGAAGGGCCCCAGGCCTAAAAGAAAGACAGACATGGTGCTCTGGGATGAGAGTGGTTTTAGAATCAGCTACAGAGAGCAGAATGTGCGAAAGGTTGGAGGGAACCGTGAGCCTCTTGCACAGGGTAAGTAGCGGGTGATGAGGCTTATGAACAAGGCTATGAGCTCCGGATTTGTGCTGGAGGCAGTAGGGGGCCAGAGGGCAGGGAAGGGACCGAGTCAGACCTGTGCTGTGTCTGGCATGGGGTTGCTGAGTGGCTCTGGTTTAGGAACTCCCCTCTCAGTGATGTGTGGAGAGGAGCTGAGATTGAAGTCAGAATACCGGGTGGGGGTGAAGCTTATTCCAGGGTGGCCTCAGCACTCCAGACACAATTATGGAAAAGCTATTATTAGCATAATTGAGCTCCTTTGTTCTTGTGCTATTTCTCCATGGGAGCCGGGAGAGAGACAGCACTCCTCAAGCAAAGGGAAAAGGGATTGCTCTGTGAAAACAGTTCATTAGCTGAAGAAGCTGCTTTTGAGTGAATTCTAACATCTCCGTAGCTTTCCTTCCCTGCTTCTGGTCCTCGAGCTGGCTGCTCTACCATCAGCTTGCCTGAGGGCATCGGAAGCGTTGGCCAGCCCTGTGGTGAGGAGGAAGCTCTGGGCAGCTTGGCTGGTGACAGGGGACCACTGAGGCTCTGAGGAGGAGGGCGGAGAAGGGTCAGACACGTGGCCTCCCCTCTTGGGGATTCTGGGCCTCTCTCCTGGGGTCAGGATAAACATAGAGCATCTTCCTGAAGTATCTGTTGTTACCAAAGAGTTTGGAAGAGAAAAATCATGTATCATTTTTATATTAAAATCAGATGGGTATATTATGGAGTAGAACTCCCATTATGCATACTTAAAAATGTTTGGTAAAATACACCTAACATAAAATGTATCATCTTGCCCTAAACGGTTTGGCTCAGTGGATAGAACGTCGGCCTGCAGACTGAAGGGTCCCAGGTTCAATTCCGGTCAAGGGCATGTACCTTGGTTGCCGGCACATTCCCAGTGGGGGGTGTGCAGGAGGCAGCTGACCTGATGTTTCTCTCTCATCAATGTTTCTGACTCTCTATCCCTCTTTCTTCCTCTCTGTAAAAAAAATAAAATAAAATGTATCATCTTAACTATTTTTACATATTCTGTTCAGTAATGTTAAGTATTTCACATTGTTGTGCAACAAATATTCAGAAGTCTTTTTACCTTGCAAAGCAAAACTCTGTACCCACTAAACAATAACTCCCCATCCTCCCTCCTTCTAGTCCCAGGTCATCACTATTCTGTTTTCTGTCTCTATGAATCGGACTACTCTAGGTATTCCATATAAATGGAATCATAATTATTTGACTTTTTATGTCTGGCTTGTTTCATTTAGCATAATGTCCTCAAGATTCCATGTTGTGCCATGGAACAGGATTTCCTCCCCTTTTAAGGCTGAATCATACCCCGTTGTATGTATTGGTCACATTTTGCTTATCCATTCATTCATCTGAGGACCCTTTGGTTGTTTCTACCTTTTGGCTCTTGTGAATAATACTGCTGTGAACATGGGTGTACAAATATCTCTGAGAAGTTCTGCTTTCAATTCTTTTTTAAAATATGTTTTTAATGATTTTAGAGAGAGGGCGAGAAAGAGAGGCTCCCTGTAGGCCCCCACTGGGGATCGAGCCCACAGCCTAGTTATGTGCTATGACCCGTTCCATTCCCAGTCAAGGGCACATGCCAGGGTTGTGGGCTTGATCCCCAGTAGGGGGCATGCAGGAGGCGGCCAATCAATGATTCTTTCATCATTGATGTTTCTATTATCTCTCCCTCTCCCTTCCTCTTTGAAATCAATGAAAAAATATATATATTTTTAAAAAGAGTCAGAGCATTAGGCTCAGAGATGGGGCAATACCTTCCCCCCTGGGGACACCCAGAGGGTAGCTTTGTAGAGGAACGCCATCAAGCTGGGCAGTGAAGGTAGCGAGGTAGAGGGAAACGGTATTGGAGGAGAAGGCCACAGCTGAGCAAAGGCCTGGAGGAGCGGCAGTTTGTTTGAGGGAGCCATTTGTTGAGGAGACAGGAGAAGGTTTTCCTCTTACCTGGACAGAGCAGGTCTGAGGGATTCCAGTGGCTCGGGACTTACCCTAACCCTCCTCACCCCACCAGCCAAGTTGCCCTTCCTTTAGGCCAGGGGAGCCAGTGTTCCGTTCCTTCTCCAGACTTCTCCTCTGAGTTTGGCCCTGCCAACTACCCCCTTTTCTCCAAACTCTTTCCATGACTTCCTGACACCTGCCTCTATTGATTTTCTCCACTTGTCAGACGGTCCCTCCTGTCTTCTCTGATTCTTCCTTCAGCTCCTGAGTGTTTCTCAGGGAGAAAACCTGGCAGCTTTCAGCGTGATGTCTTCGTGCAAACCTGCCATCTGGATCCCCGGGAAGGGGCTGTCAGCCTTGATTGCTGGAGCCCCCAGAGGAACCCCCTTTGTCCTCTGGCCTCCCTTGCCCTAGATAAAGCAGCAACTGCTCTTTTCTGGCCGCGGTAATTGATTCAAGCTCCCAAAGACACCTGGGCATCCAGTTAAGAGGACAGTACCCGATGGCTTCAGGCAAAGGTGTCAGGGGTCCTCCTTGCACCTGGTCCTGTGATAAAAACAGAGATGAGCCTGCCTGGCCCCTGCACTCCAAGAGGACAGCCAGATGTGGGAAGAGGCGGTCACAGTCCTGTGATGGGCGGTGTGGGGACCATCAATCCAGCATCAAAGCGAGGCTTCACGTAGACCTGACAGCCTCGCTGGGGAGATGAGAACACGAGCCGAAAGCAGCCTGTTCTCAGAGGCATCAGAGATACAAACAAGTGCTTTAGGCATTGAAAGAACAGGACACTTTTTTCCTACTTGAAGATGAAGGTGGCGCAAAGACTTCCTGGATGAAGCAGAGTTTGAGCCACGCCCTGGGAAGGTGGGAGCAGGATGAGGTGGAGATAGAAGGGCTAGGGATGAGGATGAGTGGGGCCCCGGGGACAGGAACCTGTGCACTGATTCTGAGGAATGGCATGGATTTGGGATGGCTGAGCCTTTTGGTGATGGGGAGTCACTGAAGATTCTTGAGGAGTGGAGTGCTGGGGTGGGAGGAGGGCAGTGATCGGCACGGCCATTAGCTAGAAGTATTAGGTTTGGGAAAAGTGAAATCCAATCTGTATGGACTCATTAAATGATTTCTGGGTCAGCAAAGCGGGAGCAAGTCTAACCTTTTAAAGCAGTTGCTTGAGGCATCGATGTCCAGCTCCTGCTCAGCTGATTCTCAATCTTTCTAAAGATGTCATTTTAACTTAGTTTCCTGGGGCTTGTACAATTGAATATTTGATGCTTTAAAAATTGAATTGGAAACTCTCAGACAAGGTAGAAAGAGCTGTCATTTCAAGAGGAGTGGATGAGGTCACCTAGGGAGACTATAGAGAGGTGGACGCAAGTTCCCGGCAGGAGGACGGGCCAGCAAGTTTTCAGGAGCCAGGAGAGGTGGGAAGGGTCCAGACTAAGCCACGCCCCAGAGGAGACATAGTGTTATGATGCCCTCAGAGAGCTCCAGTGAATGGGCAGTGGAATTCTGTCTGTGCTTTAGCCAGAGAGGGGTGGGATGGAAGCCAGCTCAGAGGGGCTGTGAAAGGAATAAGAGAGCCTAGGAGCCAGAGGGGTTGTTGAGTTTTTGGTTTATCTTAATGAGGAGACACCCGAAAGTGTGTTAGTGCTTAAGGAAGAGGCTGAAGTTTGGGGAGAGGAAGGCGACCCTGGAGAAGATGGGCAGGGGCAGGAATGAAGGCCAGAGGCAGCAGGATTACCTTTGTCGCCAAAGACCCTCTGCACACATCTGTGCTGCCTGCAGAGCACATTCTGCCTTATCTTTTTGTTTTGGTCACTTAAGATAATACCATACGAATTTCCCATTTGCCACACAGTATTCACACTTACCTTTTAAAATCAGTTCTTCAGTTACAAAAGTAACACATGTATATGGTAAAACAAAATGCAAACAATTCAGAAAGGAATTAAAGAGGAAAGTAAAGGGCTTCTCCATTTTCTTCCAGCCTGCCTTTTCCGATGTAACTGCTTTTTATAGTTTTCTTGGGAATTCTTCCCAAAACTTGTAACGCATATATGTGTATATATGCATATATTTTAAAATAGACAAGTGGGATCTGACAGTGTTCTGTTCTGCACCTTGCTTTTTTTCACTCGATACTGTATCTTGGAGATACTTTCTTATTAGCATATGGAGAGAGTGCTCATTCTGTTTCAAGAGCAGGATGGTATGTGGAGATGGGGCAGGATTGTTTAACCAGTTCTATATTGACATGGTGTTGTTTCCACTCTATTGCCATTAGAAGTGATACTTCAATGTGCCTTTTGGCCCATTCATCTTTGTGCCCAGGGGGAACTATTTTTGTACATTAAATCCCTAAGAATGCAATTATTGGAGTCAACAACAATATATACATTTAAAGAGGATACATATTATTACATGGAATTGTTGGGCTGTATAAGAGCATATATATTTACAAGTGTGATAGTTACGGACACATTGCTCTTCAAAGAAGTTTCATAAATATTAATATTTCAAAATTTGGGTAGGAGATATACCAATGTTAATTATATTACTGCCTGTATTTTTCTATATGCTTGCTAGTTTACACACATGCATAATAGGTTACAACATGTACACTCCCATGAACAGTAAATGAGCATGCCCTCCCCCCCCATTTTGCCAACAGGACATTAACAGACTTTTAAATCTTTGCCAATCTGAAGGGGGAGACATAGTATGTTTCTATTGCTTTAATTTGATTTATTTAATTATGGGGATGTCTGATCATGTTTTCAGTGAATTGCTTTTTCTATTGAGTCACATTTCTCGAATGCCTACAGAATATTTCATTTCATGTATGTATTCTCATTTACTTAACTATATTTTCGTGGGTTATTTATGCTGTTTCCAAATGACTGCGAGCATCTTTGTACATAAAGCTTTGTTTTCTCTTCTTCTTTTAAGCTTTTTTCTTTAGTGTTCCATTTCAGAAGATGAATTGCTGTGTCGATAGTGTAGACATTTTTATGACTCAATATATATTGTCAAGTTGCTTTCTCTAATGACAGTACAATATATAGTACCCTCAATTTCATTATATTCTTATTAGCATTGGGTATCCATAATAAAAAATAATTTTTGCTAATTTTATAGATAAAAATATTTTTTTGCAAATTTTATATATAAAATACTTGCTAATTTTATGGCCATTTTATTTGTATTTTTCAATACCAGTGAGGTTGAAAGTTTTCATATATGTTTGTTAATTAACCGCATTTTCTCCTCTGAGCTGCCTGTTCCTTTTTTCTGCTGATTTGACTTTTTATACAAAGGAAAGAAGGTGATGTCTTATTGGGGGAATCCCCTATTTCTTCAGGCCCTGTGACTTTCTGGGACATTATTGACTGATACAACATTATAAAAGTCAATCTCTTATATGAGAACGGGGGTGGCAGTGGCTGGAAAAACTTAGAGGAATGTAGATGGGAGAACTGAATGAATAGGATTCCAGGTTCTGATGAGAGGGGTGGGGAGGAATTTGTGAGGCAGGATAAAAATCCATGGGCAGCATAGCATCTGTGCTGGGCTCTCAGACCTCTCCATCTCTGACCTTGCATGTGACACTCTGGCGACCAGTGCAGCCAGGACCGTGTTTTGGAGTTCCAGCCTGGGTGTGGTCACTTCTGCTAGAGGAGGCTTTCTTCCAGGCCAGTGCTGCAGAGGAGAAAAAGGTTGGGATGAGAGAGGATTTTGCCTAACCCTGGGTGAGCCATTATTGAGCACAGTCCCCCTTGCTTATCCAGGTAGCCATTCAGTGTCATCATTATTGAACAGTCTTTGTTAATGAATTTGATACCTAGAGTTATTGTTTTAATTTATATTTCTTTTATTACTACTTTTCATATATAGAAATATCTATCATTTTTCATATTTAGGTATATTTACATATATGTATACATGAATAATATATGTCCATACCATTTAATACTATTTTTTATGTCTGTGTGTGTGCATGTGTGTGTATTCTCTCCTTTGGAGGGAATTGTTTGTGCTCACTTCCCCCCCTGTTAGGATGTTTTATTTTTCCAAGTAATCTTTCTGTATTAAAGTACGAGACTGTCATATTTTTCACAGACATTATTTCTAATTTGGCATTTACCTTCTAATTGTACTTATTTTTTCACTTTTTGTTAATGAGATGCACAGAACGTGTTAAGTTGCATGAGTTTTGACACGTGCATATACCTGTGTAACCTACATTTCTGTTGCCCCAGAAAGTTTCCCTGTGTCCCTTCCCAGTCAATCCTCATCCCCTGTCTGCTCTGCCAGAGGCAATCACTGCTCTGATTTCTATCACCAGAGATCAGCCTTGCTTGTTCTTGCATTTCGTGGAAACAGATCATGAAATATGTACCTTTCTGTGTCTAGCTTCTTTCACACAACATAATGTGTTTGTGACTTAGCCATGCTGTGCTGTTGGTAATGTTGTCACTTTTAATTGCTTACTGGTATTCCATTGTATGAATATAGCACAGTTTGTTTATTCATTCTCCTGCCCATTGGCATTTGGGTTGTTTCTAGTATGTAGCTATTATGAATAATGCTCCAATGAACATTTTTGTACCAGTCTTTTTGTAGACACATGTTTATACTTTTATTGGGTAAATATCTAAGAATGGAATTGCTATCTTATAGACTCAATGTATGCTTAACTTTTTTAGAAACTGCCAAACTATTTTCCAATGTGATTATACCATTTTGCATTCCTACCAGCTGAGTGTGGGGTTCTAGTTTCTCCATATTCTTGCCAATATTTGATATAAATTTTAAATTTTTTAGTCATTCTAGTGGGTTGTAGTGGTATCTCATTGTAATAATAACTCATTGGTTCAACTCTTAAACATTACAGTCTTTAATCTACCTATAATTTATTTTGTAAGAAAACTATCTGTCCCCACATAATTAACCAACGGAACTATATGTTGAATAATTACTTCTTTCCACACATATTTGATTTACCACATTTATCTTAAAACAGCCTTTAACATGTAATTGAATGTGTTTCCATGCCACTGTGTAACTGTTGATTTTTTCCATCAAGAGCACACTGTTTCAATTATTAGAGTTGTAGAGTTTATCAGGTAAGCAAGTTTACCTTTGTTACTCTGCTTTAAAATTTTTTTTATGAGTTTATTTGGGCCAAACCGACGACATATGCAGGGGAATGAGATCTCATATGCTTTCCTTTCCAAATAATAATACACTTCCAAAGACATCCATACCCTAAGTCCTGGGACCTGTAAATGTTCCCTTGCATGGCAAACGGGATTTGGGGAAGGTTACCCTGGATTATCCAGATGGGCCACGTGTAATCAGAGGGGTCCTTATAAGAGGGAGGCAAGAGTCCTAGAAAGAGATGGTGAAAGCAGAGTTGGGAATCATGGGGCCAGAAGCCAAGGAATGCAGGCAGACTGTAGAAGCTGGAGGAGGCAAGGAACAAATGATCTCCTGGAGCTTTCAGAAGGAACAAGCCCTGCCGGCACCTTGATTTTAGCTCCTTGAGACTCATCTCAGACTTCTGGCCCTCCAGGACGATAGGAGGATAAATTTGTGTTGTTTTAAGCCTCTGAGTTTGTGGTAATTTGTTACAGCAGCCATAGGAAAGTGATACATTGACTTAAAAATTCTTTTAAAAAAATAAGTTCTAAATGTTGTTCCACTGTGTTTTTTATTAGATTGAATTAGCACAGAATTTAATTTGGGAAGAACTGACTTTTTTATACCACTCAGTCTTGCTATCTAGACTTTTTCAGGAAAATGCCCCTTCTCACCTGGCTGACATTTCTACCTGTTGCCTACTGTCTTACTGGTAGTTTGGGTTCCCCAGAGGCAGAGTACAAGAGGTTTATGTGAAAGGTAGTCTCAGGAAACACAGGTAGAAGAGTGAGGCAGTGAAGCAGGGAAAGGAAGGTAGCTAATAACGGATTCCACCTCAGGGTTCCCCAACTTCCCAAGAAAGCAAATGTATCCTCTCAATGCTGGAAATGAAGGGGCATCCGGGTGGAGAAAGACCATCAGACCTGGTGATGTCAGCAGGTGGGTCCTGTCCCTGCAGCCACTTGTGGAGAGGGCACTTCCTCCCTCCCTGGAGCCCAGTGTCCCCACATTTCCCGCTGCTGCCTCGGAGGGAAGCAAGGTTGTAAAAGGGGCTAAAGCTGGCCTAACTCTGCGCAGGACATGGTGGCTAGAATAGCTTCCCAGAGAAGGGGAGCCTCCTGCCAAGCATTTAAGTAGCTGTAGCAGAGGCTCCCTTTAGCCTTCCCATTGCAATGAATGCCTGGCTTCCAAAGGTCATGTCTGCATCTCTTTGCCCAAGGGGTTACCCTGCTGGCCAGAGCCCACGGTAAACCAAAAGTGCCAGAGAATGAAAAGTGGCCTCCTCAGCAGCCTCCAGCCAATCACCAGCTGAGGCCTGTGTGTGCACACCCCAGCCACCTTGCCCCGGGCAGAGGGGATGGAGAACTCTGACCCCCAGAGTTCCCCTGTGGGTGGAAGCTTGACCACACACCTTCATCAGCTGCCTTCCCTTTCCTGCCTCACATCTCACTCTCCAGCAGGTGTTTCCTGGGGTCACCTCCCAAGTATATATTTACATCTGAATCCTAGTCCCATGGCCAACATCTGGGAAAAGCCAAGTAAGTAGGCAGTGGACCTAAATGGCCAGCAAGTGAGATGAAGGCATGGGGATCAACCATAGGCCCCAGGAAGCTGAGGGACAGAGATTTGGGGGCTGGCATATGAGATGAGAGGATTTGGGTCTTCTTTATACCTTACGTTTTTATGGCTCCCCTAACCATTCCTTCTGGTTGGCTGGCTGCTCACCATGGCTATTATTTGGGGCCTGGCCCCAAGATGGGGGTCCTCATAGTGATTCTGGGTGCTCCTGGGAGGAGTGAGAGTGAGGCCCTTCACTTGGCTAAAAAGTGGCTCATTTGGTTTTAATAAGGCAGCAGGATCTGCAGGCCACCTAGACTTCATTTTGGCAGGAGAGCTGAGAACAAAGGCTTCTGGTAGAAGGAACTTTCCATCCGGGAGAATTTAATGCGTTCCTGGGAGGGGAGAAATATCAGTGGAGATTGAGCTAGTGCTCCAAGGAAGGCGTTCAGCTGGGCCCTCCCTGGTAACCATGGGGATGGAGGAGAGCGGGAGCCTAGCAGGATCCATATCCCATAAAAATGTTGGTGGCTGGATTGCAAGATGAAGGGCCTGCAGATACCCTCCGACATCGTGTAATTTATGGGGTAATCAGAACTCGTCCTGAAGGGCTACGAGGGAAGAGGAGCTGTGATTCAGAGCCTCCGGGGCTTGGATGTTTAATGAGGCACTGGGAGCCCATAAAGATTTAGATCAGAATGATTTGCCCATTTAGGATGCTGAGTCTATCTTAGCACCGCCCTTGAAGGATGCTACTTCTCTGAAATGCTCGGAGGTCTGGATGAGAAAATCAATGACCCAGCATTTGAGGGACACTGTGTAGGGACCCGGCCAAAGGGTTCAGAGGCCCAAAACTCTCCATCTTGACACTGTCTCCTGGCTCCCACCAAGAAACCAAGAGAAGCTAAGAATCTCACGTTAGAGAGGGAGAAGCTGAAGCCTAGAGAGGTCAAGTGACTTGTTCAAAGTCACACAGTGCACCAGGATCCATTAGCCTTAGTGATAAGATCAGCTGGAGAAAATAAGAACCTTTGAAATCGATGCAAGGGGAAAGAGCTGACATGATTCCTTCTTAGAAGATGAAGGGCAATCTATGGGGTGCAAAAGATAGTATCTTTTGGGGTTTTAAAGCTTGCACACTTAAATTGCTTCCTAACTACAAAATATACATATTACAGCATTTTCAGAATCTCTACTAATTGGTTCTGCAATTAAGAGGGAGCCTATCTTTGGCCAGTGTGGCTCAATTGGTTGGGTGTCATCCCATGCAACGAAAGGTGGTGGTTCGATTCCCCATCAGGGGACATGCCCAGGTTGTGGCTCTATCCCTGGTAGGGAGTATGCAGAAGGTAAGCAATCGATGTTTCTTTCACTCTCACATTGATGTTTCTCTCTCTTTCTCTCCCTCTCCCTACTCTCTCTCTAAAAATTGATAAAAATATTTTAAAAAGAGGGAGCCTATAATATGTGATGACTGGCTCATGAAATGGGTTAAAAATGGTATCTGTGCAAGGGGAAAGTGCTGACATGATTCCCAGTGTCTGAAAACACAAGGGCCCAAAACAGTATGTTGAGTGGATATTCACTGAATCATCGGATGAATGAGCCTGGCCCTCTCAGCGTGACATGATCCTCTCAGCGGGCCCTGGCCCTGGACAGGAAGTGTTAATTTTTTTTCTCCTTTCTGATTCTAAAGGTAATGCATGTTTATTGTAGAAAATTTGGAGAATACAAAAAATATGTAGAAGAAAAAAAATACATTACCCATTAAACACCCACTGCAACCTCCCAGAGAATAACCATTCTTAATAGTAAGATATATTTCTGACAAGCCTTTCTCCTATTTTTGAATGTATGTTTTTTTAAAAATTGGTGGCAGTCTTATTTAGAGGTTTTTATTTTGCCTTGATTCTAACTTAATATTTAATAGTCTCTAAAGAGATGAATTTAGGTAGCTGCGTTATATTCCATTAAAAGGTTGTGGCATGATTTATCAGCCTGTTTCTAGTCATTTCCAATTTTTCAGCATTATAAATAACACGATGATAAACATCTTGGTGCATAAATCTTGGGCACCACCTCTGCCTACACTCAGTTCGGTTCCCAGCAGCAAAAACAATTGTAGAATCCCATCCTCCCTGCACTTCTGGCAGCAGCGCCCAGAGGCTCCAGCCCTGCTAGTGGCTCCACAGCCTCAGCATCTTGGAAGATGACCTAACAGGATGGAGGAGAAAGAGTCTGTGGGAACTTGCTGAGTGCACTCTGCCTCTGGTCAGGTCCCTCTGACTTTCTAAGCTTTTTTTCCCCTTCTGTATAAGGAGGAGCATGAACTAGGTTATTGGATATCAATTTTTTTTCCAAACTTGGTGATTATATACTATATCTATATATATAAAAACCTAAGCAACTGTTACAACCGAATGACCTGAACAACCAGTCGCTATGATGTGCACTGACCACCAGGGGGCAGACACTCAATGCAAGAGCTGCCCTCTGATGGTCAGTGCGCTCCCACAGGGGGAGCGCCACTCAGCTGACCTGTCCTGGAGGTCCACCAGCCTGGCAGCAGTCACTCCCTCCCTCAGTAGTCCTTCAGGTCCAATCTCCAGAGAATGGGCCAGGCATCGATGGACCAGTGCCGCCGGCACGATCCTGACAGTGCCATCAGCCTCCTGGAAGTCAGCCACGGGCACTGCGGCTGCTTCCCCTCTCTAGACACTCCACAAGGAAGAACGAATATAAAAGCAATCGCCAGGTGGCTCCTGACAACCTGCACATCAGTGGGACGGATCCAGATCCTGGGCCAGGAAGGGTGTCCCACTGCCTGCCTAGAGGGCCGATCGTGTCCCGGCCTTCCCCCCTGGGGACCCCACCTGTGCACGAATTCATGCACCGTGCCTCTAGTATTATTATATACAATTTTGTTTGAGAATATTAAGGATCTCATAAGTGATATTTTTTAAAATATATTTTTATTGATTTCAGAGAGGAAGGGAGAGGAAGAGAGAAATAGAAACATCAGTGATGAGAATCATTGATTGGCTGTCTCTTGCACGCCCCACACTGGGGATCGAGCCTGCAACCTGGGCATGTACCCTGACTGGGAATCAAACTGTGACCTCCTGGTTCATAGGTCGACACTCAACTACTGAGCCACCACCACCCGAGCTCATAAATAATATTTTAAATAAAAATGTATACATGGCATAGGTAAAGCAGTAACATTTTGAAGGAAAGAGAAAAGCCATAAAAATTTTACCTAAAATTTTGTAATACTGAAAAATACTAGGCTTGTGCATAGTAAGGATTAAAAGC
Organism: Myotis lucifugus; assembly: GCF_000147115.1. Taxonomy (NCBI): domain Eukaryota; kingdom Metazoa; phylum Chordata; class Mammalia; order Chiroptera; family Vespertilionidae; genus Myotis; species Myotis lucifugus. Next base: position 2,434,256 of record NW_005871228.1, on the reverse strand, counting down.
TTCATAATACATCAGAACACTGGTAAGTCTCCAGGTACTGTGAGAACAACCTGCTATAGGAAAAGCTCAGGTTAGACATACAGATCCTTAGAAATGCACATCATCTAAAAATAAATCCCTCAACATAGCAGTACACAAAGCTTTCTTTTCTTCTTTGGCACTTAGCAATACAGATCAATTTTATTTTTTAAAACCCCTTTTTGTTCCAAGGAAAATCTACATAGAAGCCTATTATGTAAAACAGAAAAGAAAGGAGGAGCTCATTTGACTGGGATCAAACCCTGATGTACTGTGTGACTTCTTTTATCCAATGAAAATTAGTGGGGGTCTACTCTGTGGCTGGCTGTGCCAGGTGCTAGGATAGAGTATGAGCAGAAATATTCAGCACAGGGAGGGGGTTGGACATTGCTGACTGTCCTAAGATTGACACCGTCCAGCATCTACTTTCCTATGACACTCATTATGCTTGATAGGGTGGGCCCTGCATTCGTTGACTTGCCCCAGACTCTGCTCCCTTCTAGGGACAGCCCTGCCTGATTCCACCATGTCTAGTGGCCCCCTGAGACCTGAGTTAGCACCTCGTAGCCCCTAGGCCAGTGTTGGCGAACCTTTTGAGCTCGGCGTGTCAGCATTTTGAAAAACCCTAACTTAACTCTGGTGCCGTGTCACATATAGAAATTTTTTGATATTTGCAACCATAGTAAAACAAAGATTTATATTTTTGATATTTATTTTATATATTTAAATGCCATTTAACAAAGAAAAATCACCCCCCAAAAATGAGTTCGCGTGTCACCTTTGACTCGCGTGTCATAGGTTCGCCATCACTGCCCTAGGCCCTGCAGGTCCAGTCTGAAACTGCAGCCTCTGTCCATTCTGGTGATACCACTGTTTATACCACTCATGCTGTTACTGCTCTGCTGTCCACTGGGCTCTCACTAGTCACTGGGCACTGTGCTCAGTGCTTTCCATGCATCATCTCACAGTCCTTACAACCATTTGGAGGTGGCGGTGATCACTATCCCCACTTTACAGATGAGATTACTGAGGTTCAAAGGTGTTAAGCCCCTCACCTAAGGTTCTAGTCCTTCTGGCTGCAGAACCCATGCTCCTGCCCACTGCATGCACTGCCTCTGGGAGCCCCTACTGATGGTTTCATACACCGGCAATACTCTGCATGGGATGCAGAGGACTGTGTTATCAGCAGTTGTGCCCAGCCTTCTGTAACCCATCACAGCATCTCCTGCACCACAAAGGGGGCTGTGAAATTGGCCTGTTTTGGGGGTGATGCCTGCTCCATCTTGGGACAGCCATGGTCCTGACCAACTGGGTCTGGCCGATTGCATGGTCTGGGGCTGAGGGATCTAGACCATGTGTCTTTGAAATACTGACCCACCCTGAGGCCTGCTTGCTGTTCCCACTGCCCACCCTCATTGATGGAAAGCTATTGGCAGCTTTCTCCTTTCCTGTCATCTCAACCCAGGTACCTCAATAAGATAATTCCTGACAAAAACTAACTTTGCATTGAGGATTCCCAGAGAACTCTGGCCTGGGATATCTGACTCTTGGGCCCCAGCTTCCTGTCTGTGTCATCCTACTCACCCAGACAAGAGGAGTTGAGAGGATGAATTGAGACAACACATGAGGAGGTCTTGGCGCCACCCCTGGCACCCAGTAGATGCTCAGCAAGAGGGAGTCCCTTGTCTCTCTCCTCCCCTCTCCCCGAGATTTCTGTTTGGGACAAAAGTGCCTGATAGCCCCAGCCCTCTGGGTCCACCCGAGGTTTAACCATAGCCCAGAGGCTTGGGCAAGCAGCATGGGTTGGGGACAGCCAGCACCTGAGCAGGTGACAAGCCCCTGGGGCTCTGGAAGCAGTTGTGAGGCTCCGGAGCCTGATCTTAGCTGGGTGTGAGGGCAATGGCTGCACCAGGACAATGGCACTGTCCCTGTGTGCATTGAGTTCTTTTGTCCATTGTTCCCCAAATCTCAGCAACTGCTGGGGAAAACAGATATTATGCCTGAGATTTCTGCTTTCCATGCTGGGGGGAAAGGTGGGGTGTGAAGAGAGAGAGAATGCTTGGGCTCCTGTCCTGGGTCTGCCCCTGACCTCTGTGTGACCGTGAGCAAGCCCCCTCCCCACTTTGGCCTGCAGTGTCGATCCCTGTAAATTCAAGGTTTGGTTCCTGGTGCCGGCTTAGCAGTTATAATCCGAGAATCTGCCTCCCTCATTTGGTACTTGGAGGTCTGAGTCCTTCGTGTTAGTGGACGGCTATGTGTCTGCAGTTCCCCACGCCCATTGGCCTGTGAAATCTCCGAGGGCAGGACCATGTCTGATCCTTCTAGTCCGCATCCTACAAAACCAGCCCAGTGCTGCTCCCTTTGTGTCTGGCTGAATGAGGAACGAAGGGCCCTTTGGGGGGGTGGGGGCTGTGGCCAGTGTTGTCCGCCTGCCCTCCTGTGACCAGCGGGGGGCTCCAAGTCCGGAGGGGAGGGGCTGGCTGTGAGGGTCACAGGCAGATTTTGTGTGATCTCATTATTAGTCTCCCCAGTGTAAAGCGGAGTTTGCCTAGGTGACGCTACAATAGCATACAGGGCTTCTATTATCAACTTCCAGATCTGTCTGCTTGGCCAGGCTGGGCTTCCGGAGGTCAGGAACCCTGTCAGATTCCTTTCTGCGTCCACACTGCCAGTGCAGCGTTGGTGCCCAGTGTGTGGGGAGAGAAGCCCCTCAGAACGGGGCCAGGCTGTGCGATGGGGGGACAGAGACAAACCTGACTCAGTCTGGATCCTTTAAAGCGTTTCCCTCCTCGCCTGAACACCTTGCTCCCTGTTCAAGTCCTTCTTGTTGCTGGAAGCCTATTTCAAACGCTGCTTCCTTTGCTGGGCTTTCTCTGATCTCTCCCAGGGGGGAGGTAAAAAAAGCATCCTTCCCTTGGTTCCATGGCCCCGTATCTGCCCTCTGTCGGGGCAACAAGCGCTGTTCGCTCAGCATCACAGCTGTTTTGGTCTATGACTCATCTCTTCACTCAGAATTTTTTCTTAAGTTTAAAGAAAAGCCATGCAACAATATGAAAAGAGAGAAAATAATCACTTTTATCCCACTGCTGGCACAACTTTTATCATTGTAATGTAGCCCTTTCTAGTTTTTCTGTCCATGTGTGTTGAATATGTAGCACACTTGTAATGTTGTATCTGATTCCTCCCCCCCCGCCCCAACCCCCCCGCCCTTTATTGGATCAAAATCCTCTTTCCCCATGTTGCTTCCATGGTCTTTTTTAAAAAAATAAAAATATATATATTATTTATTTCAGAGAGGGAGGGAGAGGGAGAGGGAGATAGAAACATCAGTGATGAGAGAGAATCATTGATTGGCTGCCTCCTGCATGTCCCACACTGGGTATTGAGCCCTCAACCTGGGCATGTACCCTTACTAGAAATCGAACTGTGATCTCCTGGTTCATAGGTCAACACTCAACCACTGAGCCACGCCGGCTGGGCACTTCCATGGTCTCCATCACAATTTTTACTGTTACCTGCTGTCCATTGTGTATTAGTAATCTTTTGGTTCTGAGTAACAGAAACGCCTATAAATGAGCTTAAACAAAAGAGAGATCTTTGTGCAGAGGCTACTGGTGTATCTCATAGCAAGAAGCCAAGGTTAGATGTGTGGCCGGAGCTTGGGGACCCCTGAAACAGGGATGTAGACGCCATGAGGTATACCCTATGTCTGTATCGGCTTCATTCTTCCCTCCCTCCCTCTGCTGACAGCTTCCTCTGCTTTTCCTGTCCCTGGCAGAAACACTCACTGATCATGCCCAAGCCGCATACATGACAATCCAGCTTCCCCGACAGCACTGGTCCCTCCTCCTCAGGAGCAGACTCCTCTGTGTAGCAGCAGCAGCAGCAGGATCCCATCCTGCCAGTGCGGGTCCTCTCTACATAACTAGGTAGCTGGGGTGAAAAAGGGATCCTGGGAAGAGAATTCCACGGTGAGATTTTCTGTTGCTTCCAAATAACAGCTATGGTATTAGTCCCGTGTATTAGCATATAAACTTTTCCTTATTTTGAATTATTTTTCTTGGTCCAATTCTTAGAAGTGGGATGACTGGCTCATAAAGTCTGTACATTTTTATATTTAATATTATTACCAAATTGATTTCAAAGAGTTATTCAATTTCATTCTCACCCAACAGCAGCGTGTGAGAGAGCCTTTTCATCGCACCATTGAGAACACTGGCCATGATGACCTGAAATAGATTTTTTAATATTTTAATAATCGTAAAAAGATATCTCACTGTAATTTTTATTAGCATTTGTCTGACTACTAGTAAGGCTGAAGGTTTTCCCATATATTTGTTTTATTAGAGTGTATTCCCCTTGGTGAATTGCCTTTTCCTGGTCTCGCCCATTTATATAGTGGAGTGTTAATTCCCGTTCAGATTTAATTGCCTCTTCCTCTTGTGTGTGCATTTCACGTTCTCTACCTTTCTTCTGGGGCATGAATCATGGTCTAGCTTGGATCGTAGTTATTTGTGTCCATGTCTGATCTTTCTTATCGGATTCTGAGCTCCTGCTGGACAGAGACAGGCCTGGCAGCAGCCTTGCACGGGCCTTGTAAAGCTTCTGTGACGGTTAATTGGATAAAAGGAGCATATGGTTGCAGTATGCATTATGCACAAGTAATTGTTCAGCCTGCGTGGCGCTGCATACAGGCTGCAGGGATGCTGGAAACAGACCTCATCCATTCACACTGAAGATCTGTCCCAGGCCAGGGCCTAAGAGTATGCCTTCCTGGAGTTGTAGGACAGTGAAGGAGACAGAATTAAACAATGACTGCACAGCTAGCAAGAAAGCCTCCTTACCCACAATGTTCCAGAGAGTTCTATGAACCACAATGGAGCAGGAGCATAGATACAACATTATCTAGAGCAGGGATCGGCAAACTCTCTGTAAAGGGCGAGGTAGTATGTATTCTAGGCCTTGCAGGCCACATTCAGTGGGCTGTCACATAGCCTTCCTTGTGATTTTCTTTTCTTTCTTTATTTTGTTTACCGCCCTTTAAAAATGTAAAAAAACAATTCTTAGCTCATGGTCCATGCAGAAACAACCGAGGGCCCGATTTGGTCTGTAAGCTGTGGTTTGTCAACCCAGGTCTAGACCACAGAGTCATAGACCAGGATAGCTGGAAGGGTCAACTCCCTCATTATTATACAGATGGGAAGACTGAGCCCCAGAGGACAGAGGCATTGGCTGGGTCGCCTTGCTGATACCTGTGCTGAACTGGGCAGCTGATGGCTTTGCCTGGACCTTGGCAGGGTCCCCTCTGCCTGTCTCCTGGGGCAACCTGCTCCCTTATGTGCCACGGCTGGTGCTCCCCAGGAGGTTAGGGGGTGGTCTGTTCCTAACGCACACGGCTCCCTCCCCAAGGGTGGTCCCTGTCCCTTCCAGCGTCCTCCTGTTGAATTGGGGCTGGGGTTATAGAATAGGTGGAGCAGCGGCATTGTTAATTACTGCTTGTGTGTCCCGAGGCTGAGAATTTTGTTGACTGTAGAAGCATTTCCTTTATTATAATTGATTTTTACAAAGAAGGCGACATTCTTTTTTCAACTGAATTGTGTACCAGTATGGGGCAGAAAATACTAAATATAATTGCTTCCTCTCTCCAGAGATAACTCTCCTGACCAAGTAACACACTCAGCAACAAACAGGGCCTGAAACTGCTTGTTCTGTCTCCAGAGGCTTCTGTGGACTCGGGGCCTTACCCAGCTCTCCTTCCCTGTGCAAGGGAAGGGAGGCCAGAGGGGAAGGGAAGCCAGAGGGGACGGGCCGTCCTACCCGAGCTGCCCCGGGGTGGTGTGCTACTCCAGGGTCACAGTGTCCTTGCAGACGCCTGGGCATTCAAGGCATCCACTCCCACCTGGTCATGCACTGCCTGGGCCGTGAGGCATAACACCTACTCAGCTTTGGGTCCCTTGGAGGTTCCCATCTCTACTGTCAGCAGGACATTACCTGCAAGAAATAGTCCCCCCACCCAACCCTCCGACCTGTGTTCTTACTGCTCTTGCTAAGAATGTCTTGATGCCTCAGCTCAGCATGGGCAGAACTTGCAAGTGACAAGGAATGATTTGACCTGACAAGCAGATCCTTAGTTAGGGGCTGAGGTTCTGGCGTTCATACTGCGCTTGCTGGCACGTGACCTTGGGCGAACAGCCACCTCTCTCTGGGTCTCCGTCAGTACTAAGAGAGACCTGACTGTGCTGTTCCTTTGCTTCCGGAAGCCTGTGATGAAGCTGACTTGGGACCAAGTTCAGCCCTGAGGACCACCGGAGTGCTCTGGGAACGCAGGCTGCCCTCACCGGGCTCTGCCCTCTCCTGCCTCGATGGTCTCTCTGGTCTTTCCTTCTGACCCCTCTCTCCTTGCGTGTCTGCCCCACTCACACTTAATGGTTGATCGGAGTGTCTTCCCTCTTCCTAGAATGCACCTCCTCATGGGGCTAACCTGCCAGCCACACTTGAGCAACCCCTTCACCAGAAAGTGTCTCAACACCCAGTTCCCTCTGCTTCTCCCATGCTGAGTTGCAGTGGAGATTTTTTTTAGGGGGGGCTGGGGGCGGGCAAGCTGGTAACACTGTACCTATCATGAAGCTGGACATCAGGCACAGAGATTGGGAGGACCTTGTGGGAGGCAGAGCAGGCCTGGGGAGTGGAGAAGATATTTATGAAATAACTGACTCAGTTTTTTAAGAGGTGCTGGAGCTCTGACTGCCTCTCTCACCTGCCCTCTGCCTGGATCCCCCCGCCCCCCCTTGGACAATGCTTCTCAAACTTCAGTGTGCACATAAACCACATGGGGCTCCACATGGGGCTCTTGCTAAAATGTACATTCTGATTCAGCAGGTCTGGACTGGAAACCAAGGGCAATTCTGACATGACAGGACCCTACGTGTCTGGTTTGGGCCATGGAAGAAGGTGGGGCCATTTGATTCAACTTCCTGGGTTTCAGGGCCTGCCTTTGGCCTTTTCCTAGAGCAGTGAACCTCACCTCCAATCAGGGATGGAGTGTCTGGACGTCATTGTTCCCTTTGTAGTTCACTGGGGAGTCTTAACACATCATGCAAGTGAGAGCCAGAAATGGCTTACCTGTAGGAAACATGGTGCTATTCTCTGTGTGCCAAATGTAGTAAACACCATACGCTCATGGAAAAGTTGTTGAACTAGTGCTTTTATTCTGTTTCCCATTAATACTCATTTCACCATTTGCCATTTGCTCACTCATTTTTCCTTTAAATCTCTGCTCAAAAGTAGGCAAGCAGTTGCAAGCACTAGAGTTTTAAGGAAAATGTATCAGAAATTTTAAATTTAGAAAATTCTCTTCATGGAAATTGAGAAATGAGGGCTGGCACTGCTGAGTGGGTGCCCATCCAACTCCCCAAACCCCAGAGTTGGAGGAGCATTGCCAACCGTCTCGTTCTCTCTGATTCTAGAAACAGGTGTAACCTGAATTCCCTGGTCCTCACTCACCATGGGTGCAGAGGAGGGTATATTAACAATAACTTAAATTCTGGTAAGTCTTCAGCCACCTCTCAAATCTCCCCAGGTGGTTCTCTGAGAACCTCCTACATGTGTTCAAACAGTGGGATGTAAATAGAGATGGTGTCTAAACCTCAAGGACCTGCCTTTAAAAGTAGGAAGAGATGCCCTTTCTCACTTCCCGCTCTCTGGAATGCAGCTGTTTTGGCAGGAGCTTCAGCAGCGCTGTAGGACCATGAGTTGGCTGTGAGACTGCACAACAGAGTAACAGGATGGAAGGAGCATGACCCTGTGGAATGTTGTAACAGCCCGGTGTTTCCTATTGCAGGCCTCAAACATCAAGGAAGAATAAACTTTTATCATGTTTAACACACGTCACTTAGGGTTTTTCTTTTCCTCAAATCTGAACCCTACCCCAGCCAATACTGATGCCAAAATTGGAGCCTTGTTGTGTCCAGACTGAAGTGAGGACCATGTGTTCCTCCCCAACTCTGCTGCCCACAGTTTGACTTGGGCCCCACAGCTAAAGGTCTCCAGCCTCCCTGTGCAGCCCTCCTTTTTCTCCCTAGCAATGCGTTCTCCCAGAGCTCCTCGCACTTTAACACACACTTAAATCACACGGACCTTGTGGAGGTGGGGCTGAAGAGTCCGCATTTCTAAAAAATTTGCAGTTGGTGTTGCAGCTACTGGCCCAGACCAAGATTTGAGGCTAATCTGTTGGAATGCTGGCTGTGAGCTACTCACAGGCATGTCTGTTTCCATAACGCTTAGCACACAATAGAAGTTCAGTGCATGCAGGATGACTGACTGAGAAATAGGCAATTAGTTTGCAAGATGCCAAGAAGTCCTGCAGAAAGAAGCCTGCCACTCTGTTTACTATGCATATCTCAAATTTATTTTCACAGGAACCCCATTTCAGAAATGCCAATTAACATTCCGTGAAGACAGGGCTCTGAGAAACCCACTCTGGCAGACCCTGATTTAGAAGGGGGTCTTCCCAGCCCTGTGACCAGAGTGAGCCAGTCTTCAGATGGGAGTCTCAAATCCAGGACTCTGTTTGGGTGTCTGCTTGGGCAATTAGGAGAAATTGCTTCAGCTCAGACTCCCTGTACCCCTGAGGGCCGGCAAACTCCTTGAGGGGACATATTTGAATATATTAAATACAGGAGCTGATGTGATTGCCAAGGTGTTCAGTTTTCCTCTTCCCCTGGCAGTGCCCAACAGGCCTATGGCCCCCTCGGGGCAAAGGGAGCCTGAGTTGTTTGCCAATTAGCATGTTCCTGTGCATTTGTTGGAATGTCTTTGTTCCCAGGCAAGAAGGAAGTGCTGGGAAGGAAACTGAAGGAGTTGGAAGCTGGCGTAAGACTGAGTTCCCCTGCGGGGACAATGTTGACTAGCTGAAGCCCTAGAGCTCTTTTATGCAAAAGAAGCCTCCTGGGCTCTGGAAGGTCTGCCTTTGCCAGCTTCAAGGGAAAGGGGAGCTGGGAGGAGGGGCTTTGTCACCCTTTGTGGGAGCATCTTGGAATGCAGACCCTGCTGTCTGCTCAGGAGCCCCAAGAGTGGCCTGAAGCCCCAAAGGAGTCAAATTTATAGGATCAAGTATAGGCTCTACATGGGCTGCATCCCTTGAACTAGAACATGGCCACCTAGCCCTTTGTCTTTATTTGGGGTCTTTGCATCAACTCTGGATCAGTAGGGAAAATCATTCCATTACATGTGTCAGAAGATACGGTCCCTTTGAAACAAAGGCAGAAAGCCATAAGGAGAAGAGGGACAGACATTCTTTTAAAAGCCACAGAATGAGCTAAAAAAAAAAAAAAAAGGGAATTAATGAGAAAAGGAAACACTGTAAGAGAAACTAAAAATGTAATCACAGAATTAAAACTTTCCACTAATCCCTTGGTGAGATTAAAGAACAGAATTGGTGCTGTAAAAATATTGAATCAGTGCTGGAGAGGTCAAGGTTGATCAGTCTCATCAAAAATACAGGGAAAATGATAAAAACATTAAAATGACAAGAGGAAAGTTTACACGTATGGAGACTAGAGAATTAAGAAGTGCCAAGCATTCACTTGATGCTTCTGAGGGTGAGACCTGAGAGAAGCAATCAGCCAAGAGATGAGAGAACGCCACAGGAATCCTGAGCGTGCAGCTCGAAAGAGATCAATACGTGCCAGGCAAAAATCGCTGAAAATGGGCCTATGCCAAGACACCTCACAAAAATGCTTGAAGAATCAGGATTTTTAAAATTCTGCAAGTGTATACTCAGACTAAAGGGAAAACCTACAAAAGAATTCAGACTGGCTTCAAACTCTGGCTGCCCTCAATTGCAATGGAGAATGTCTACAGAGTTTTCAGACAATTATTTGATGTCCTACCAAGGTACATTTCATGTTTGAAGTCTCAAGAAAGATACCCTCAAATATGTAAGGATTTTTAAAAAACATACTGCCCTGTACCTTTTTAAAGAAGGAACTTGGAGAAGTTTTCAAAACTGTCATCAAGAGATCAAGCGTTGCCAAAACCAGTTTGGCTCAGTGGATAGAGCGTCGGCCTGCGGACTGAAGGGTCCCCGGTTCGATTCCGGTCAAGGGCATGTCCTTGGGTTGCGGGCACATCAAGGCGGCTGATCGGTGTTTCTCTCTCATGGATGTTTCTGACTCTCTATCTCTCTCCCTTCCTCTCTGTGGAAAATCAATAAAATATATTTTTTAAAAAAAAGAGAGATCAAGCGCTGAGAGTGGAGAAGCCCTGGTATAAGGGGATGGGAGCGGGGGGGGGGGGGTGCCTGCTAAACAGAGAAAAACTATGAAGTTGTAAAAGTGGTACAAAACCTAATGAAAAGTTAAAGATATTTTCTTTTTCTTTTTTTTTTAATATATTTTATTGATTTTTTACAGAGAGGAAGGGAGAGGGATAGAGAGTTAGAAACATCGATGAGAGAGAAACATTGACCAGCTGCCTCCTGCACATCTCCCACTAGCGCTGAGAGTGGAGAAGCCCTGGTATAAGGGGATGGGAGGGGGTTGCCTGCTAAACAGAGAAAAACTATGAAGTTGTAAAAGTGGTACAAAACCTAATGAAAAGTTAAAGATATTTTCAAAGAGGCAAAGAGGTAGAGATGACTCAGGAAGTAATGATTTACTCTTGACTGATACAGGTGTCCCACCCTTATCCACGGTTTTGACTTTATCATAGGTATGTATCGGAAAAAACACTACATATAGAATTTGGTACTGTGTGCAGTTTTAGGCGACCCACTGGGGGGTCTTGGAACATCTCCCTCCAATGTACTTCATTTCTCCCACACTTCTCTTGAAGGTGGTGATCAGGCCAAGTGTAGTTCCATGGAGTGGGGGAGTATCTCCAGAGACCCCCAAGTCCAGACTCAGGGTGAGCGTTGCTTTGTTTCAAATGAGGACACAGCTCATTTCAGAGCATTTCATCATTTCTTCCTTAGGCAGCTGGCGGATGAGAGACCTGTAACTTCTTGCTGTCTTGGTGTGGATTGTCTTTGTACTCTTGTAGACAAGCTTTCTGCCCAAGGTCACCATCAGCACCTTGTTCTTGCCAAGGGGACACCTGCTACTTCCAGGTGTTCTGGATGTCCTCAGCCTGCCGTAACTCATGCTGGCCATGGAGAGACTCCAAAGGCCTCTGTAGGTGTCTGCACATTTCTGAAGCTCTTCTGTGGGTTCTGTCTAAACTTTTCTCGGTAGCCTTGAGTCAGAAACATTCTTGACACACTTGGACTTGGGCACGGTACTGCTCATGGTGTAACTGTGCCTGGAGTTTGAAACAGGCGATAGGTTGGCTTGTACTTTTTAATAACGGAAAGTGACCAGAAAGCCATGTGGTCTGCTGAAGGTCATTATGGGCAAGAAGGAGAGATTTCACAAAATTTGTTTGAAGGTAAGTAATTTGACACACACACACACACACACACCATTTTATGTTTATGCCCTGCTAACTTTAGACTGTTTAATAAACTGGTTACCCACTTCAGAAGGTAGAGGCAGTGTTCAATCCGGTACTATGTTAAAAGACTCATACATTTGACCAAATTGGTTTTATGTCAGGAATGTAAAGATGACTCAGGTAAGACAGCACATTAATGCAGTTCATCACAGCAACAGGGCAACAGGAAAATGTTGGCAGGAGTTCAGGAACCTGTTCACACAAGGTATTTTCACTCCCCTAGCACAGGTGTCAAATAGAAGCGAGAAGGACAAACGTGATTTCTGTTTTGGATGGCTATTTTGGCTGCTTTGAGAGACTTATCCTCAAAGAATCCATTTGATTTTGTGGTGGCGAGAAGTGTGCTTCATATGAGTAAAAAGCCACGCTGCATCATTCTGTGAGAACAGAGCAAGTTTAGCTGCAGGTCAACGGTTTCTTGAATGTGGAAGAGACTCTCCAAGTTCAAGGTGACCATTTGCATATGAGAAACTCTTCAGGCTCCACCTGGAATTCCCAAAGGGCTTATCAAAGTGCTTTGAAGACCAGAAAAGGGAAATGGCTGAAACACCGGAGCACCAAGAAATGTAGTCCAATGAGGGGGAGGCCAGAGATTCGCAGGGCATCAGGGCAACCATTGGATGCAGCTTCTAAATTATCTCAAGATATCAGGCTATTTTGCTGCTTGATTCTTTAGGGTGGCTCCTGGTCGAGATGTAATTTACATACAGTATCACCAATTCAAGGGGTTTTGACAAAAGTTTCCAGTCGTGTAACTGCCACCACAATCAAGACCTAAAACATTTCCGTCATCCCAGAAGTTTCTCTGCCTTTCTGTACAGTCAATTCCCTCTGCACACCCTCAATCACAGGCAACCACCAATGTGCCTTCACGTTGTGTGAGTGTGTATGTGTGGGTGAGTTTGCCTACTGAGGGTCTCTGGAGCTCTGTGTATCTCCCTCGTCTTTGACATTCTATCCTGGAGATTCTGGCTGCCTCTGCCTCCTTGAACTCTGATTTGTCCTTCAGCTCAGCAGGGCTGCCGGGCTTGGTTTGGGTCCCCCTCCCAGTGCTGTGGCCTGGGAACTCCCTCCAGGCAGTCAGGTAGACAGACATAGACCTCATCTGTGGTTTTTCTCATAATCACAGTCCTGTGTTGTGGGTCCAATAGCTATAGGAGAGATTTTATTCAATGGATTTGGTTTTTAATTGTTTATGCTAGGAGGGCAATTTCTGCAGCCATTAATCCTTCCCAAGCAGAAGTGGAAGTGCTCTGACTCATACTTTGCTATTTGCCTGATGATCTCATGTTACCTGGAGTCACCAGAAGAAAGCACTTCAGGTGCATTCAGGCTGGTGGCCACTCCCTTGAGGCAGGTGCACAGTTTCAGCTGAAAGGAAACAATTGTGTTTTCAGTTTGGAACCCACTGCCTCCTCAAGGCATAAGGAAGTATACAGACATTGTTGAATAATAATTCATTTTGAAATAATTTCAAATTCAGTGAAACGTTGCAGGACCAGTTGTACAAAGAACTCCTATTATTGTCAACTATCCTAACAAAGTCTTTGTTCCCTCTCTGGTCCAATCCAGGCCAATATGTGCACTTAGTAATCATGTCTCTTTGGTCTCCTTCAGTCTGGAGCCGTCCCCCAGTCTGTCCTGCTCACATATATCCCAGATAGTTTTAAAGAACGCAGGCCTTTCATTCCAGGGCAGGGTCCTCCATGTGGGTCTGTCCATGTTTCCTTGGGTCCAAACTCAGGCCATGCTTTCTTGACAGGAATTACATAAAAATGATGCTGGGCTTCTTTAGTGCAGGGCGTCAGGGAGCCCAGGATGTCAGTTGATTTCATTTTAATCACCTGGTTACAAGGTGGTCTGACAACTTTCTCCACTACTGGAGGGGCCCCATTTTCCTTTTGTAACTTATGGGGACAAGTTCTGAGACTCTGCCAGTATTCAGAGGTGCCTTTTTGAAGGAGTAAAACATTTATGATTTAACTGCTCTAAAGGATAACAACAATATAACAAAAGCGATCATCTAATGAGTAGACTGTTAAGTGCCTGGCATCATGCTAAGCACTTTGCAAAACTTAATTTAATCCTCAAGTGCTGTGCCATAGGTACCATTATTTTAACCTTTTATAAGTGAGGAAACTGAGGATCCATGGTAATGGCTTTGGAGCAGGACACGTTAGATGCCACCTACTCAGTCTTCTTGAGTACTAACAATTTCTTTTCTATTTAGTTCAAAAAAACCTATAAAAGATAGTAGCCAAGAGAGAGTTAAAGGCACCAAACAGAAGCACTTTGGATTTTCTTCTTGCAGCTCAAATGCTTCTGTTTCTGCAACTAATGACCAGAAGTTCCATTTGATGCGTTAGTAGATGATACAGAGTAAAAAATCTGCAGCCATTTCAAAATTGGGTCAAAGATACTTATTTAAAGTCACCAAAGGTGTCAAAAACAAACCCCACTAAACCTCATTATTTCTACCCATGTTAGGTCAGGTCATAAAAGATAATGACTAAAAATGTCAACCCCGTTAAAGCCATTTGAAAGTGTGCCAATGCAGGGACCAACCAAAAGAATTAGAATATGATCTCTTTGTAGAAAGAAAAACCCACCCTGGGCATTATTAAAATATGAGAATTGATGTAACAATTTTTATACTGGCCAAAAATTATGAGACTAAAATGTTTCCAAATACCCTTGAGAAAGAGACCATAATTTTCTCATGTATTAATTATAAATTAAGCACTGTCTATCAGTCTCTGTTTCAATTCTTAATGAGAATTTTTATCTGAGTTCATTTTTATTAAATCTCCCTTGGGAGAAGAATGGTGGATTTACAGATATTTTACTAGGGCCCATTTATTATGGGCCATTTGCTGTGGTCATAAATTTTGTGGTTGAATGACGAGTGAGGAGGAGTGGAGCAAGAAGTGGATTGAGCCTGAAAAATAGGGTGGGATTAACGGGGGCTCTCACAGAAAACAAACAGCTTTTACATTTGGAGACAGCTCAAAATGGCCTGGAAAAAGTGCCACATTAAAATGCTGTTTGGATGAAAATAGTCACATCAAAATGGACTGCTTCACTCATAAGCCTGTCACAACACTCACCCTAATTCCAAGTATTTGTGGCATTCACAGACATAACACAGAGTTTTAGCTCTTTCTGAAGACCCTAAGGCCATGGATTGAACCACAATGCTGAATGAACCCAGCAGACTGCCTGGCATCCCATTCCCACAGAAGTTTTGGTATTCTCCATTAATCACTTAGGGAATGGTACTTAAGTGATAAAAAAAAAAATTGTTATGCCTGACCAGTGTGGCTCAGTGGTTGAGTGTCCACCCATGAACCAGGAGGTAACAGTTTGATTTCCAGTCAGGGCACATTCTTGGGTTGTGGGTTTGATCCCCAGTAGGGGGCATGCAGGAGGTGGCCAATCAATAATTCTCTCTCATCATTGATGTTTCTATCTCTCTCTCCCTCTCCCTTCCTTTCTCCGAAATCAATAAAAACATATAAAACATTGTTTTAGTTTTGTTTGTTGTGTGTGTGCACATGTGTGTAATAAGTGGAGTTAAAATTTTAATGGAATCTTCAAAAGGCAGTTAACTAGTAGTGGGGGCTAGGGGTAGAGAGTGAGTATAGAAAATACCAGTGTCTTGTTGGGAACATGATTCCAGGAGTCATAAACCTTCATATCTGGGTTCATGACTTTGGTGGCTCAGAAATATTTGGAAAGTGTGGCAGAAATGGCTGATTTCCCTTTCTTTTATATACAGTAAAACCTTGGTATAACTGGCTGATTTGGGCAAAGGGGAGTCCATTAAAGCTGAAAGTCCATTATATAATAAAGTAGTTTTTCCGAATGTGCATGTTAAAAAATTGATAAATTAGTTTTTACTTATGTAGACAAAGTTGTGTAATTAAAATTAAGTATGTATGAAAAGTATAATTTCCGAGAAAAGGTTTCTGTATGTATTACTGAATTTTAAATTTATACTGAATAGGTCTAGTAAATGCATGCATTCACCAGTCATTACACGTAAACAAATGCACAGGGCTGGGTGTGGCTGAGTGCACATGGAACATTGGCCGGCTGGAGTTCAAGCTGCTGCAGAAAGTCTCCCCATGCAACAACAGAACCAATTACTGAGCGCTGGATCCAATGTGATCACATGTAATCATTCCCCAAACATTGTGTGTGAGCGGTGACTCTTGGATTTAAGTATGTAGACTATAGTTGTAGACATGTAATATTTATGTCAGCAAAATTACTGCAGTGTTTTTCCCAACATATGGCCTATTCGCTAAAATTTATTTAAAACAACAGTAAATTGCCCAACGGGTGTGGCTTAGTGGTTGAGTGTCGACCTATGAACCAGGAGGTCATGGTTCGATTCCTAGTGAGGGCATATGCCCAAGTTGTGGGCTTGATCCCCAGTGTGGGGCATGCAGGAGGCAGCCGATCAATGATTCTCTCATCATTGATATTTCTATCTCTCTCTTCCTTTTCTTTCCTCTCTGAAATCAATAAAAATATATTTTAAAAATACCACAGTGAATTAATAGTAAAAATAACCTATTAATTTAATTATAAGCAAATCTTGGTAAAAGCATTTTAAAATTAAGAGGGTGTTAATTTTCACATATGACATACAGGCTTGAAATTTTGTCCGTTAAATCCAGAATCCATTAAATCCAGGTCTGAAAATTCGAAGGTTTGCTGTAATAGAAACCTGAGTTTTTTTCTGAGCACTTGGCTGCTCAGAAGAAAGACTATATTTTCCAGACTTTCTTGCAGCTAGTTATGGCTGTGTCATAAAACTCTGCCAAATGGGATGTAAGTGCCCAAGTTGGCAGTTGTGTCCTTAAAAGGGAAGGAGCATGTTCTTCTAGCCCCTTCCAGTTGGTGGGAATGTAGACTCATAGTGATGCATCTTGAACCAGGTAGACAAGCGACCCTCAGGATGGCAGAGCAACCAGAAAGAGGAAGCCTGGGTCCCTGACAACTTGACAGCCAGAGCTGCCATACCAGCCTGGACTTTTATTCATGAGAGAAATGAATTTCTTTTGTTTAAGCCACTGTCAGTCTGGGTTTCTGATGCACATATCTGAACCTATGTCCTAACTAATTTTGTAGGTAAGTGGAGATCTATGGTAATTGTTTCCATGCTTGTCTGTCACCAGGCTGTGTCAATCTCTCCCCATATTTCTCTCTAGTTCCGCATGGTTGCTCCAAAACTACCCTGGGCCCTGGCACAGAATAGCGCTGGTGAATGTTTATTGAATGAATGAATGTGCTGTGAGGCAGACCCGCCTGGGGTGGGAGCTGCGATGTATCAGAAGACTGTGGAGGGCCCTAGTCGGTTTGGCTCAGTGGATAGAGCGTCAGCCTGCAGACCGAAAGGTCCCGGGTTTGATTCTGGTTGGGGGCACATGTCCAGGTTGCAGGTTCGGTCTCCAGTGGGGGGCGTGCAGGAGGCAGCCCATCAATGATTCTCTTTCACCATTGATGTTTCTGTCTCTCACTCCCTCTCCCTTCCTCTCTGAAATCAATAAAAATATATTGGAAAAAAGAAAAAAAAATAAGAAGACGACTGTGCAGGGAAAGCTGCTGCTCAGTTGGAATTTACGTCTAGGAATTTGTGTTTGGCTGCTCATACAGTGACTTAACTATATAATGATTTAATTTCTGCACATGGAGGATCTGGGAGTGGGTGGTTTCTGAATTGGGATTGGTGGTTAGTGGTGTCAGGCCTACATTTTTGCCATTCACTTGGCCTCTTCCTCACGGTCACTGGATGGTAGCCAAACTCTATCAAGTCTGTGTTCTGGCAAAGCAGGAAGGTCAAAATGGTGAAAAGGAAAGCCAGCCACGCCTGACCCCTCCAAAGGTCACAGGACACTCCTGATATTTGCAAGGCCTGGGCAAGAATACAAAGGGAGACCCAGCAACCATATGACTGAATATATCTGGGTATTTTGTTGATGAGCTGGCGAAGTCTGAATGAACAATAAAATCAAGGTCTACATAATTATCTAAAGTAGGGGTTGGCAAACTGACCTGCAGGCCTGCTGCCTGTTTTGTGAATAAAGTTTTATTGACACACAGTCATGCTCATTCTTTTACGTATTGCCCATGGCTTCCTGGTGGCCAAGGCAAAGAGAAACCCCAGTAACCCACAGAGATCTTGTTGGCTGAGAGAAACAGATGCACTGAGCACTAATTTGGCAGCCAAATAAGGGACATGACCTAACAAAATGACAATGCACATTGTTCATTTTTCTGCAAGATGTTCTTCTGTGGCTTCTCCTTGTGGATTTCCTCCAGCTAAGTGGACAGCATAGCATAGATCACAGCTCAGGGATTAAAGACCCCACACCTGCTTTCTGCCCATGTATTCAGATCCTGGAACTAGGCTTAGAGGATCCAGGGACCAGCTGGGTCATCCCCAGATCCTCAAAGCTTCTCCGAGCGCTGAGGGTTGCTCTGTCTATGTTGGAACATTCATGCGAGGGGCCAGGGCTCATTTGTAATTAATCGGGCAGCAGTGGGAGCTGGGGAGCTTGCATCGATTCCTAACACATCCTACAAAATGGCGACAGCAGCCTGGAAGAGGCTGGCCAAATTGGATTAGCGAACCAAATGTCTAATCTAATGCCTGAGAGATGGACGAGGCACTTATTAAACGGTCCACAGGCTGGGATGTTTTAAGTACTTAATCAACCCTTCATTTCCCTCCTCTGGGGAACAGGGAAGCCTCAGTGCCCCCGTGGTGAAAAATTGCCAATCCCTGCAGGATCTCTCCTTGCCATTTTCATGGCAGAAAGTGCGTGAATGATAGCAGAGCCTAAGCAAGACAGGATGCTTGGCCATGGAGGAGTGGAGGCTGCATAGGTGTGGGGCAGGAGGCCTGGGTGCGCCTGCCTCTCCCAACTGCTCACCGGGAGGCCTGGCATCGGTCCTCCCCCTCTCAGGCCTCAGGGCTCCTGCAAGGCCTCCCACCTGGAGGCTGCAGG
This sequence comes from Myotis lucifugus, assembly GCF_000147115.1. Classification (NCBI taxonomy): domain Eukaryota; kingdom Metazoa; phylum Chordata; class Mammalia; order Chiroptera; family Vespertilionidae; genus Myotis; species Myotis lucifugus. The sequence goes on along the minus strand of NW_005871228.1, from coordinate 2,415,729 downwards.
CAAAGAGCCTGGCGTGGCCAGTGCTCTTTCCTGGGGAGAGGACTTACTTGTGTGGGAGAGCCATTGGGATTTTCTCTTTGTGATTTTAAATCAACCTCTGCCTCCTGCTTCTGGGCTGGAAAGCCCCCTCTTACTCTCTTTGCTTCCCCTTCCTCTTTTCACACTTGAGAGATTTACATTTTAGAGCCAGAGAGCACCAAAGAGGCCACTAGTGGCCCCTGTGTTGGAGTCCTGGAGGCCTCCCTCTCTCTTCTCTGGTAAAGTATCTCCCTTGATGAAGTTCACCTTTCCCATCAGGGAAACTAGGGGTGGAGGGGGTCCTGTGTTAGACTTGCATCGAGGCCCATCACTGCTGGTTACATGGTGACTTTAAACTCAGTTGGCCCAGGCCCGTCCATGTCGTTTGGGAAACCGAGGCCCAGACATAGGAAGAGCTTTGCCCAAGATCCCAGGGCGAGTTTCAGTGGAGCCAGGGCTGGGCCTCTCCGGGGCACTTCTCCCGTACCCCCTGCCCTGGCCCTGCCCGACTAAGCACCAGCTGGCCTGGCCATCAGGGGACACAGTCCAGTCCGCAGTGGAGCCCACCACACTCATCTTCAATGCCCCTCTCCCCATCTTGAGGCCTGATGTCCCTTTGCAGGGTTCTGTGTGTGTGTGTGGTGTGGGGGCGGGGGGGGGGGGGGGGGGGTTGGGGAGGGGAGGGGGAGGAGCAGCCTTTGTAGCTTTCCTTCCAGGACCGGTTTCTATCAGAGCAAGTACCTCATCCCCCCCACCCCCACCCCCATCCCCGCCCCAGCAGCAGCAGGTTGGTGGGGGTCCCGCCAGTTTCCTGGTGGGTCTACTTCCCTTGGGAGGCTTAGCAAGCCCTCTCATAGCACTCATTAAGACAGCCGAATAGAAACATTTTAAAAAGCAAGATAAAATCCTCGAGGAGAAAAACCAACCAAACAAACCCCGCAACTTCCAGTTAAAATGCGGCCCCCATCACTCTAACTCTTCTGTCATCCGTCAGTGTCGAATCTAAGCCCCTCTCATCTCCACAGTTCATAGAGAACTTCTATCAGGCCTGCCAGAACATGGTCTTCAGGGTCCAACATTTTTGCCTTTGATGTTCCTGGCCCTTCTCCTCACTCTCCAGTGCAGCTGCCATAGCCAGGCCTCCCGGACCCCACAAGGATGAGGGACAAACAGCTGGAGAGGGGAGTGAGGCAGTGTCCCCCCAGAGCTCCAGCTGCCCCTCCTCTCACTTCAGAGGCTCACAAGGAGGGGTGAGTTGTCACCTTGGTGGGGTGGTGGTGGCCCTGCTCCTGGTCCTTCCAGTAGGAGATGATTTCTTAACTGATTTATTTATGGCCTGGCCCTTTCTTCATCTTTCTGATTAATAGTCTAGTTGGGGGTTCTGGGAAATTTACATCCAATTGTTACCATAGCAACCAGCTCTCTGCACAGGATCCCGTAGAAAATGCGTTTTGGGTCTTCTGAAGGAGCTGGGGTTTACAAGGATCTCAGCATCTACCACGGCAGAATGGGCAAGATGATGTGTGACCGATATGAATAAGAATTATGAGCAGGGATATGAGATGGTCTCGCCTCGCCGTAAATTGGAAAAGACAGTTTTAGCGCCTTCCCTCTTCCCTTTTCTTTTTCTATCACTGGACACCTCTCCCCCTCAACATCCCCTCCTAAGTCCCCAGAAAGTTAGTTCTCCGCAGGCCAAAGGCAGGACCAGTTCATTGAAGTTGTGAGGAGGCCCATTTCCTTTTCAGCAAAAGGAAGAATTTGTAGCAGGCAGACCACCTGAAGATGTAATTGACAGCCTTGAGACGTAGTGATCTCCCACCTCTGGAGGTGTGTGAGGGGCTCCTGTCAGGGGGCTCTAGAGAGGATGGGGTGAGGGGTGGTATATGTGGAACCTCTGGGTCCCTTTCAGCCCTGGGATGGGGAGTTGAACTGAGCCTGCTTGTGCGACCAGCTCTCTCCTCTCCCCTGGCTAAGAAGAAGGTCAGATTTGGGATTTTAACTCCCTGGGCACCTGGGATGTCCTGTGTGTCCTCATCAAGATGACTTCATTCTCTAAGGAGAGGAGGAAATTCAGTTTCTCTAAGAGCGCATCTCTCAGTGAGGGCTGCTTGAGCATTGAGAATGGATTCCTTTGGCCCATGCACGGGCCCCTCTTGGGGGCTGGGGCAGGGTGTGGGGGTGGCCAGGAAGGCCCTGTGGCTGGGCCTGACCTCATGAACGGTTATGTAGGTTATATGTCCCACCACATGGGTACACTGACAGATGAAAGCGGAAAATGCTCAGCTGACAAAGTAGCATTTGCATCCCATTACTGAGCACATCACTTTTAGTACACTATAAATTAATATGCTTTTAAATAAATGCTGTGATCTTGTGATTAGCAGTTTTATTGCTTTGCCCTTTCCTTTGATATTGAAAGTGGCCACTAAATAAATGTAAAGAATTAAAATACATCACAATTAGGGTAGCTGTTTCTTTATATCTTTATTTATTAGTATACAAACACTTCAAAAGTCAGAAGTGGCCCAGGACTCCTTCTGAGAGGCCCTACTTACCTAGGAGTATGTTCACCCTATATCCATCCTATACATGTATAGCTATACATCGTATGTAATCCTAGACAATAGCTGTGTGACCTTTGGCAAGTTGTCTCCGCAGCCTCAGTTTCTTCATGTGCCCCATTTGCAAAATGGTGAAAAATAACTCTGCCTTGCAGAGTTTCAAGGATGAGATAAGGTGATGTACATGAAGTACCCAGAAAAGTTTCAGATACACAAAGTTCCCAGTAGACAGTAGGTGCCCAGTAATTGGTAGCAGTGATATCATTATTTTATCCAAGTGCTAATTGGTTTCCAGGTGTTTTGATGTAGAATATTCCTAGATCTGTTATCTATTACTGTGTAACAAATCACTTTAAAATTTAGTGGCTTAAAATAACAATCCTTTATTAACCTCAAGATTCCGTAGGTCGGCTGTTTAGGTTGGGCTCAGCCAGCAGGTTTTCTGGCCTCAGCTAGGATTCCTCTTGCTCTTGTGGTCAGCTGCAGGTTGGCTTTGCTGATTGTGGCTGAACTTTTCATATTTGGGGCTGCTGCCAGGACAACTGGGGTGATTCATTAACTCATCTCCCGTAGCCTCATGTGGGCTTGTTCATATGGCAGGAGCAAGGGTCCCAAGAGAGCAAATTGCAGGGTGCAATGGCCCTTAAGGCTTACAACTGAAACTAAAATAATGTCATCTCTGCCACAGTGTAACGGTCAAAGCTAGTCACAGTCTCAAGGGGTCGGGGAAGAGACTCCATATCTTGATGGGAAGAGCTACAAAGTCTCATCTACAGAGCAACAAAGATACAGGAAGAGAAATAACTGGGGTCAGTTTTGGAAACAATCTACCGCAACTCACCCTTTTTAAACAAAAACCAGAGCCAGGAGTTTATTCCCTGCGTGCCCCCAATGAGCAAGCCTCGATGAATTCTGTTCTTTCCCGTTGCGTGGTTCAAGCCTATTTTCAGATTTGTCTAACAAAATGAATTTCACACCTGGGTTACTCACCCACTAACAAACACTTTGTTCTTATCTGATGCCTGGGACAAACACCTAGACAGCCTGGATTTGTAGTTCCATTACCTAGGAGCACAGTAATTGTTAATTACTTGCTTTATTTGGTTCTGTTGCGTTTGCCAATACTCAATTACCTATGTTAGGTTTTCTTGTGATCAGTGGGGCTTATCCAATATTGCAGCTCAGCTTTGTTTTTGTCTCAGAGATGTCTTTTCCAAGAGAGTTAAAGAAAACCCTTGTTCACTAGTTTATTGAATATTAGCCTTTATCTGCTTATTTCAAAGGTTCGTATTCACGACTGCAAGGACCAAAGTGCTCAGACTGAGCTCTTAGAATCGAACAAAGGATAAGCCCCTCCTTTGCCTGATCTGGCTAAATCCCAGTGCGTGGAATAGAGGGAAGAGTGAATTGTGGGATCCTGGGGCATTCGTTTAGCTCATGCCTGAATCTCTGAGCCTGCCTTATCCCTCCTAATCCACCCTCCACATTGCTGTGAGAGACCTAACGCAGAGATCTGATCACATCACTTGTGCTAGAGTGCATTGTTGGACTCAGTTCTTCTGTTCTTCTTATACTCATGGCCTTTGTCATATGACTTTGCAGGTGCATGCCCTTGAATCTGGACTAGGCCACATGACTTCACGTGGGCAACAGAATAAGGTGGAAGGGATGACATGACAGTTCTGAGCCCAGGCCTCAAGATACTTTGCATGTCTCCTTTTGCACGCTTGGGCCTCTGCCATGAGCAAGACATGCCCGGGCTGGCCTGGCGCTACCAGAAGGAAGATGAGACTCGTGGATAAGAGCCAAACCACCTCAGCCCAAACCAGCCAACATCCAGCTGACCCCAGATGCGTAAGTAAAAAAACACTGATTGTTGTTTTAAGCCACTGAGATTTGGGGTGTTTTATTGCAAATCAAAAGCTGATTCATGATTGTTGTACTTAAACCCCAGCACTGGTCCCGTGTAGCTTGAGGCATAAAGTCCAGGCATAACCTTCCAGCATCTGGGCCCTGCTAAGTTTCCTGTCTCATTTCCCCGAGATCTCGGCCTTTTCACTTTACACTTTGACAGTGACCCCAAATGCAGTTTTTCAAACGCATTATGCTGGTTGACATGTCTGTACCGTTGCACCTGGTGTGCCCTTGGCCTGGAATGCCATTCTCCTCTCTTTTGCCTGGAAAACTCCTATTGGTCTGTCAAAACCCAACTCAGGCATCGTCTTTTCCAAGAAGTCTCACTGTACTCTCTCATTGTGGTAAATCATGCTCACTTCTGTGAGATGCCTGGACTCACTTTTATGTCTGTTGTGACCGTGGGACTTGATAGTATGATATGCGTTCTTTTTATTTTATTTTTGCCCATCTTTGCCGCCTATCAGACTGATTCACTTAATGACGAAGGACAGACTTAATTTGTCAATGTATTCTCTGTGCCCAGAGCAATGCCTGGCTCCAGCAATGCTTGGTGAATAAACGAGGTGCTGGGATCCCTCCTAGCTCAGGAAATTGCCAACAATGGGAAGGCAATCATTTTTTGCTTCCTTTCTCCCCACCCCCCAAACCAACCCCCAAACTCACAGGATGGAATTCATGTCCTGTCCTTGCACTTGTGGCCTGACTCCACTGTAGGGGGCACTCAGGTGCTTAGTGAATGCATAATTCCTTGGTCCTTTGGGTCTCCCTGCTGGGCTATGAGCTCCCCCAGGGCTGAGTCTGGGTTTGGCCACCTCTGTGCCCGTGGTGCTGGCACCAAGCCCATACACCGCCGTTTCAGAAAACACATTTATTCAAAATATTCGTGTTTCTGGAACATCCCTCAAGTGGCAGGCACTGTTCTGGGAGCTTTGGATAGGTGGTTAACGAGATAGACCTGGTCCGCCCTTCCCGGGCAGAGCATGCATTCCCAGTGGGGAGACAGGAAAATGAAGAGTCACAACTTAGTTCAAGAAAAGGTGGTTTCTGTCTGTCTGTTCCCATGGCTGGGGAATTTTCTTTGCATTTGGAGGTTATGTTTGTGTCTGACTTAAAAAAGCCACTGAGCGAGAGCATTAGTTCTCCAGAAGGCTGACCTCTGTGACACAACCAGAGGTCAGAGCCAGCTGCTGCCGCCTTACCGCCGGCACCCGGGGTGTGGGGTGGGGGCCAAGAAGGGGCGATGGTGCAGAGGGGGAAACAGTGGCAGTTTTCAGTATGAGCCCTATTCTGAATGGCTCTAGGGCATATTCCAAATCGCAAGTGCTAATTTGCGACCAAGCCGTTTTTCACTTGGACAACTTTATATATTGTGCTCCAGGGTGAGCAGTATCGTGGATGTATTTACTTAATGATGTGGGGGAGGCCAGCCTATAAATAAAATAATTGCAACGTGTGACAAGCACTTTTTAAAAGGGCCTGAGATGAAGGTGTGTGGGGGAGGCAGGGGCCAGATGACGTTGGGCCTTGAGACTACGGTGAGGGCTTTGGGTTTTATTGCAAGTGCATCAGGGACCAGGGGGGAGAGGGGATGCGATTGGCACTTTAAAAATATTACTTCTGCTGCCATGGGGAGTCAATTTTTATTTAATTGAATCAAATATTTCTGGAGACCGTCCAAACAAATTGGCCTCTAGTTCTTGAAGCCATCACCTCCCCATTCTGAATTTCACTGCCTCCTTGTAAAACTCGGCACCCTAATTTTCCAAGGAGACAAACATTCAATTTCTGGTTAGATTTGCATTAGAAAGAGACCTTAATTACTCTGATCTCTAACACCTCCAAGGAGCTGATTGAGCTTTTCAGATGCAAAGAGTGTTAATTGGCTAAGGGGCCCAGCTGAGCAAAACCCTCCACCACCATGTGTGCAAGGGGCCAGGGTGGGGGCGGGGAGAGGTCGAGAGGTGGGGAAGGGGTGCAGCGGTTCTCAACCTGTGGGTCGCGACCCCTTTGGGGGTCGAACGACCCTTTCACAGGGGTCGCCTAAGACCATCCTGCATATCAGGTATTTACATTACAATTCATAACAGTAGCAAAATTACAGTTATGAAATTGCAACGAAAATAATTTTATGGTTGGGGTCACAACATGAGGAACTGTATTTAAAGGGCCAGAAGGTTGAGAACCACTGGGTTAGAGAGAGGAGGGGACACCTCACCTTTGTCAGGTTTCCTGGAGGTCTGCACCAGAGAATGAGGGGAATCAACAAAGCGGTTTTGCTAGCTTTCAATCCTTTGAATGTCTTCCTATCAGTCCTTGCAGTTCCAAGGCGCTCCCAGTGCCTCCAGGAGGCACCCCACCTCCATTCCCAGCTCAGGATCTCCCATATCCCCTCCCCGGGCAGACTGTGCTTCTCTGGGCTCCTGGTTTCTAATTACAGCACTTTCCACACGGCATTGGGGGTCTGTCCAATTGGAGGACAAAGACCATCTCTTGAAGCTTTGCCTCCTTGCACAGTCCAAAGTGATGCTCAGGAAATGTGAAATGGATAAATAATAGAACAAATAATAATAGGAAGAATGTTACTAATAAGATAATAGAAGCCAGCACATATATAGGACTTCCTGTGATTCTGTGCTGTTTAGTCCTGTTTTCCAATTTCTGCCAGAGCAAATGTCTGACATGAATCACCATTGATAGTTATAGATTTGTGAGATTATTTAATATTTACCACCCCATCAGGACAAGAACTCCTGTCCATTTAATTGAACATTGATAGAATGAGTAGACGGAAAATCAGTGAGACTATAGAATCAAGCAACTTGACCCAACCGGCATGTATTGAACACTCTTCCTAACAACAGCAAATACACATCCGTATCAAGTGCATACGACACACTTACTAAGACAGACTGTATTTGGGGCCTCAATAAATGTAAAACAATACATTTAAAACAATTCACTTTATACAAGTATTTCCTCAGATCACACTGGAATTAAATTATAAGTCAATCACAGAAAGATTTCTGTAAAATCTGCAAATGTTTAGGAACTAAATAACACTTTACTTCTAAGTAACCCATGGGTTGAAAAAAGTGAAAAATGAAATGAGAAGATATTTTGAACAGAATGAACTAAAAAGACAACATCAGAACTTGTGGGATGCTGCTAACGCAGTTACTTATTAGGAAGTTTATAGCACTAAGTGGGTGTATTAGAAGAAAGACGTCTCAAATCAATGACCTCAGCTCCCACCTTAAGAAACTAGAAAAGGGAGAGAAAATAAAACCCAAATAAGCTGAAGAAAGGAAATAATAAAGATCAAAGTGAAAACCAATGAAATAGACTATCGAAAAACAGTAGAGAGAATCAATGGAAATAAAAGCTGGTTCTTTGAGAAGATCAGTAAGAATGATAAATCTCCAGTTTGACTGACCAAGGAAAAAAGAGAGAAGATATAAATTTCCAACATCAGGAATAAAAGAGGTGCTATCACTACACGTTCTCCAGATAAAGAAAGGATAAGAAGAGACTATTATGAACACCTTTGTGCCAATAAATCTAACAGTTTAGTTGAATTGGGCAAATTCCTTGAAGGACACCTATTACTAAAGCTTACTCAAGGATAAATTGTTAACTTGAATAACCCTTTATCTATTAAAGAAATTGAACTTATAAATTACAAAAACTTTCCCACACTGATGAGTTTCTACAAAACACTTAAGAAAGACATACTACTAAGTCAACTCAAATTCTTCTACAAAGTTTTAAGGAACAGGGGAAAGGAGATATTTCCCAATCCATAACCCTAATTGTGGTTATGGTTTCATGGGTATATACCTATGTCAAGCCTTATCAAATTGTATACTTTAAATATGTACAGTTTATTATATGTCAGTTATATGTTATAAAGCTGTTTGCACCCCCCCCACACACACATATACATACACACACAAAAATTCCTGAGCCCTGTCCTAGGTCTGCTGATTCAGACTGTGTGGAGGAGACTTTTGATTATGGTTTTGTAATTCTGATACACACCACAGGTTGAGAGTGACAGCCCCATGACCTTGAAATTCTTTCCTGTGGCCTACGAGGCTCCCCTTCTCCTCTTCATGCTTCCCTCGAAAGCTTTACCTCTTCTCCTCATATTTTTTTTTTTTTTTTTTACTCCAGCTGTCTGTAGTTCCCTGCAGGTACATGCTCTTTTATCTTTGCAGACACTGTGCCCTTTCTCTAGAATACCTCGTGCTCTTCTGTAGTTGAGTAATTCCTACTTGTGCTTCAAAACCCTGCCCAGGTGGCACCTCCTCTGAGAAGCCTTCCCAGATACACTGTACTCCCGCTGAGGCTTTCTCTGGGGACCTCTTTGAACTTTAATTTCTTGATCTGTAAAGTGAGTTTAAAAAGAATACTTACCTGGGAGGATTGTTTTGAAGACTTAATGAGATAACAGATAAAAATATTTAATACTAGTGGCCCAGTGCACGAATTTGTGCACATTGAAAGGAAATTAATTAGAAGAAATATTTAATATCGCTACTCGTCCTTTCTCTGTAATAGAAGTGTCAACCAAATTGACAATGACAGATTGAAACACGTGCACTTGGCGCCATCGAGAGCTTTATATGTATCGTGTATGCACGAGTCAACTTAGCCTTTTATAGATATAGAATAAACTTGCTTATTTAGACCTGCTTTCTGATTTAGCTAAACTTTTTCCAGCCCAGTGAAGCACTCCAACTTCTCTTTCAGGTAATTGTCAGCAACAAAGCAGTAAATATCAACACGAAGCAGATTATTATTGTAGATCATGCAGGGCGAACAAGAGTAAAATATTTAACTGCAGCAGTGTTTGACTATATTCTGCACAGTGAGAAAAGCAGAAGTCATTTTCAAGGTCCACCATTTCTTACTTCTTTACAGTCGGGTCAAATTTCTAAGCTTTCTAAATCTCCATTTTCTGGCTAATGAAAAGAAAATAGGATTCCACCAAGTCTCCTATCTACCTACTCCAGGACTTTTGTGAGGATCAAATGAGATGAGGCACAGGAAAATGCTTCACCGACATTTGGTTAAAGTGTAAAATGTTCCCACCTGGCTATAAAGCAAGTTGTGTTCCTGGGCTGAAGAAACTCCAAGGAAGCTAGTTGCTAGGGAGAGGAAGCTGGGCGTTGCTACGTGATGTCATTACCTGGCGCCCACAGTGACTGTTTCGGGCTGGGCTGGGCTGTGGGCCGCATTTTGCGCCATGGGGTCTTGGCAGTGCCTGCTGCGATTTGGTGGGCTGTCGCTCCAGGGTGGTGGCAGGGCCTGTGTCCCACTTGGGGAAAGCCAAGTGTTGCTTTGTGGGCGCCAGGTCCGCAGTGCCGTTTCTCTGTAAATGGCCAGTGCACATCACAGCAGCTCCTGTGTTGAGTGTCTGCCCCCTGGTGGTCAGTGCGTGTCATAGTGACTGGTCTGACAGACAGCATATTAGCCTTTTATATATATAGATAGTTCTTGGTGTATATTAGAATTCAACAAATGGTGACACTGTTGTTGTGGCTCTTACTGTTATTATTTCTCATCATTGTCAGAGCCCTCTGAACACATCCTGCATATCATCCCACACACTGGTGGCTGCTCTCTGATTTTCCTCCCCTAGACTGTGTCTTTCCTGAGTGTACCATAGGCATTCAGTTAGTTCAGCCCACAAACATTTGTTGAGCACTCCCTGGTTGTCACCCTCTCCCAGGTGCTGGAGACACAAAGATTAGGAGGAAGAGAGTGGACATCAGTGAAGAAAGCAGACTGGGGAGTATGAGGAATACAGACTTCTAAGCCATTGTTCCATTCTTCTAGCTGTGTGACTTTGGGCAAGTTACTTAACCTCTCTGTTCTTCAGTTTCCTCAATTATAAAATGGGGGGAAAGAATGCCTATCTTACTTGGTTGATGTGTCTTTTATTACTTTAAAACACATTGATAGTTTTGCTCAAATCAGCTGATATCTGTAAAACACCAAAAAAAAAAAAAAGACACTGAATATCCATTGGATCTGGCAATTAGCAGGGCATCAGAGGTGTGGAGAGAACTGTTTTAGAGGAGGCAGAAGCCAAAGTGCCAGGATGGAAGGGCGAGTGACGAGTGACTTTAAAAGCGAGAAAGGGAAGTGGAGACAGCTCCTTAGAGCTATTACGATGGGAACAGGATCAGCAGGAGGGTGGTGGCTGGATGGGGAAGGGTGTGCAGGGGTGCTGAGAGACCAAGTGTTATGATGTTGAAGGGAAGGTGCCAATAGGATGGGAGTGACTGCAGGTACAGGAGAGAACCAGGACAGAAGGACAGAGTGAGGGGAAATGACTGCATGCCTGTAGGTACAGCAGGAGGTGAGAAGTGGTCAGGCAGGGAGGGAGGGAATTCCATGCTCTTGGTGGAGCAGATTCATCTGTGGAGGGAGGAGGGGAGGTATAGGGGAGTGTGTTGGGGAGGGCTGGAGAAGTGTGAAATCGCTCTTGAGGGGATGGGGGGCGGGTTATAAAAGACTGTCAGGCCTGCTAAGCAGAGACCAGAATTTGGAAGGGTGCCAGCCTGTGGGGAGGGGGAAGGGACGTCGATTTACCTGCAGCTGCAGCCACTGGGGTGGAGGTGGTGAAGGTGGGGGTAGCATTGCTTCGGGATTGGGCTAGCTTACTTGTAGGAGGACCAGCTTGTCTCCATTTGCCTGGGATTGTCCAGGTGGTAAAACTGAACAATCTGGGAAACCCCTCAGGACAGTTAATCACTCAACTGGGCAGAACGGTGACAACCGGGGATCCGAGGGCTGTGAGAAAGCTGGTTCCTGTGGTCCGCACCAGGGTGGTGGGGTGGCTGCAGGGGGTGGAAGAGTGGGCCAGATATAGGAGTGGAGGGTTGGGAGGGAGGTTAAAGGACCTAAAGGTGTTACTCTCCCAGGTGCCTGGCCTCCTGAGGCACTAAATATTTTTTTCAGAGACTGCAAAACCAAATGTTTACATGCTACTTTACATTTTTGCCATAGCCCTATAGCTTCTGTGTTAACTTAATATTCTTTAAAATCGGTTCCTTAATAAATATATCTTAAAACAGTCTCTGTCCTATGTGGAGAAGAACAAAGAAACCACACACACCACCACCAAACAGGAGTTGGATCCTGACCGGATCTGTTGCCTGACAAAGGAGCTGAGCCCCAGGCTGCTCCTTCTCTGTTAACCTGGGAGCCAGCCGCGCCCGTGCTAGAGAGCATTCAAGATGTGCTGCGCCAGTCCTAGTCCTTGAGCTGCTCTGAGATGGAGACTTGAAAGGGGGCGTAGCTTCCCTGTGTTACTGAATTCTGTGTTCTGTTGCTACCTGAAGTCCTCCTGCACGCCTCATTTTGGAAAATGCTGTGGTAAAGTATTGAGACTGTAGGTTCTCTTCATGTTCTCTAGAGTCAACAACAGCTGTGCATTTAAATACCAAGAAGCCTTTTTTGTGGTGTTTCCTGAGAGGTCATGTATAGTCTCAAGATTATTAAGCTGAAAAGGTTCCTGAGGACTCAACTGATCTGAACCCCCCCTTAACACCCCCCCCACACACACACCACCCGCTGAAACTGAAGCCCAGAGAGGGCTGGGATTCACACAGGGCAACACAGCACCAGCCCTCCCAGCTAGGCTATCACACCTAGTCTGCTGCTTTTCCCAGTCTTTCCCCACTCTGCCTTCAGAGACAATTTTGCTTCTTGATTTCTGACTTCTTGTCAGCTGTGATTAATGAGGAAGGCTCCTGCATACACGATTTTCAGCTGTACCCAGTTTACGACAAACAGATTAGACCATTTAAGTCAGAACAATGCTATTTAGCAAAGCCGGATTTGGAGCTGGCAGAAATTAAGAAGATTAATTTAAAGGTAAAAAAAGAGTGACAATCATAGATCAACACCTGAAAAATCTTGCTGCCTGTACATATCCCTAATTGAGAAGTATGTGGAAGATTCCATCCGTGAAATTCAATTATCATGCGAGCCAGCGAAAGCAGCCTCCCCGGGGAAGGAACCAGGCAGCCCAAATCACAACGACTCCACCTGTCTGTTTTTGTGTCAAAAGAGTGAGAAAACCTGCCTGAAATATGGACGGGATGCATCAACATAATGAAAATGTCCGGGGTCCCTTTCCATAATGGGATTACTCCCAGGCTCCTGCATCAGAGGCCAGCCCAGAGAAACCTCTGCGGCTTCAATAGCCCTCTGGATCCCAAGGGCTGAAGGCACAGGTACCCATTCCTGCCACCCTTGCCCCCAGCTTGGATGGGAGGTGGGACTGGATGGGGGTGGCAGACAAAAGGCGCTCTCAGGCACCCACGCCCCTTCCACTGATTAGGGGCTTCTTAACTCGAGCAATCAGCAGAGAAAACTCAGACAACTGTAATGATTACAAATGAGCCACTGGTAATTGACCCACCTTTTAATTGCAGGGAGGGATGAGTCGGTGGCAGTGGTGGCGGTGGCAGATTCGTCAGCACTTGCTTTGTGTCTCCTATTTGGCTGAGATTCACCCAGGAACACAGGGCAAGCCCTGGTCTGCAGAAGAGCTGGACACAGCTCCTTTTCAGTTAACTGCTCAGGGTGGTGGTGGTGGTGGTGGTGGTGAATAGAGACATATTCCCTACTGATGCTTAGAGGTGTACGGTTTGCCAAGTGCTTTCACAGGCAGAAACCCAGAAAATTCGACTCAGGAAACCCTGAGATAATGTCTCTCGTTATACAGATGAAGAGGCTGAGGTCCAGCAATTGGCCTCATCTGTTAGAAAGTGTGTTGTTGGATTTGGATCTCCCATGTGTGGGTGCTGCCCCATTAATGCAGAGGAGGACATGGGCTCAGTCTTTCAGGAGCTTGTGTTTTGATGGGGAGGATTCAGCACAGACTGGAGAGAGATGGTCATTGAGGGTCAGCTGTGGTAGGATCATTAGATTGGTGGTCAGAGAGAGGTCAAAGATGGAAGGGACTGCAGGTTGAGGAAAACCTCCCAGGGCAGGGGTCAAGTGTGTCTTTAGCACCACTCTAGCTCCAGTGCCCAGCAATATGCTCGGCACAAAGCAGGTTTCAAAAATATCGGTTGAATAAATGAATGAATGATAAGATAGGCCTTAAAGGCTTTAAAGAATTTGGGGGAGAACAGATGTCGGTAATTATTGACCAGGAGAAGGAACCTGCAAATTGTAGGATATCAAAATTGCAGTAATATTGGGTTTGCCGAATCCATGCTGAGTACAGACAAGCTCTGGCTGACTTTAACGATGTGGTTTGCTAATCTATTGAAATCCAACAAATCTTGGCAGCATGATCTCATGGAGGATGACAGGTCGCACTTTCATGTGCATCCCTCTTCTCTCAAAGTCACCGGGAACATGGCTTCCAGAACCATCTGTGCCTCCTCCAGTGACATAGAGGTTCCGAAATAGTTTGTCTCTCCAAGAATGATTTTGAATTCTAGTGGCTAGTCCCAGATTGGAGCAGGACTCAAGGAGAGGAGAACATTTAGCCAGGAGTGCAAAGGTCTGTGTTTAATTTTCAGGGAGCAATGAAAATCTCTGAAGATGGCTCTCATGCTGACTGTGTACTTTGAGTCTTCAGGACCACTGTTGAAGGGAGCACATCTCCCTGTCTGAAGGGAGGGTCTAGAGCAGTGGTGGGCAAACTTTTTGACTCGAGGGCCACAATGGGTTCTTAAACTGGACCGGAGGGCCGGAACAAAAGCATGGATGGAGTGTTTGTGTGAACTAATATAAATTCAAAGTAAACATCATTACATAAAAGGGTACGGTCTTTTTTTTTTTTAGTTTTATTCATTTCAAACGGGCCGGATCCGGCCCGCGGGCCGTAGTTTGCCCACGGCTGGTCTAGACTCTCTGCTGCTACCCAGGAGGAGCCCCCTCAACCACCCTCCCTGAGCTGGAAGGGATGGAGAACATGGCCTCATCTCCAGTCTGAACTACTGGTACATATGATCCTCACATCTGTGATCTGAGACAAGTGGGTGAGGAGCTCATGATCAATGTGAAAATCAACAACTTCATAAAAGGGTGGAAGCAGGGAAGCAAATCTGCCTGTTCCTAACTATGGGATTCTCATTCCAACATGTAACCTCAGAACAGCAGTGGATTTATTAAGCCCGGGTCAGGAGGGGTTTGCTGGGGACATTGGATGGTCACATTCCAGGGTTGGCTGGCTCTTCTCCATTGTAATGTGTTTCCATTCCACTCTCTGACTTTCTCTGCCCTGCTCTGTGCCTCAGAGGCTGACACCACAGATTGCACTCTCTCCTTTGCCCCTGGGAGTCACTGTTAGGTTCCGTCCATGGAGGCAGCACAGGAGATTGAAGGGTAGGAGCGGGAGAGGTCAGGTACTTCTTTCCTGCCCTCTGCTCCTGCCCCCTCTCCTCCCACTGCACTGGCATCATGTTCCCGGCAGGGTCAGGGTTCCTCTGTGACTGCTGTGAGCCAGGCCGCCACTCCTCCGCAGCTTCCGCTCTTGCGAGGCTCTCAGAACACCCTGTGGTCCCTTTGCCCTTCAGGTCTAGGGGTGGAATGGCTCCCGCTGTGGTTAGCCTCATCTTCCCGCTCAGACCTCTGCAAATGGTCTCTTCCTGGGATGAAGTTATATTTCCTGCCAAGATCCTGACCGGGAAGAGATTTTAGCTGGAGATTGGGGTTCCTACCTTGGTCACCTCTGACTCCCCTGGTCTGATTGCAGAGCCTGGCTATAGAACCCTCAGTAAATACATACAGAAGTCTTTATCCTCCAGGCGTCCATAGGATTGGAGGGAATCTCTGTTTCCCTCCCTTTTCCTCCTCTCTCAGCCAGGGAGGGTGGCCTTCCTCCTTGGCATCTCTGTGGCAGGGAGCTGGGCACATCAAGGTGGAGATGCTCACACCCCCACCGCCCTGGGGCTGAAGGCTGCTTGTCGGAATGAGCAGTGCCTGTGTTTCACCCCCAGGAGCCCAGCCCGAGGTCTGTAGAAATGATACCTTGGGGCTTATTTGGGGCAGGTGAGGAAAACTATTGTTATTGGGGAGAAAGACCTTACCCTACCTTCAGGCTTGCCTTGTTCAAGTGGAACCAGGTTTTACGGGAGAAGAAGCAGCTAACTTTTCGGGTTGGATAGACCTGAGTTTGAATCCTGGATCCTCCTCTCTGAGTCCCTTTCTTCATTTGTAAAAGGAAATTATTGATAGTCTCCCTGTTGCAAGGTTACCGCGAGGATTGCACACGGACTGGACGGGAAGGGCTGGGATGCGGGCCGGTCCTGTGCCCCCACACCTGCTCATCCTCAGATCCTCCCCTCTCTTGAGTATGGTGCTCATGAAGAAAGCAGTTTCCCCATCTCTACCTTTCCTTCTCTCCTACAAAATGACCTTCATAATACTGCATCCCAAATGCATCCCTTTCCATTAAAATAAGATAGACTTAAATCCCCAATCCTTATCTGAGAAACATCCCATGCTCCCAAAGATTTCTGTAAATTTGAGGGGACTTATTTTCCCATGGCTACCTTAGCCTCTGAGTCAGTTTCATTTCTGGATCATCTTTTCAGCTTACCAGTGTTGTTTCTTTTCTAAACTTGAATGAGATATAAAATGCAGCTCTTCCTTTTCACAATTTCTGCAAGAGCAAACCCACCTCTCCACACAGAACAAAACTCGCACTTTGCCACAGCTGGCTCTAGGCTTCCTTGCCCCATCCTATCGCCTTTCTTCTCCCCTTCCTCCCGATTGCCCTGGGAACTCCAAATTTTCACTCTGTCATGCTGAGCTCTGCAGCGTGGTCCACCCCTGCTCCCCAATTCTGCTGCAGGCCACCCGTGTCTGCCCGAATCTCCCAATTGTACCCAGGAGAACAAAAGGGTCTTTCATCTCCAGCTTCTCTTCCCTTAGAACCCAGCTGCCCATGTAAACAGTACTGCTCTCCCTCCCTGACGTCACCAGGTGGGGCACCGAGAGAAACCCAAAAGCTCTGTCACCAGTTAGACTTTCTCTCACACGTCCTCCTTCTGGGAGGGTTCGGGGCAGAAGTGGAATGGGAGCTGCCCTGCCCAAACCCCCAGTCCTGGGTGGGGGTCCTGGCGCTGTCACTCGTGCTAGAGACCTCGAATGTTTAGGCATGAGACACTCCTTTGAAAGCCTGCCCTGAGAGTCTGTAGCACAGGCAAGCCAAGGCTGGAGGTAGAATTCTGCAAAAACATCTGGCGAGGGTGGGACAGTCCCCAGGAGCCAGTCCACAGGCATCACCCACCACGCTGACAACAGAGTGCGGCTGGGGCTGCGTGGAGCCAGGTGTCCTTCAAGTGGCTGACAGGGTGACGTTGGGCAGGCTGCAGTCCCTCTGTGGGTGGGCCTGTGTCCTTTCTGTGCACAGTGAAGGGGCCTGGCAAACTGGAGCCCCAGTCCTGAGAGTCTCCAGCCCAGCGTCCTGGGGCCTGGCGAGCTGGCCAGAGCGTAGACGTCCTGGCACAGGCACCGTGCGCACACACAGAGCCTGCATTTTCTCTTGAACACGCTTTCTCTCACCTTGTCCTTGTGTCACTGGCTAAGATCCCATCTGTCACGCTGAGCCATCTGCTTCCTCTCCTGCTATCTCTGCTGCCCAACTCTAAGTAAATTAAAAAACAAAGAGGCAGGAAGCTGCTGACAGCCGCATTCATCCTCATTTCTGTGGCTGGCAGTGGGAGCTGAAGGGCTGGCTTCGTGGGTCTGAATTAAAGATTAGTTAGGGCTGGCGAGGAGGGGAACAGTTCGGTGGCTGTGACATCCGGATCCCGAATGGCACCACAGGTGGTAGTGAATGTGGATGGGGCTGAGAAGGAAGGGATTTGAGCCGGTGTGAAGGACAGGGGCAGGATGCTGGCTTTGGAGTTGGGAGAAACTGGGTTCAAGTCCAGTGTGCTGCCCAAGACCTGGGGCTTGGAAAGGGAGCTCCCATTCCCCCTCGGCCTCATAAGTCACTGACCTCACAGAGTGGTTGAGAGACACAGCGAGGAGCATGCAGATTGATAGTAGGTGTGCAGCAGGTGCTCTATAGAGAACAGGTATTTTTGAGGGACTCAGGGAGGCAAGGAAGAGGATGGAGCAGGCAGGGGGGCCCTTGTCTGGAAGGGCAATAGGGAGGAGTTAGTGACCTGGGTCTCCTCTGTGGGCCTCAGTCTCTGCGTCTCTAAAATGGAACTAAGTGGGACTATGGGGCCAATCCCTAGAGAAAGTGTGGAAAGAGCAGGAGACATGGGACAACCCTGGAGGACACGGGTCAGAGGAGCAGGAGACATGGAGGGGGAACCATTGCTGTGGCTCCCAGTGGGATGGCTCCATGATGGACTGTTCATTCCCTTTATTTTCTGTCCTCCCGGTGAGAAAGAATCAAATCGCTTCACCTCATTGACATCAGACTTGGCCCATGAATGTGAAAGGAAGCTCCATATGCCAGTTCTGAGTAGAAGCTTTAAGAGCTGGCACAGATTTCCATTCTTGCTCTTTCTCTTCTTCCATGGGACTGAAATACGGTGCTCCCATCTAGTCTGGGTCTCAAGATGAAGATGGAGTGGAGCAGAGCCAACACTGACCCCCAGCGGATATGGATGGGCGCCAGAAATAAGTGTTCATTGTGAGTCATGGACATTCGAGGCCCATTAGCAAAAGCTGGCTGATTCAGGCCCCTTCAAATCCAAGCTGGTCCCAACCTGCATGTTGAAAAAGGGATGCAGCTGGCCCCTACCTGCATTCCTGCAATCCCTGTTTTTTGCCAGATGGGGTGTCCTCTGTGACCCTCTCTGGGTCTCAGTCATTGTTTCTGCAAAATGATTGAATTGTGGACAATTGAAAGTCAACAAGGGAGCCCCTTGTGGGGCAGACAGGTATTGAGCACCAGTGCAAGAGGACGGCCATTGCATCCTCTTTGTGCTCTAAGCTGCACGGCTTCCTGATCTTACAGGTCTCACTGCTGCAATTGCCAGGGCCCGGCACGCAGGCGCTCTCCTCCCACGCCAGCTCCCCACAGTTAGAGAGCGGCCTCCACCACGCAGTCCCAGGAGGCGAGCTTAGACCTCCCTGCATATCAGGGTCCAAGTCCCTCCTTCCTGACCTGACCCCACTGAACTCATGATGGGGAACCGTCAGGCTCTGATTGAGGCATGGAGGTGCCCCAGGCAGGCGGATAGTTCAGCTGCGAAATGAAAGCCTCGGCATTTATTTAGGGAGAGGAGACAGCTAATGGCAACACGAATCCTCTTTCTATTGTCCTGAGATATTTACTTCTGGTCCCAAACTTGGCTATTCCATTCTGTAGGGCCAGAGTGCTGGTTTCCCTGGAGAGGACACTTGTCTGTTGGGAAGCATCTGGGCATCTGAGCCTCCTGACTCTCACTTTCCAGGCCTCTGTGCAGCAGGGCTCGAGCACTCAGACCTCCTGCTCTGAGTGACACAAAGAGACAGCGGAGGCTGTCCTGGTGCCGCACAGCGCCCAGCCTCTGGGGCTGCAGTGGCAGTGGGGCGGGTGGTGGCATCCAGTGCCCAGTGGCAGTAGCAGGGCCACGTGCGCAGTGGCTAGCAGGATTTGGGGCCATTAGTGGTGTCCTTGGCTCTGTGGTGGCATTTTGGCTGTGGTCCTGGCCTCTGCCCACTTCCTAGTCCTGATTCTGCGTCTGTCCCAACTGTGCTGTGAGTTGCTCGCTGTGCTGTCACTATGCTTACTTTCTGCTGTTTGTTAGCTAGCGTCCGTTCCTGCTGCTCACCAGGAGCCCTGACAGTGACACACCCTCCCGAGAAGGCAGGTCAGCATCGTGGTCCCAGACCAACCCGGTTGGCAGGGGATTCTTTCCATTCATGCACGGTTCTGTCTCTGTTCTCAGAAATACATTTTGTCATATTTCCCAGAATATTTTAGTACCTCTTAAAAATTACCACCCTTACCGGCCCTGGCTGGGTATCTCAGTTGGTTGGAGCATCATCCCGATATACTAAGGTTCAATTCCTGGTCAGGGCACATACAAGAACCAATTAATGCATAAATAAGTAGAACAACAAATCGATATTTTTCTTTCTCTCCCCATTCCGCTCTCTCTAAAATCAATAAAAAATAAATCACCACCCAAACAGCAGTCCTGCTGGTGCACTCCTTAACCTGAGTCCAAGCGTGCTGGCCTCCTCCTCAGGAGGAAGGTGTGTTGGGGCGTCCCACAGCTGTGCTTTGTAGTGGTTGCAGTCACACAGGGTAAGAGCCAGTTCATATTCTGAGCAGTGGGACAGGACAGGCATCTGTCGCAGTCTCATGGATGTCAGTCCTAGAAGGACCCCTTGAGATGGTTTGCTCGGGCATTTTTCCAAGTGGTCCTGGCAAACCAATGGCATCAGGATCCTTGGAAAACCTATTGAAAATGCATGTTCCAGGGTCCCACCTGCTGAATGAGTGAGGCTCAGGGATCTGCATGCTGATGCTCTCAACCAACTCTCGGACCCCATTACACAGATGGGGAAAGGAGAGCCCAGGTCTCCCAACCCTCAGGCGGCCAGGAGCCCCTCTGCAGCCCTCCAACTACAAGCCATTGTAGGCAAGAAAGAGTGATCCAGGTTGGCTGTCAACAAGGCCAACCTGGTGGGGAGGAGATGTTGTTGCTTTTGGAAAAACACTGTGGTGAGCATGGAATTTATAATCTGGCTATTTCAGCAAATATTTGTGTGCTTTGCTGAAAGGTGCACTTTCAGATCAATTCTGCACTGCGTCTTCTTCAAATTATTATTCTAAGCTTGCAAAATTGAGTTTATTACTGATGTAAAAATAATAAACTCAGGAATCATTCATTACTCTCTACCCTCAGGAGTCAGTTGAGTTTTTTAAAAAGTCAGGCACGTCTAGGATGACCCCAGGTTTCTTGACTAAGAGGGGAATGAGATGGGAACTTGGTAGAGGGGCAGGTTTGGGGGAAGTGGGACTTGTAGATTGTGTGGTGTATGCGGAATCATCATAGAAATATTGGTGGGCAGAGACCAAAGAGGCCTGCAGCTTAGGGGAGAGGTTTGGTTTGAAAGTGAAAAGTCAGAACCTTTTAGCACAGGTGAGCTGATTCAGAGACAGTGTTTTATTTGTGTGTGTGTGTGTGTGTGTGTGTGTGTGTGTGTGTGTGTGTGTAGGGAGGGTAGCCCTCATCAGTCCCTTTGTCCTTCAGTAGAAAATGGGGGAAGGGGAGGGAAGGAAGGGTGAGTGGTGAGAGACTGGGACTCAACAATTCATAAATTTCACCTGGCACTAACATTCTGCTGCCGCTGCTGTGTGCATAGGAATTTGTTCATAGTTTTTTTTTTAAACTATAGTCCGGCCCTCCAACGATCTGAGGGACAGTGAACTGGCCCCCTGTTTAAAAAGTTTGAGGACCCCTGTTTTAGGCCCTGGAGCTCACCAGGGAACCTGAGATGGTCCCCATCTTGACTTGACTTTCACTTGTCATATTTAGCAGTGGAGTAGGTTGTGATGTTTAATATCAGGAGTGAAGTCCAGCGAGAGGAGACAACATTCTCAAGGTCACAGAGCAAAATAGTGAGAGAGGACTAAGCTATAATTTCTCAGGTGTGGTCCAGGTTGGCTGCCAAATAGCCCAGTGTGGAGGATTTCTCTGAAGTATGGTACAGCCAGGAAAAGGTGGTAGGATATGAATAGAGAACATGAAAATATGATTAGCACTAGATTATTGGCAAAGAGGATTAATAACTAGGTTGGCTTGGAACTGTATTGAGGGCAGCAGCAGGGCTTCTGGGCTCACTACAGTGATTAGTCTCTTGAGTTGGATGGATGAATGGATGAGAGAATCTCAGGACTCAGGGGTCACCTCATTCAGTCTTCTATTTAGAATAGTCTTGCACACCTCCAGTGATGAGGAGCTCACTGCTATCCTACACAGGGTAGATCACCCTTTATTTGAGCAACTCTGATGACTGGAATTTGCTTTTTACCATGGAGTGAGAGCTTTCTTGCTGTGGTTCCAGTCCATTGATTTGTCATGGCTCAGCTCCTGGGTACCACAGATCATGTCTGATCCCTTTGTCTGTGATAGACCCTCAGAGATTTGGAAGTGACCATGTGCCATTGAGCCTGTCTTCTCCAAGTTGAGTGCCCTAGATCCCTCAGCCACTGGGTCCCTCCACATCACACCCTCTCACTCCTGATGCATTATGGTTCACCGTTGTTCCTCTCACAGAGTTGAGCACAGCACTCCAGAAGTGTGGGCTGGACATATCCTGTGATGAATGTGTTTTTCTAATGCTTATTGCAGGACCAGGAGCTGCCTGTATATCATCCTGAGACAAATGACCTTGTGACCCATTGTCCATCTGCTAATGACCCCTTGCTTCCACTTAAGGACATAGGCACCTTCTGGTTTCTCTGTATACCTGGGGGAGGGGTGGGACAGGAAGGCCCCAATGAAAATGGTTTAAATCCCATGCAAATGAAAATGTGAATACAGCCCTAACTGGTTTGGCTCGGTGGATAGAGCGTTGGCCTGCGGACTGAAGAGTCCCAGGTTCGATTCCGGTCAAGGGCATGTACCTTGGTTTCGGGCACATCCCCAGTAAGGGGTGTGCAGGAGGCAGCTGATCGATATTTCTCTCTCATCGATGTTTCTAACTCTCTATCCCTCTCCCTTCCACTCTGTAGAAAATCAATAAAAGATATTTTTTAAAAAAGAAAAAGAAAATGTGAATACAGAAGGTAGTCTGTAAATTCACAGCACTCGTTAGTGACTGGGTCAGCAAGTAGGTTTCATTCCCTTGCTATTCAAAGGGTCTGTGGACCAGCAATATCAGCATCCCCTGGGAGCTTTTGGGATGTGCAAAATCGCAGGCTCCACTCCAAACCTACTGAATCAGAAGCTGTGCTTTAACAAGATCCCCAGCTGACCCATATGTGCTTTATTTGCCTTTTATGAGACTCAGTCATGATGCTTGGCTCAGCCTCCAGGGTATGTGGATCATGCCAGGACGACCTTCCTAAAACTCCAATCTGGCTAGGTCACTCTGTGCCCACGTCCTTTCAAAGGGTCCCTAGTGCCTTCGGGAGAAAGTCTAACCTCCCAGGCATCACAATCTGACTTGAACCAGTCAGTCTCTAGGGTCTGTTGCCCGACTTGTATCTGAATGTCCCACTCACACTAAGTGACTCAGAAGTCCCCCAACAGGCCAGGCTGTTCCATACCTCCCTGCATTTGTACATGCTGTTTCCTCTGCCTTGGATTCCATCCTTAGACTTTCTCCCTTGAGAAAGTCATTCTTTTAAAAAATACTTTTTAATTGATTTTTAGAGAGAGAAGAAGGCAGAAGGGGAGAGACAGAGAGAGATATTGGCTGCCTCCTGCATGCCCAATACCAGGGATCAAGCCTGCAACCTGGGCATGTACACTGACTGGAAATCGAACTGGCAACTGTTTCAGTGAACGGGACAATGCCCAACCAACTGAGCCACACCGACCAGGGTGAAAAAATAATTCTTAATGCTAAACAAGTTAGAGATCATT
This sequence comes from Myotis lucifugus, assembly GCF_000147115.1. Taxonomy (NCBI): domain Eukaryota; kingdom Metazoa; phylum Chordata; class Mammalia; order Chiroptera; family Vespertilionidae; genus Myotis; species Myotis lucifugus. The sequence goes on along the minus strand of NW_005871228.1, from coordinate 2,392,703 downwards.
GATGCCAACTTTTCTAAAAAAGGAAATATGAGGGGAAAATTCAGAAGACCCCATATAAAATTTCAGAATCTATTTCTTTTCTAAAATACTGTACACAGCCCTGACCGGTTTGGCTTAGTGGATAAAGCATCAGCCTGGGGACTGAAAGGTCCTAGGTTCGATTCTAGTCAAGGGCATGTACCTTGGTTGTGGGCACATCCCCAGTAGGAGATGTGCAGGAGGCAGCTAATCAATGTTTCTCTCTCATCGATGTTTCTAACTCTCTATCTCTCTCCCTTCCTCTCTGTAAAAAATAAATAAAATATATTTAAAAAATAAAATACTGTACACAGCCCTAGCTGGTTTGGCTCAGTGGATAGAATGTTGGCCTACTGAGTGAGGGGTCCCAGGTTTGATTCCGGTTAAGGGCACATACCTGGGTTGTGGGCTGGATTTCCAGTGGGGGCCATGCAGGAGGCAGCCAATTAATGATTCTCATCATTGATGTTTCTATCTCTCTTTCCCTTCCTCTCTGAAATATGTATATGTATGTGTATGTATATATATTACACAGTAATATTATTTTTCAAAGAAAGTTTTGTAAAGCTGAAAAATATGTGTTTTCACTCTTCTAGATGACATATGCAATTTGAAGAATTGTGATGAACTTGAACAAATGTAACTGTGTGAAAATTTACAACTAAAATTGACCGCTGTGCTATTGATGGGGCATTGATCTGAGAGGAACATAAACCTTAAACCATCTCCTAAACTCTCCTTTTGATGTTAGCAGTACACTTGTATCAATAATTTACTGGACACATTTCTGCATACTTTCGTAGATCTCAGAATATATTTAACGTTGACATAATTGGTTGCCAATGGAGAACATAGCTTCTTGACATTAGAATGTATTTAAAATTATTTAGGATTTATCGGCCGAAGCTAGCTATCATTTCTAGAGAAAACAAGATAGTGGAGCAAGTAAGCAGTAAAATGATCATAAACATTTTGTTTCCATGACAGCAATGTGCATATCTGAGGCTAGGTTTTCCTAAAAAGCAAAGGCTGAGACAAGGGTTTGTGTGAAGGTGGTTCATTTTGGGAAATTGGCGCCCAGGAACTGGGAGGAGCGAAATAGAAAAGAAGGTTAACCAGAGGCATCTTCTGCAGCTGGCCACCTCTGCGAGCACCTGGGCTCCATCTGGTGGGGCCCCGAGGAGCCACGTGGAATACTCCTCAGCACTGTTGCCTGTGGAGCAGAAGAAGGGAGCACTTCTCCACTCGTGCCCATCTCCTAGGGGGCAAGGGTTGTTGCTCTCCGAGGAATTAACCCCCTTGTCCTTCAAAGTTCGCTAGCTTGTCAGAATGTCCTATGTGACCCCAGCAGTAAAAGCCCCCAAGCAGGAGATCTGGGGCACAGCTGAGGTGAGCTGCCATCAGATTACACTTGCACAGCTGGTTGCCTCAAAACAGCTGGAGTAAAAGAGTGTCCCATACAACATGTAACAATTTTAAAACAAATAATTATCTTCTACTTTGAATTATTGTGAGTAAAAGTTCAAATTTTCTATTTTATTTAAAACATATTATTTTGGTTTAATATACATGTGGTACACAAATTTTAATGTTCTTTTATATTCTGCAATTGATTGGCTTATTTTACATAAAATGACTTTGTTATAATTATTATTAAGAAGTAAATAATATACCCATTAAAACTTTACTTGGAAGAGGATCTGCTTGTTCTAATTTGCATTAAGATGCCACATGGACTCGCAGTGGGGCCTCTGAGCAACAGTAACCTGTGTCCTGGCAGGGTGAAGAGGGGCAGTTCGTGTGTCCTAGCAGGATAGAGAGGACAGTGCTGTGTCCTGGCAGGGTGAAGAGGGACAGAGCCCTGTGTCCTGGCAGGGTGGAGAGGGACAGAGCCCTGTGTCCTGGCAGGGTGGAGAGGGACAGAGCCCTGTGTCTTAGCAGGGTGGAGAGGGACAGAGCCTTGTGTCCTAGCAGGGTGGAGAGGGACAGAGCCCTGTGTCCTGGCAGGGTGGAGAGGGACAGAGCCTTGTGTCCTAGCAGGGTGGAGAGGGACAGAGCCCTGTGTCCTGGCAGGATGGAGAGGGACAGAGCCCTGTGTCCTGGCAGGGTGGAGAGGGACAGAGCCCTGTGTCTTAGCAGGATGGAGAGGGACAGAGCCCTGTGTCTTAGCAGGGTGGAGAGGGACAGAGCCCTGTGTCCTGGCAGGATGGAGAGGGACAGAGCCCTGTGTCTTAGCAGGGTGGAGAGGGACAGAGCCCTGTGTCCTGGCAGGATGGAGAGGGACAGAGCCCTGTGTCTTAGCAGGGTGGAGAGGGACAGTGCCATGTCTCCCATCAGAGTAGAGATGGACACCCAGTGGGAAAAATTGTAATCAAACCAACTTTTTGTAATCCTGGGTATTTTTCAAACCTCCTGTAGGAGAATTTGCCATTCTAAAGGTCCTTACAGTAATAAGGGGCACCCTTTAGATCAGGGGAGCCTGTATGCTTGGCTTTCGGAACATTCAAATTTTCCTTCTCCCTCTATGACCTCCTTGATGGTGTTCTACTAAAGGACACTTGCAATTGCAGGTCTAGACTAAAACCAAAGCACGTACTAAAGCAGGGTTTCTCAACTTAAGTAATGGTGGACACTTGGGGCCAGATAGTCCTTTGTTGGGAGTGGGGAGCCCAGTCCTGTGCATTGCAAGAAGTTCAGCATCATTCCTGGCCTCTACCCACTAGATGCCAGTAGCAACCCACCCACCTAGACCCCATGTGACAACCAAAAATGTCTCCAGACATTGCCTAGTGTCCTTGGGGAGCAAAATAGCTCCCACTTGAAAACCACTGCTTCAGAGGGTGGAGGATTTATTGGCACAGCTAATTACTACTCTCAATGCTTCTGTTCCATAAGCTCTGGTTTTCTATACTCCTTTTTTTAAAAGTCCAGATGGTCTAATATTTTCCTAGTCCTGAGGATTCAGTGAAAATCACAACACAGGGACCTGCATGATGAGGTGGCAGGCCAGTGTCTGAGATGCCGGATCAGGTCCTCCAACCACAGGAAGTTTCTGATCCACAGCAGGCCCAGCACATGTGTGGTGGGGATAGCTCAGGGGTGGGCAAGTGTCTGGATGAGGCTGTACCTGCTACAAAGGTATACAGCTGGATGGAACAATATGAAACTGTGCATAAGGGTCAGGCTGCACAGAGCTGAACCACCAACCAGATGCCGTACGTGGTTCTCAGGTCTGGAACAGTGATCTCTTTTGCCCTCATGGATGAAAGCACCTGCCTCAGTGCCTAACTCAGCATGGGCTCAAACAAGGCCCTGAATTTCCATGTCAGCATCACTTTCTCATTGTTCAAGTTCTTCCACATCCACTCACCCAGCTGATCCCCACAAACAACCAAGGAGGCTAGAAAGTGTGGGAAGGATTCCCCTATTTTCCTGAAAAGGACACAGGCTTGGAGAGGGGCAAGATCAGACAAGAAGGAAATAACGGTGCCAGGATTTCAGCCCACCCCTTTTGACCCTGGAATCAATGTTTCTGTGGAAGAGAATTCAACAGACATGACCAGACATAAAACAAAACATTAACATTCTATTTTTACTACTCAAAAGTCAGGTGTTAATGAATGTTCATCACAGTACAAATTATAATATCAGGAAACTTGAAACAACCTAGATTTTTTGTTTCTGAATGGATTCTCTCCGAAGAACAGAACATCTGTCAGTAATATAAGAATAAGGGGTTTAATCTAGGAATTAAGGAGCCTGGAGACTGTAGTCTAACCAAGTTGATATGTCCAGATGACCATTGTGGGGACTAAAAAATACTTTTCCTCTAAGTTCTTCTAGCCGGGTTAATAATCAAATTAACAGAGGCAGATGAACAGGAGAAAGTCAAAATTTTAATACATGTGTATGAGGAATTCACAAAAGCATGAAAACTCCAAAGACAGTGAGGCAACACTGGGTATATATGACACTTTGGACCAAGGAGAAAGGTGGTGGGAGTGGGGTCTTAAATTTCAGAAATGAGAATGGGCGATTTGCTGGTAGTTGAGAAAGCCAAACACACAGGCAGATACTATTAAGGGACTCAGAAATAATGGGTCACGGGGCTATCTAGCTACCAGGCTCTTGCCTGAAGCTCACCTATTTGCCATACTTAATTCAATTTAGGCCAAGGTGAACACCCTAAGAGCCCCTTCCTGAAGCAGGCTTTCTATATGAATCTCTTGAGCAGGAAAGTAGGGGAGGGTCCAAGGTTCTTTCTGAATCTTTTGTTTCTTAATAACCAGCTTAAAATCAATATCTCAAAAGGCAAAACTTTTGGTCCCCTTTATCATCCCATAACCATTTAAAAGAATTAAATAGACTGATATGATTAGCATGACAATTAATGATGCTCTAGACTAGAAGAACATTCGTTAATACAGAAAAGTGTTCTTGAAATAGTAAGTTAAAAAGAAATGTTTAAAAACAATATATAGGGTATTATTCTATTTGCGTGAAAGGATGTCTATTTAAGCATAGAGAAAATAGACTAAAATAGCACATAAGGATGCTCAGAGTGGTAATTACCAAGTGTTGAGGGAATGGGTGATGAGAATTTTCTCCTTTTTGCTTATGTGTATTTCCTAAGTTATTTACAGTGAATATATGATCATTTATAATAAGAAAAAAATTTAAATATTCTATTTTAGATGCATTAGGAAACCTTGCTAATTAAAGAAGAGCAGGCTCCTCTGGAGACATGGGGTAGGGGGAGAAGCAGGTCCTTCCTCTCTCAGCTTTTCCTTCCCTGCCTACTTACAGACACCAGTTACTTACAAAATAGGAAGCTCTCAGGTCTTAGGATGAAAATGCTTCCCTCTTAGTCCTCTCTTTAACAACTCTGAGTGGATGCTGTGGGTGAGATGTCGAAAGTAAGCGTTTAATTTAGAATACACAGCGGAGAGAACCTTTAATATAATATTAATTCCTTGTGAAAATTAGCAAGGTTTAATAACCATGTGAGCTATTGGGAATCCTGGTGTGACTCAAAATGACATCTGCATTAATGGTCTAATTAATAATGTATATGTTAATAAGAATCTCATTAAAGCCAGGTTACAATTATCAATGTAGGATGCACTTCCTTAGCATCTGTGGGCCAATGTAGTGCTCCGGTGATTCCAGTTGCAATTTCCAATGATAAATGACCCTTTAAGTCTCATTAATTGATTAAGGAGGCAGCGATTAGTGTAAAAACTCAACTCCTTTGGAAGTACAAAAACCACTGGTAAGACAGTGATGATTACAAATAAGGAGGAACCAGCCGGCTTGTCACAGGCAGTGGTGGTGGTGGTGGTGGTGGTGGTGGTGGTGTGTAGAGTGAGAGGTAAGAGACCACAGACAGGTTAACCAAGCCCTCTCGCCCATGTCTCCCCCACTGCTGAGCATTTGACTGTGTTATCAATATTTTAATAATTCTATCCATACTGATTAATTTTTATGGAAAATTATTTTTCAAAGCCAGACTATAAGATTAATTGATTCCTTTGGTTATTTTTCTCTTCTATTTAGTTTCTTTCTTCTTAATCCTATTGAAATTATTTCTATCAAGGATGTTATTTACCAAGAAGACTTGGTTTATCAATTAATTTTTTTAAAAATTGATTCATGGTAACACCTGCCATTTTGGCTTTTCTTTTCTTGGACATTATTTTGAGCAAGTGCAAATTTCCTAGGTCATATTTAGCAAATCAGTATCAAGAAGATTTGAATTTTTAGTCAATGAAAATTTCCACCATGTTGGTTTTTAGCCTGTGTCAACTGTATTTTATGCTGACTATTGTCACCAGTCAGCTTGGTTATACATTGGGTGAAAGACTGAGAGCTTATCTTGATTCTAAGCTAACTCATGAAAAACAATGTGAGCAAGTTTATGAGCTAGAGACAGACATTAGGGGAGAGGGAAGAGGAAGGAAAGTGGAGAAGGACTGTGATAGAACCAGAGAGAGAGAGAAGCTGAGAGATGGAGACAGACAGCAAGAGGTCGTCGCATTCTGGCTTCTTAAAGGGCCATTATAGATCCCCTTGACTGCCACACAAACGCTTTTTTTTTTTCATACAAACTCTTACTACTCTAGAAAGAAGGGCCCTAGGAGGTGATTACTGTTCAGAGAGGGGAAGGCTCCCGCCCAAAGTCACACCAGGGCAGGGCTGGGGCCTAACCTGGGCCACCTGATGGCTCTATCTAGCCTGTTTCTGTCTCCTTATCTCCATGGTTCAAAGGTCAGCATAGGCCTGGCTCCAGGGGTACAAAGGCTTTTCTTCTTTTTTCCTCCTTTTCTGAGCTTTCCCGTTAAGAGTCACTTTCTGCTTTCTCCTTTATAAGAATTTCACAGCAATTCACATACCCTGAGGGGTGAACGCATAGCAGATTGCTAAAGCCAGGCTGTAATTATCCTTCCTTCTGCTCCAGTGAGGACGTCACTTGCACAGGGATGAATGCTGCCGGGTCTCTCACCTGCCCTGTGTTTCCTGAGCACCGCTTTGGTTTGACTATTGGGGGGTCCTGCATTGGGGGCAGCACAGAGATGAATCAAATGGTGCTGTCCCAGGAGTTCTGTAGCAGCAGAGGACCGGAGATGGGGCCACAAATATCTAGGAACAGAGGGAGCATGGCAGGTGTTCAAGGTGCAGAGCTGTAAAGCTCTGGAAAGATTCTGATGGGATTTGAACAATTTGAATAATGGCAGGGGTGGGGGCAGGGCATAGGGCAGAGGATCTATGTATAGAAGTGGCATGAACCGGGGTGTGGAAGTGAGGATTGAAGAGCAGGTTTTGGCTGTGTAAGAAGGCTAGTCTAGGTTGGAAACATGAGTTGGGTCTGATCATAAGCTCTAAATACCTGAGACCTTGGCCTTGCCCAGGGATTATAAACCAGCTGCCCCAGAACGGACTGAGGCCTCTGACGAGTTTGTTTGGTTTCCTTCTGTATTTTTACTTTTTAATATTTCAAGTTAGTAGTCAACCTTTAAAAACCAGAAGATTTCATATGAGAAATGGATTTCCAGCTCTTTGGAAACATCCAACGACCTGGCCACGTAGGCCTGTATTTCTACCTGGCAACTTAACTGGTGTGTATTTGGGGATGTGCATGTTTCTGGGGAGAGGGTCTGTGCTTCCATCAGATCTTCACAGGGGAGGGGAGGTCCATGACCCCTCCAAAAATTAGAACCATGGTTGAAGAATATTGAATGACATGGAAGCTGTTCATGAAATAATAGGCAAAAAAAGCTACAAAGGAATATTAACCATATAGTGACATTTTTTAAATATATATTTTTATTGTTGATTTCAGAGAGTAAGGGAGAGAGAGAGAGATAGAAGTATCACTGATGAGAGAGAATCATTGATCGGCTGCCTCCTACACGCTTCCCACTGGGGATCGAGCCCGCAACCCAGGCATGTGCCCTGACTGGGAATCGAACTATGACCTCCTGGTTCATAGGTCAACTCTCAAACACTGAGTCACACTGGCCCAGCCATATAGTGAAATTTTATAAAAATGTTTATATTCAGAGAAAACGTTGGTTACCTCTGGGCAACGTGATTAAAGGTGATTTTTCTTTTCTTTCCTTGTCTCCACTTTTATAAGGAACATTTATAGCAAGAAATGTGTTATTTTTATTAGTTTTTAAAGTAGACCTGAGCTGGTGGGCAATGTTTAAAGCTTTTCAAAGTTTCCCAGCTACATATGGGAAGAAACTTGAACTCTTTAGTCTGTGACCCTGGCCCTTCTGCCCTGGGTCAGCTGCTCTCCAGCCTCATCTTCTCTGTATCTTTATCTGGACACTTGGGACCCTCCATCCTACCCCTCTGAAGGGCGTTGAGTGGTGACACGTGTCTGCCTCTTCCACCTTCTCTTTCCTGCTAAGGCCCTACTTTTCCTTCAAGGGTGGTTAAATGCCAGCTCCGTCATGAAGTGTTATCCACCCCACCTGCCGGGTCACCTGCCTCTTCTTCCCCACAGGGCTGTTTATAAAGTATGTGTCTGACTCTGCCACTGGACTCTGGTCTTCTCGAGGGAGGGCACCCTTGCATCTTGATTTGCTGGCTTGTCCATTGGGCCTTGACCCCTCCAAAAATTAGAACCATGGTGCAGGATGTGATCAGAAAAATGCTTGTTCAAGTCAATGGACTGGAAATAAAGAGAAACACACACACAAGGGTTTTTGTTAGAAAACATAGATTCAAGTCCCTGCCCTCTTCAAAATGCCAGTGTGATTGATCAAAGGCAAGTCCTTAACCCATCTGTCTACTTGTTCATTTGTAAAATGGGCACATAGACTTGCTCTGAAGACTAAATGCAATGATGTATGTGAGAGTGCTTTGGAAACTGTGAGTACTAAATGAATGATAGTTACTGCTATTGCTTATTTCCATTTTTTTTAAAACGCAGCTCTTCCTGAATGTTCTGGGTGGTATGGCTGACCTACTGAAGGTCACACATGTTAAGTCAGTGGTGAAGCAGACTAAAGTCTTTTGGGCCATTCGCTGTCCTGTTGCAGCAAGTGTTAAAACAGTGGTTCTCAACCTTGGCTGCACATTAGAATCTCCTGGGAATCTTTTTAAAATCCTGATTTCTGGGCCTTGGAGGATGAGGCCCAGAAATCAGGATTTTAAAAAGATTCCCAGGTGATTCTAATGTGCAGCCAAGGTTGAGAACCACTGTGTTAAAAGAAACTAGAAAACGCAATCAGGAGCTGGTCGCTGACTTCTCTGTGCATATGTTGTGATTTCCCATCATTTGCTGCATTGCAGCTGCCATCTGTCCCTGTGTGAAATGCCTGCTTTAGCCTCTCTTTGCTCTTCTCTTTGAGCCCTAAGTATCCCTGTCAGATATGGAGCTGAGGGCTGGATTGGGATGGGGTGAGGAGACCCGCTTTGCTCCATGTCTACAAAGGGAGGGGAAATTATGACTCTGCTCAAATATAGAGAAAAGTGAATTGTCACTGGGCTCACTCAAAGATGCTTGCAGATTGGCAAGTCCACAGAGGCCAAAGGCATAGAAAATGGGCTGTGGGAGATGTGTTCCCAGGCCCTATGCAAGGCATGGATGTTGGGCACCATCACCCCAGCCTTTGGGAAGATGTGGTACGTGCGAGCAGAGGGGCATAAAAAGTTGGCACATTTGGGAGCATAAATTCTGCACCAGGTTAGACATTGTAGGCCTATGACAATGGGAAAGGACCTTGCCTAAAGAAGTTGAGACCTCTCAGTTCTGATGCTCCAGCTGTGAATCTGGAGAACCATTCAGCCTCCCTGAGTATCCCTTTCCTTTATCTGTAAAGTAAGAGTTTTCTTCATTGAGCAAATATTTATTGAGTGCCAACCATGTGCCAAAGAAGCTTTAGTGAACAAAACAGATAAGATGCCTGCCCTCGAGGAGTTAATATTCTAGTGTGATGGCCATAATTCCTGCCCTGCCATCCTCCCAGTGAGAAGGCAGCAGACGGGAAAGTGCTTTGTAAAGTGGTGCACCTGGGAGAGGCTGTGGTCGAGATCCACCTGGGCCTGTAACTCAGGTGATCTTTAGCCATCCAGCAAACTGTGTTGCTCCAGCAGTTAAATAATTGAGGTTCATATCAGGAGGGAAGACCTAAATTAATGAGGTTTTCCTCATGCTTCACTTCCTTTCTACACATTGAGTTGAATCAGATTGGTAAAACTCACAAGCTTGGAGCCAGAATTAGCTGTGAGGTCTGTTGATCACAACTTCCCGCTGTCATTCATTCTACTTTCAGGCACAGGTTTGGTGAACACCTACTGGGGATTCGAGCTGAACATGCGGAGTGCCTACAGGGCTGTCACAGTCTAGCTGGGGATCAGATAAACATTTAGACAGTGGTAGTATCCTATGTAAAGGACAGGAGGAGGTGGGGAAGTTCAGGTGACTACAGAGTCCCTAACCTGGACTTGGGAGTGGGTAGTCAGGGAAGGCTCCCCATAGGAAGTAAGCTCTGAACTGGAACCTTAAGTTTAAGGTTGTGGTAGTGTGGGAGGAGGGGTATAGGGAGGGGAGACAGCCCTGAGCTATGCCTGGAAGGAGAGGTAGAGGCACTCAACTGAGAAGGGAGGGCAGGTATTATGGCCAGAAGGTACCATCATGCAAAGGAAGGAACATGCACACTGCATTGGAGAGAGGCCCCTAGTGGTCCAATCTCGAATTTTACAAAATGAGAAATTGAGGCCCAGAGAGGGAGGTCTCAAGGGCAAACTTGAGGACATGTGACCTAAGTGTTCTTGGGTCCCATTCCCCATTCCTAGGTACAACAGTTATTTTTAGAGCATGGCTCCTAACCAGCATTATTAGCATCATCTGGGAATTTGTTAAAATGCAAATTCTCTCAGGTCATTCTGATGTCCGCTCAAGTGTAAGACCCACTGTGTGTGTGGGAAGGGGGGATGTCAACAGCTCTAGATTCCAGGCCTGGCTCTGCCCTGACCCCTGAGACAGGAGAATGTGGGCCGTCTTCTCTCCCTCCATACAGGGAGAAGGCAGCTGTGGCAGACATCTGCAAATGCTTCTGCAGCCCTGACTCTCAGGACTGGGCACGTGCTCACCAGCCTGGCTCCACTTCAGGCTGCAGTGCCCCGGGCAAAGTGCTGTCCCGGGGTGGCTCCTGGGGCGAGGCCCAGCATTGCAGCCTTGATTGTCTCCATGGACATCATTAGCTGCAGAGTGCCCTGGCTGAGAAGGTCTGACTTTGGAAATAAAGCCTTAACACAGAGAGGGATTTCTGTGGGAAAGCACGATCTACAGAGGCTGCAGCTCACCCCTGCCAGGGGTCAGGGCAGCCAGGAAGGGGCTTGGGATGAGCTGGCCTAGCTCCAGTATGGCCACCCAGACTCACCTCTTCTCAAGACCTGCGATGGCCCTACACAAGGCTTCCAGGGACCTAAATGCATCTGTGCATTTGCTCATTCAGCTAGCAGTCCCTAAGCAACTGGCAGCCATGGATCAGCAATGGGGTGGGTGGGGGAGGGTGGTTCCAGAGAGGAACTAGACACAGGGACACAGGCCCTGCCCCTAGATTAAGAGGGATACCTTATAATAATAGCTAATATTTATGAGACATCTATTACGTGCTGGGTATCATTGTTTTATCTGTGTTCACTCATTTCATTGTCATAGTGCTTGGCAATAATAATGCTTTATTATCGACAATATACGCCCTCTCAGAGTACTCATTTACAAATGCAAAACCAAGGCAGGAAGAGGTTAGGTAACTTGCATTATTAGGTGCCAGTCAGGATCAGAATCCAGGTAGATTGGCTCTGAACCTGAGCTTTCAGCCACCAGGCTCTACCCCTTCTCTCCACAGGTGAGTGTATACCATGAGTTAATAAGCTAAACAGCTGGACAAGAACAGTCAGCAACCCAGGATCCCCACCTGAGGGTGTGGCAGGTTGACTTCCTGCTTTCTGCCTCAATTTCCTCCTCCATAAAGGGGATTAATAATTCTTGTGTGGCCATCCTTCCTCCCAAGACTATGCTGAGGATTGTGTGGATGGTGGATATGAATAAGGCACGAATTCAAGGGCCAGGGGACTGCCCTAGGTGGGAGAGAGGCTTCCCCAAGCTCTTAGGTCAGCTTAACAGTCCCATCACCTGCTATTGGGGTGGCTCCGTACAGAACAGGGACCTGAGGCTCAGAGGTACCTCACCCAGGTTGTGAGGCACAGGTTGTCTAGGAGAGAAGGGGCTCAGCAGAGGCACAGAAGCGTCAGAGACAGTAGGGCTCCTCTCTGTTTTACAATGAAATCCTTTCGTTATAGAAGCAACAAGAAATGTCTGGAGAAGGACAGTCAGGACTGGAACCTGGGCGGATGTGCTCGGTGCCTGCGCTCTTAACCTTTATACAGTGAACTCTATAAACTCTAAACACTCTATCAGCTTGAAACACTGTAGCACTCTAAATGAGGCTATCGTATATTTGGGTGAAGGCGAGCGCACAGGTGACTCCTTGGTGGCCCCTTGCAGACATCATGGAGAGATGGGAAGTGTTAAGCCTGGGGCTTGGGAGCAGGCCGCAGGGAGTCCAATGATCTGCCCCCACTCATAGCCCCTGCCCCAGCCACTCTGAATGGGCCCAAGAACGCAGGCTGGTGGCCATGGGTGGAGAGAGATGCTTGTGGAATATTTGGGCTCACTCAGGGCCTAGAATCAACTTAGAGGCCAATGTTATTGCCCAGTTTCCATCCCATCAATTGGTGTGGGGAACCTAGAGGCTCCTGGGGAGACATAGGAACATTGATAAGAAAGCAGGGCTCCTGGAACAAAAGGCATGGAGACTCCAGCCTGTTCCAACGAGTGTCAAAATTACCGAAGCATAGCTGGTGGCCTAGAAAGGTCCTGACCAAGGCCAGATGATGAGGATGAATGGGGAGGAGGGCCCCTGAGAAAGAACTGACCAGGAAGGAGGGTGATGGCACCAGCAGGCTGGCATCTGGACTAGACAAGGATGGGAGAGGACCTGGGCCAGGTCATAGTAGGGTCTGGGCATGGGCACTGCTGGGTCTTTCTTACAAATCTAAACATTAACCCATCCTATAAACCAGCAAGTCCAGTCTTAGGTATTTACCCAAGACAAATAAAAACATATGACCTCAAAAAGAATGGTGTTTTTTAAAAAAATTGACAGCAATTTTATTCACAAGTATTCAGAAACCGGAAACATCCCAAATGTCCATCGTCAGGGGAATGGACAAGCAGAGGGTGGTACATCCTTATAATGTGAAGTGCTCAGCAAAAAGAGAGACAAACACTAACATATGCAACAACATGGGGCTGACTGAAAGAGGTCTTTGTCTTCTGCAGTATGACTCAATTTCTATGATGTTCTAGAGCAGACAAAACTAAGTTCTGGTGGAAAAAAATTCAGAACAGTGTTTGCAGGTGGAGGCCGGGAGAGGTCGGGAGGGAAGCTGCTGGTGGGAAGGTAATGTTTGAATTACACAGGTGGATCAATTTGGCAAAATCCATAAAATAGAAGTATGCTTGATTATGTGAAAATTTACCTTAAAAAGAACTAGAAACAAATATGGAACTCTGGTTAATGATATACATGTTGAAGTATTTCTGGGTAAAGCATATTGCTGTCTGCACCTTATTTTGAAATGCATCCCAAAAATAAGATGGGTAAACAGATGGATGCATGGATAGATATATGATAAAGCAACTAAGGCCAAATGTTCATTTTAGTGGGTATATATGTATTCGCTTTACAATTTTTTTCCAATATTCTTGTGTGTCTGAACTTTTTCGTAACAGAATGTTGTGGGAGAAAATATCTGGTGTAAGTGCTGTTTCTTGACTCGACCCAGACTGACACAGCGCATATGTGGACATTGTAATTTATTCAAGGATTCTCCTATTGATTGACACTTAGGCGGACGGTGTTCACTGTTGCTAGCGAGACTGCCATCCTTTACCTCTTTGTGCACATGTAAGCGTATATTCCTCTGACAAACACCTAGAAGTGGCTTTGCAGGGTGAAAGGGTCTCTAACACTTTGTAGGGAGCCAGGGAAACCAGGCCCAGGGAGGGTGACGACTTACTCTGGCTCACACAGGAAGCCCGCAGTGGAGCTGACCTGAGCTCCTGCTCCCATGCTCTTGCTACAAAAGGTAGAGTCCTTTCCTTGCTCCTGTGGCCTCCCATCCATGCCCATCTCTGCCTTAAAAAGAGACAGAAATGGCAGAGATAAGGCTCTGCCTTCCAAGAGTTCAGAGTTAGGTCAGGTGGACAGTAATCACCAGGGGGAAGGCCCAGAAGTGCCTTCTGTCACCTTCGACCTCACCAGGGCCTCCACACCAAATCAAAGGCACAGCAGGAGAAGCAGGTGGGCAGAGAGAGGAGGCTGCACCTTTCCTAACACACACATCCTGGCCAGTGACCACGAACAATACGCCTCCAGTAACTGGGCTCATGGAGATGACACAGCCATTCTAGGCAGGAAGCTGTGACTCAGGTCTGGAAGGACCATTTGCTACCCAGGGATGAGGTGCTCAGAGAATGTCTCTCCACAGACTTCTGGGCCTGCCAGGGGGGCAGCGGATGCACAAAGCCAGCCAGAGCCAGGCAGGCCGGGGCTCCCCTCTCATCTTAGCAGTGTCTTTGCAGATCTTAGGACACAAAAGGTCTGTAAGTAACAGGGAACTGTGCAGAGGAGGAAAGGGAGGGCCAAGGTGGCCCCAGAACCTTCACCTGGACACCTGCATGCATGTTAATGCTGTTCCCCTTCTGGAACCAGTGTTTGGGATGGAGAACAATGACGGATTCCTTTTTAGACATAATGAGTGTCAGAGGGGAGTTCTTGATGACTGAGAATAATGTTTTTTTAGTGCCAAAAAAATGTAACAAATATTAAAAACCCATTTTTCCTAAGTCTTTAAGTTTAATTTAAAATTTTATTAGCCTAATTGTATATCCAAATTCCCTTAAACGGTGTCATTTACAATTTATTTTATTAGCTTCCTTTAAGCATTTTGAAGTATATTTGTAAATATGTTGCATCCTTTCTCATTCACAGCACTTCACATGCCTGACCTAATAAGTTTTTACTTTCCAAGCACTTAAATTGCTCTTGTAAATTTAATAAGTCAAAATCATAAATATGGTGAATCTCAGCTCTCATAAACATTCCAATACTGTTTATAAAACTAATCAAATTCTCTTACAATTTTTAATTTAAAATCACAAGTCTAAACTCAATTACTCAATTACACATTTACAATGTAATCACAGATTTGCCAAATTCTCTTAACACATCACAAACCCTGGAAATACCAACTATGTACAGATCATTGCTAAACTAAATACAAACATATTAATATTATGCATTTAATTTGTTTCATTATTTCTGTATTAATTTATACGTTCCAGGGGTTAAAAAAGACCATTTTTCACTAAGGGAATTACTTTCTCATCCCAAGTGAACCGAGGTCCGCTCTCATTCATGTGAGCTGAGCTTCCTGGTCCCTCATGCATGGCCACGCTCTAGTTGCCATCTCAGAGGGCAGCAGTTGCTTATTGTCCAGGGGTTGTGGCTGGCACTGGAGACTTAGAAGCATAATTATCCTGGGTGGTTCCTGTTAAGTACTTTTCAATGTGACATCAGGGTATCCCAAACCCAAACTTCTTAAATGGAGTTGGACTCATAACCCAGGCCCCTTAGGTGCACATTACCATTACCTATATTACTTATCTGATAATAGTCTGCAACACACAGGCCTGCCCCGCCACCATGTTGCATCTAGTCTCATCCAATGAACTACTTTGTTCAATACCTAATTGAAATCTTATTCTTTTCCTATTTTTCCTTTATGACAGGGACACCACTTGTAATAAAATTTAAAATAATGCCCAATTGCCCAGCCAGCATAGCTCAGCAGTTGAGCATTGAGGTATGAACCAGGAGGTCACGGTTCAATTCCTGGTCAGGGCACATGCCTGGGTTGCAGGCTCGATCCCCAGTGGGGGTGTGCAGGAGGCAACCGATCAATGATTCTCTCTCATGATTGATGTTTCTATCTCTCTCTCTCTCCCTTCCTCTCAGAAATCAATAAAAATATATATAAAAAAATAAGATAAAATAATGCCCAGTTGGATTCATCTGATTCCATGCTTTTGCCTGGCAATATGGCCAGCAAACTACATTAATTTTCATGGCATGGCATTGAAGGTGGGACAAACCAATGGAGATGTGATGGCTGGAGAGGTTCCTTTAAGAAAACCTCTGAGGGGGCCACAGTTGACTGACAGTTTCCATTCATCTTTCCACCTTTGAATCCATCACAGCATCATGCCGAGGCCGCACTTTCCCCGGGCTGCTCCCAACTAAAGACTGAGCACAGCCAGGATATGGTGCTGGCCTCTTCCTGCTCATCATGGGACACCTCTAACCTTTGCTTGGGAACTCCCCATCGTGTTGGCTAAGACGTTCTAAGAGCTGCACTGGAGTCTGACACTTTTCCTTCCCTCTTTCCCTCCTTCCTTCCTTAGATGTCAGACCTGCGTCATTGTCTGAAGCCTCTGCCTCTTCTCTGCTCCATCCCCGCCTTTGTCCTTCATGGGTGTTTCTCCTAATACATCTCATGTATGTACAGCTGTACGTATGTACGTATATACGCATGTCTAACCCTATCTTGGTGTCTGCTTCTCGGAGGGCTCTAACAGAGGTGGGATATGAGAAAGCAGGCTGTGAGATGATGGGGCGTGGGGTCTGGCTCACTCACTGGACAACTATGCCACGAAAGATGCTGTCCCAAGTGGAATGTGGGGCACTGATAGTTCTTGGCACAAGGTGGCAGCCCAACAGATGAAGATTTCACAAGTGGTGACCTGGTGGAATGTCCCAGTGGAAGATAAAAGCCTTGGTATAACAATACCTGCATTTGAAGAATAAAGAGGAGATAGTGACATCAAGGACAGTGGAATTAGCTAATTTTACTAAAACGTGACACCACCCCCCCAAGGGGTATGATGAGAAACTGAGGGCAGTTAACACGTAGTTATAGATTAAGTGTTTCTCTCTTTCTTTCCTTTTCTACTCTCTCTAAAAATCAATGGAAAAATATCCTCGGGCGAGGATTTAGATAAATAAATAAAAAATTAATATTACCATCGGAGAAGCTATAACATTTTGGACAGTGACTGATTGACTGTGTTTCCCTTGGTCCATGCTGCTCAGGTTCAGTCCTACTCAAGGACAAAGCCTTTTCTTGTACCTTCTCACCTATGTCTTAAAGACCCCCCTTTCCACCAAATCTTGTTTTGAGCTCTCAAGAAATCTGGAATCAGTTAATTTCATAAATTCTCTACCCAAGTATGACCTAATTTTACTGTATTATGTGGAGCAATTTTGTTTCCATTCATCCATCACAACCTCCTCCACCACTGTCTCCCACTCCCCAAAACCAAGTCCCCGGCCTTGCCTTTAGATAACAAAGGTCCATTAGTGTGTTTTCCCAAAACAAAGCAATCATCCACCAGGTGAACTTAGCTTTCGTCTCTGAAATGCAATAACCCTGGCAAGCAGCTTTTAGAATAATAAATGTAATCCCTACCATACATGGCCAACTAGATCCTCGCCACAATTCTATGCACAGAGACTCTAGCATCAAGCCAAACACTTCAATGGCTGGAAAACGGTTTGATTAAACCGAAAGCATCAGACACATGTGGCTATTATTGTCTTCACTCTTATTATCCTGTCCACAGAAAATGATTCCACCGGCACAGGAGTGGCAAACTCAACTGTCTTCAGAGGCCAGACCCGTGCCAAAAGGGACCAGGTGTGGGAAAACAGGGAATGCTAGAGACTGCGCCAAACTGAAACTTGCACTTCCCATCTAAACTATATCCCTACATAAAAGTGTGCTTGTTAAATAAAGCACATCCACGAGACATGCAACTCTCAGGCCATCAGCTTATAATCTCTGTATCTGTCCTTGTCACTCACTTGTCTAGCTCGTTCAAGTACAGAGCTATGAAGGGCGACCTCCTGAGGACGCACCCTTACACTCCCTTCATCCAATCTCTTCATTGTAAAGACCAGCGGACTGAAAACTGGGTCAAGAAAGGGTCTTGTCTGAACCACTACATCCAAGCTGCTGAGCTAAACTGGGATTCAAACCCAGTTCATCCTAAGTCCCACCCCAGTGCTCTCCACCCCCTGCATCCACCTGATGGGGTTCTGAACAGGACGATGCTAAGGCCGGCAAAATGAAGCCTGTAGCTGCTCATTCTGACTGCATCACTTAATTCACTCACCAATTGGCTGAGAGAATGAAAAAATAAGTGAGCTGGCATTACGAGGAAGCTCCCAGCTGCCTCCCGCCACCAGAGCTGCCCTATATTTGAAGGTCAGACATCAGAGCCGGAGCTTTCCGTGTGGAATTTAACCAGTGGGGCCCACATGGCTGCAGGCAGGCAGGCGGAGGAAGGGAGAAGGGATACTTACAGACTCAGGATCCTGGGTGCTCAGAGCCGTGTAGCCACCTCCCCACCCTCCCATGTGGGGCTTGGATAATTTAAATATCACAGCCACAGGAGCCAGACACACGTTTCAATGTCACCCCAATTAGGGGGCTGGCAAGGTTGGTTGGGCCCTAGAGGGAAGCACTGGGACGCCTGCTAGATGAGAGAGCGAGGGCCCCATAACCACCTTCTTCTAAGGAAAAAGGGGTCCAGCTGTGCTTTGGAGTCTTGAGCAAAGTCCCATTCTTCTGTTGGCCGCTGCTTAAATGGGCTGATGGGCTCCTTTCTGCACATGTCGGACAGTGTTCTCATGAGGAACACGAGCCATAACGAAGGAGGAAATACCGCGAGTCATACAGCAGGGAAGGATTCGGTCTGTTACTACTAAGGGTCCATAAGGTAGAAATTGAATGAGACCGGCTAATAGAAATCTTTTCTAAGGAGTAAGGTGCTACGATGGTCTGTGGTTACTGTCGCTGGCATCCAAAGAGCCCTGTTCCAGGGGATGCTCTCGCTGGGCCCCAGAGGCAGTGAGAACTGTGGAGTGGCAGGCAGTTTGGGGCAGCAAAGGAGGAAGCCTTTTGTAACGGAGCTGTACAAAGATAGGAGAGACTGTCTGAGAGGCAGTGAGCTCGCCATGGCTGGTTGGGTCCAAGTTCCGGCTGGGTGAGCATTTGCTTGAGGGCACCCAGCCTCTGATGGCAGGAGATTTGCACCGGGTCCCTTTCAGGCCTCATGCTCTGGATTTCAGATTTGGTTGGGAGGCGGGTGGCGGGGGGTGGGGGTCGGGGGTGGGGATGAAGTGCAACCAGGAACCAAGAGCTCTGGTCCAGGCCAGGCTCTACCCCAACGTGCTGGACAGTGCCCAGCCCTGCGCCCTCACCGCCCCGCCCCCACCCCCCCCACCCCCACCCACGGGCTCCGCAGCCTAAGAGGAATGGCAAGGCTGGGTCAGTGCATCTGGGTCTCTTCAGTTGCAGATGCCTTTCAGGCAGCCTCTATGTGGAAGGCATATCTGAAGACGGGCAGAGTTGCTTCTTCCTTCCTTCCCAGGGACCTTGGTGGTCCCTTCTTGCAAAGTGGGGTTTGGAGGAGCACAGTTTGGAAGCCATGGCTTGGAGACTGAAGACCCTTGAGCCTTGGCAGTCCATGAGCTTTCCCACAGCATTAGGATTGGTTCCCGGATCAACTGCAAAGACAGAGCCCCCTCTTCACAGAGTCTCAGTTTTGTCACCTAGGTGCAGCCCTCTCAGGGCCCTGGCCCCTGTTCCTGCCCCGTCCCTACCCCTTCTGCCCCCAAACCAAAGGTGGGAGTGTAGATTTGCACAGGAAGTGGCTTGATTAACATCTGGGCTCGGTCAGGGCTGTGGGATGAGAGGGGACTGTCAGAATTGTGAAAACATGGCCGGGTCCTTGGGGAAATCAGCCCAATTTGATATCCCAAACTTGCAAACTGTCTGTGGAGAGCCAGAGCCCTGTGACTCGGTAGGCTTTAGGCTGGAGAAGATAAAACATTAGATTAGTGGTTCTCAGGGTGTGGTCCCCGGTCCAGCCGTGTCATCAGTACCTGGAACTTGTTAGAAATGTACATTTTTAGTCTCCCACCCCCAGCTACTCTGGAGGTTGAGCCCAGCATTCTGTGGCAGATCTGGCTTTTACAAGCCCTCCAGGTGACTCTGATGGCTGGTAGAATTTGAAAACCACTGTGTCAGATGACAATTGTCTACTGGCTTGGGGATTTGGCGATCAGTATTTGGTATTTGCAGTTTGTATTAGGCAATCACGTGTTATTGATTAGTTCAGTGGATTCTGGAGTTTGTTGTATTTTACTATCTACTGCTTTATTTATTGGTCTAACTATTATTGACTTCTGGTCCCATAGCATAAGGTCCCATAGCACTGCCTGGTTCCAAACATAAGGTGTTTTGAGCACCTAATATCAGCTGAGGCAAGGTCCTTACCCTTTACTGGCCTCAGTTTTCTCACCTGTGAAATGAGCTGGGGGAGTTGGAGTGAAAGAGCTTGAATACTGGTTCTTGGTGCTGGTGACTGTTCTCAGGGGGCTTATGAGCTAGTCACGTCTCCTGACTGGCAGGGGCAGAACCCAAAAAGGAAGCCCAGGGCAGGGGAGGAACTCAAGCAGGAGAGTGTGGGGCCTAAATGTCAGCTCTGCCACGCGACCAGGACAAGCCCTGTGCTGAAAGCACCCAGGAGACACAGAACTGCATTCCAACAGGGCTGGAGATGCTTCAGTTCCCCTACGATGTCCACCAGCCCACAAAGCCACCCTAAATAAATACAGTCTAATAAAAACAGTGATCAAGTTGTGCAAACACAGCTTCCAGACATGGCTCCCAGTACTACCTTCCCTCTTTCTCCCAAACACAGTGTTGCCCTGACGTCTTCCAAAAGAAATAGGAGTTGCTACTTCTGAGGGATCATGACAGCTCTGGGAAGCAGTGGCGTTTTTAGCATAGGGTGTGGTGTGAGCAGAGGCTAGGAGACCTGTGTGGGTGGGGCACACCTGGTTGGGGGACGGTGAGAAGACCACTGTGGCTGGCACACGGGGCATGTGAAGAGACTGGAAAAAGGCTGAAGACCTCAAATGCCAGGGCACAGGTTTAGATTTATGTTCTCTGCCAGTTTTTGCCCTACCTTCCTTAGCAGCCAAATCCTTTTGGAAAAGGATGTCTTATGTTAATGTCTTATTATAAAACAGACAGTAATGGCTAAGAGTTAGCAATTATGTTCTATGTGCCTTACATGGATGGATTCCCTAAATTCTTACAGCATCCCTCCTCGGCAGACAGTATTGCTGTACCTGGTTTTCTTTGGGTAAGAAGGCGAGTCGGGCTTTGAACCCAGACATCCGGTGTCAGAGCCCGCTGTGCTCAAGCACTGTGCTGTATTCCACTCACCACCTTTGTTTTGGAGTGGGGCTGAGGGTTGGCAATCTGCTTGCTCAGTCTTCTCCTCCTCCCACAGTGGGCCACCAGGCTCCCCCATGTGACCCAGGGAAAAGGGGCTAAAACCGCTGTTCTGATTTGCCCCTGGACTTTGAAAGAGGGAACATAGTCACAGTCTAGCACTGTGTGGAGAGGGTGGGAGGGAGAGGGAGCCCTGCAGCCTCCCACTGGGACCAGGCAGAGGCAGGAGACAGAGCTGGGGCTGAGTCTTCTGGCCTCTGCAGCTGGAGTCAAGGGATCCTGCTTCTAAGCCCAGCCCTGTCGCTGACTGTGGTCCTGAACCAACAAGCCTCTGTCCTCCCTGGGGTCTGTTTCCTGATTGTACCACCACAGGGCTGGACTAGGTTAGCAGTTTCCAACCACTTCTGACAAGAGTGACATTAGCATAATTGTTTTTGTTCAAATGTATGAGCACTACTTATTACAAAGTCAACCAATGACGATAATGAGCCTATTTCGATAACCCAAATAATTTGAAATTGGACATTATAAATAATAGTTGCAATCCAGTATCAGCATCAATATCCAATTTATTTCAGTATTTAGATTTGGCTTCACTGTATTATTAGAATCCTGCTCCACCCTGAAAAGTAGTTGCAAATGGGAATAGAGTTTCAAAACACTTAACTTCCCATCTCAGAATTCTCCAATTAAACTGATCCAGGAACTTCAAGAAGGATAATAGGCCATTATTTTGTTTCAGGGTTGAATTATTAATAATACCTAAGCCCTGCTCCCATTCCTTAAATTGTGAGTATTAAATTTGGAGGAAGATGATGAGTAAGATTTTTTGTTTAAATATTCATTGTTTGGCAGAAAAATAGGTTTCCAATGTAGCATGAAGGATGTTCAGGGTTGTCATTTAAGAAAATCTCACGCCTCAGCACCCATCTCTGACAGCTCTTCACTCAGAGTTCCTGAAGAGTCAAATTTATTTTGTTTTGCATGTTCAGTCCAAGTGTTAAGAATTCAATTAGATTCTAAACACATTACCTAGAATTGTAAGCAGGGTAACCGTGGGATCCCACACTGCCACACTGAGCCCATTGGAAGTCAGTCAAGGAGGGCCCAAACTTACACCGAGCAGTAAAAAAGGGTTTTTCTGAAATGATTGTATTAAGACTTCTGGCACTTTTGAGTAGTTCAATGGATTCTGGAGTTTGTTGTATTTTACTATCTACTGCTTGAGTTATTGGTCCAACTACTTTTGGAGAATAGTTGCCCAGCCCTTCTGTTGTGTCAGGTGCGGGCCTCCCATGGTGCCAGACATTTGAGTGCTGCACAAGGGACACCTAGAAGCGGGCACACAGGACGATGAGACAAGGTGGGCATCATAGATAAGGCAGGTGAGCAACCTTCCCAAGCAACGGTGTGTCTGCTCCGAATCCACAGAGAGGCCCAGGCCCGCCTCGGCAGCTTTATCCCGAGGTCTGTGCTCAGTCACACTGTGCAGCAGGTTGGCAGGCCCTGTGGGCTAAAATTTCGGGGTATGCACAGCATTTTTGCTTCAAGATTTCAGATCATTAAAAACATATATTTAGACAATGCTTGGTAAAGTTATTAAGGGTCTTCTTTGGATCTTTGGGGGGCTCCAAACATTTCAGTTTGGAAACCATAAGCCCAGGCCATCTCTCAGGAACCTTCCCAAGCGGACATCCGGAGGGCCATCCAGCCCTCACTGGGCACCACATTGGCAATGATTGATTCTGTTGTACCTTCCCATCCCCCACCCCCGCATCTTTCCAGAAGTGGAAAACCAAGCCTTCCTGGTCCCCCCACCCCCGGCCTGTGGGATTCCCTTCTAGGAAAGTCATTACTGCCTCTCTTGGTCGTCTGCCAGCTCTAAAGTGTCTTTTTAATTGCATCTAATTTGGCCTCATCTCATTAAATCCTTAATTTAAACCGGAGCGATCCCTCCAGCTCTGGCTGCCTAATGACAAAGGGGCCTGCACGCCCTTCCCCCTTCAGCATGGCTCCCCAGTCTGGGCTGCTCTCATTTCCAGGTGGTCTCTCTGGGAGGCTTCTGACAAGTGGCTGTCGTCCTCGCCACGCTGAGTGTGGAGCTGAGCCAAGAGGGCTTCCCGGGAGCAGTAATTACTAGTAGAGGCTCAACCCTCCACCCCACTGGCGCCCGGCTCCCAGCCCAAAGTTGCTGCTGCAGTAGCATCCAGTTCTAGTGGTGCAGGACTGGGGGCAAATGAGGAGAAGACACTGAGATTAAACAATAATAAACACATGATAATGATAGTAACCACTACCGAGTGCGGGACATCATGCTTTAGAAATGTCACCTCACCAGGGAAGGTGTCACTGGCTTATGGTCTTCTCATCTCACTCAGTCCAACCTCACCTCCTGCCAGGCTCACTCTTGGTCATTCCTCTTCAGCCACCTAGTCATCTCAGTGCCCTTAGAACATGCACACTTCTGCCCCAGGGCCTTTGCACTTGCTCTCTCTGTGTGGAATACTCTTCTCCTACATGTTTATCTGGCTTACTTCCTCTTTCCATCAGATGTCAGCTTCAGCCTCTCTTTAGAGAAACTTCTCTTGATCTCTACCATTACCCCTTCTTCTACACATTCACTCTGTTTTGTTTTGTTGCTATTTTTGGTTTGTTTGTTATTGCTAGTAGCACTTATCACCAGCTCTTACTAAATTATACATTCATCTTTATAAATGAAGCACAATAAAGAGCAGAGAATGTTTCTGTCCTCTTTACTGCTCTATGCCTTGTACCTGGAACAACGTCTGGCACATGCTAGGTCTTCAACTTGGATTGGATGCCTGACCCCATCATGGCAATGTCTAACCATTTCAGTAGGATATGCACATTCCAACACTTCTCAACTCCGGTGGTTGCCAGGATTTAGATCTATCCTCAACTTTCTCTGAATTGACTCTACCAACAAGAGAGGTCAGCAGAATACTTTCCTGGGGATGGCACCCAAGTCTGCAGCCTAGGGATCTCAGGATCAGGGATGACGCTTGTTGCATTAATGTGGACCTGGAGGAGCTGGTTGCTATAAAAACAGATATTGCTTCTCAGATTCCTGCCACCAAGTGGGCTTCCAAGGCTGCTTTGAGCTCTCTGCTCTGCTGGGATCTGAGAGGGAGGCACCAGGGCGGAGTGCGAATAGATTGGGCTTCTGAATCAGTCTCACTTGGGCAAGACTCCTCACCTCTCAGAGCCCCCGTTTCCTCCTCTGTGAAACCATCACACATACTTTGCAGGGCCGTGGGGATGCTGCTGTGAGATGATGTACGTAATGGGCTGACACCCAGTAACTTCAACAAATTCCATGCCCATTCTTGGTTTTTATAAAACTTCAAGAAACCTGGAGACTGGTTTTATAAAACGCAATAATTCCTTTGAATTTAATCCTGTCCAAAACTGTGATGGGTCTGAGCTTTTGCCCTACTTGCAAGCTAACAAGCTAGCCTGTCACAGCTACATGGGTACTAGCGGAAGACAGGAGACTCCTGGGTCAGACAAAAGTCATCATGAGCTGTGGTGCAGCAAGCAGTATGAGCTTCATGCCCGCATCAGTTCCCCTTGCTCCCAAGTCCCATGGGGATGATCAGAGCAGCCCAGGTGGATGTTACATGCATAATGAGTATGTGACAGCCCTAGCCCGTTTGACTCAGTGGATAGAGCATTAGCCTGCGGACTGAAGGGTCCAGGGTTCGATTCTGGTCAAGGGCACATACCTTGGTTGCAGGCTCCTCCCTGGCCCAGGCCCTGGTCGGGGCGCATGTAGAAGGCAACCAATCGATGTGTTTCTCTCTCATCGATTTCTCTCTGTCTTTCCCTCTCTCTAAAAATCAGTGGAAAAATATCCTTGGGTGAGGATTTAAAATAAAATAAAGAGTATGTGACAAAACTGAGGAACCCCGAGTTTAGGTAATTCAAATTTTTTACAATGGCCTACAAGCAAACCTATCTTCGTCCCAGAGGGAGACATTATCTTTATTTTACTGGACAGGAAACAAACCTGTCCTCTGCCCTAGAGGGAGACATAATCTCTAGCTTCTAAGGCTGTTCCTGATACAAACATCCATGAATGTAGCTGTCAGTGCCTCTGCTCCTAAGCCATGCAGAAACATGGAGAATTGTCTCCCCATAAGGCCATGTGTGGAAGAGGTCTAAGGAGTGGGCACTGTTGAGAAGAGGTGTGCTCTGGGTGGGAGGGACTCCTTGCACCTCTCGTTCTTTTCAGGCTGTGTTTGGTGACTCTGTGGCATGAACTGCGGGCCTCCTCACCCCCAGACTCACCCACTGTGGGAACACCAGGTGTGGCCTGTCATGTGTCCCCACTCTGATAATGCCATCTGTGGGCATGTGTTGGGAGGCACTGAAGATGCAGAGAGCCTCTGAACAAAGAGGAAAGGACCCACCTCCTGCACAGTTCATGGAGCAGGCATTTAATGAGCACCGATGATGTGCCCAGGCCTGACCTGAGTCTGGGGATAGAAATTTTCTCTTTTTAAAAATATATTCTTATTGATTTCAGAGAGGAAAGAGAGAGATAGAAACATCAGAGAAAGAGTAATTGATCAGCTGCCTCCTGCAGGCCTCCTACTGGAGGTTGAACCCACAACCCCCGGCACATGCCCTGACCGGGAATGGAACCTTGACTTCCTGGTGGGATAGAAATTAATCAGACTAGGCCCCTGCCTGGTGGCACTCTTAGGCTGTTTGGGGAGATAGAAAATAGAGACGGGCATGACAACATGGGGTCCTAGGGACCAAGGTAGAAGTAGATGAGGAGGAGGGCATTTAGAATTGCGTCTTGAAGGACAAATGGCCAGGACATGAGAGGGGAGACAGAGCACAGGAGGGCACGATGGCATAAAGGGAGCAGGAAAGGGTTTTACCTTCAGCCTGCAGGGAATGTGTGCCCACTGAAGTGGGAGGGGGGTAACATCAATTCTAGTTATTTTTCTTATTACTGAAGTGAAACATCCTATTGAGAACATTTATAAAAGATCTATTACAAAAGGAACAGAACACCAATCACCCACAATTCCTCACCCAGAGAAAACCACTGTGAATGCTAGTGAATTTCTTTCTGGTCATTTTCATGTAGGCACCCAGTCGCCCAGGCTGGAGCCCTGGAATGGCTTGTTCTTGTGCTGTCCTTCACACCACGCATCTTCTTTCAAAAGCCTGAATCAGTGAGGCAAGTCTTGTTACTTTCTCTAACTCAGACTCAGCCTCCAGCTCTTCCCCACCCAGCCAGGACGCTGGGACAGTCAGGCTCAGGCATTTAGGAGAGTGAGGGAGCACCTCACCTCCCTGGACCCCCAAGATGCAGGGAGGGGGGAGAAGGGCTGTCCCTATGGGCCTAGTCACTGCCAGCTGCCCTGTGACCGCTCGCTCTGGATGTGGAAGCAGAGTTCAGCCTCCTTGCGGGCACTCAGCCATTCCCCTCTGAGGCAGGTCTGGATCCCATTCCTCTCTCAGACACCAGCTCCTCTCTCTCTTCCTCCCTTGAAGTACCCCTCAGGCAGCGCAGATTTTGGAAAACAAAGGCCAAGGAGGAACTGATGCCTGCAAGCAGCTCCTCTGGTGTCCAGAGAGAGCAAAGGTTGGGTTCCTTCTCGGAACCGGGAGGGAAAAGTCAGAAGAAAACACAGGCAGATATCTAAATGCATTATCTGCCAGAAACATGCATATGTAATTTTTTAAAACCTAAAAACCACAAGCTCCTCCCAGTGACAGTGCACAGTAGGCCCCCTTCTTCCTGTGGGTGGATGAACACTCAGAAAATCTGTCATCCTCCCTCGATCCTCCCCCACTGGTGTGAGCAGGGCTGGGTCTCTCCCTCCCTCCAGCTGGTGAGAAGGCAGGTAATGAGGCTCTGGGCAGCAGCCTTGCTTTCACACTCATTGCTGGTAATTGGTCACCCTTTTCAAGAGCAGGTGGGTCCTGATACGGTAATTGGCAGGGGGCAGGGCAGTCCCCCAGGGAACGGAAAGGTGTTAATTGCTCTTCCCCTCCCCCAGGTGGATCCCTAATAGGAAGGGAGCTTTAAGTTGAAAGACGTCTAGGAGAGGCCCCAGTGATGAAAATGGCAAAGGTTTCATGCTTCTCTCTGATACTATGAAGAGGGTAAGGTTGCTGGGCAATCCTGAGAACCCCCTGAGGTCTCCTCGTTGGTAAGTGGTAGAGTTGGGATTCGATACCAGGGCTACAAAGCTTGTGGCTTGACCACTCTAGTGTCCTGTTTCTGGTCAAATGGATTGAAGGGAGGGATCTAACTCAGGTGATTCCTGTAGTCCTTTTCTTTTTCTTTCTTTTTAAAAATAATATATTTTTATTGCAGAGAGGAAGAAAGAGGGAGAGAGAGATAGAAACATCAATGATGAGAGAGAATCATTGATTGGCTGCCTCCTGCACACCTTCTTCTGGGGCTCGAGCCCACAACCCAGGCATGTGCCCTGATCGGGAATCAAACAGTGACCTTCTGGTTCATAGGTCAACACAGCCACGGGAGCCACCGAGGCCGGCATCCTTTCCCTTGAGCTCTGTAAAGCAGACAGCCTGGGGAACCAGGCCAGGGTTGGGGGCTGAGTTCCTCTCAGCCTGTGCTTCCCCGGAGGAAGTGTTTGTCAGGGCATCATTCTTTCTTAATAACACTCCCCACCCAACACATTTTATTCATTGGAAATTATCATCAGTCCCAGGTTTCATCAGCCTGACCCACAGAGTAAGTGGAAACAGGTGGATTTCCCTCCAACAGCTGTCAGTCCTGGAGAGTATGAATTATACTCCCCTCAGAGGACCTGTGGGCCTTGGTCTGCTGAGCAATGGTGCTCTGTTCCTCAGGGGAGTACCAGCCAGGACTGGAGTGGGACAGCGGGCCCTGCCTTAGTCACTGTGGGGACAGTGACATGAGAACACGCATACCTGCATGCATGTGTGCAGCTCACCGCACCCCTGAGACCATGGCCATCCTGAACAAAGGACGAGATGCCTTAGTTAGGGTTCAGCTCTGCTCTCCACCCAGTCACCCAAGCCAGAGTCCTGGGAATTGTCTGAGCGGCTCCTTTCCTCCACATCCTCTACCCAATTCATCCCAGATGCCAGTACCAAACTCCGCCTCC
Source organism: Myotis lucifugus (assembly GCF_000147115.1). Classification (NCBI taxonomy): domain Eukaryota; kingdom Metazoa; phylum Chordata; class Mammalia; order Chiroptera; family Vespertilionidae; genus Myotis; species Myotis lucifugus. Next base: position 2,364,588 of record NW_005871228.1, on the reverse strand, counting down.
AAGATTCTATCCCCACCAGTATCTTAGTCCAGGTCTCATCTTCTCGTCAAAATTTTCATAGCAGCCTCCGAACTGCTGCCCTTGATCTTGGTTTACCCCGTGCTATTAAGCCTCCCCCGCCCCCGACTCATAGAATAATCTTACTAAATTCAAGTCTGTCTTAACCCCTTCTTTGGTTCCCCATCACCAAAGTATGGTCTTCCTCATCCTAGCCTCTGCCTCTCATTCCTGTCTCCAAACATAACAGCACCAGCTCCCGTCTTTGCTGCTATGGTTCCTATTCCCCAGAATGTACTTCTCTCCGCTCCAGAAGCCCACATCCTACTCATACTTCAAGGACCACTCTTATGGAACCTTCGAGCCTTCTTGGGAAAAGTGGATTTCCAGGTCCCAATCCCTGAAACCTGTGAATATGTTACCTTAAATGGCAAAAGAGACTTTGCAGACGTGATTAAGGATATTGAGATGGTGAGAGGAGCTGTTATGGTAACCACTTTTATGAGTAGTTGGACCCACTCTAGTTTTCCAGGTGAGTCAATTACTCCTCATAAGGGTCCTTATAAGAAGTAGGCAGGAGTGCGAGAGACAGAATAGGGCTGTGACAACAGGTGCACAGGTCAAGTGATATGGGGCTCTGAGCCAAGGAAGCCTCAAGAAGCTGGAAAGGCAGCCTCTAGAACAGCGGTTCTCAACCTGTGGGTCCCGACCCCTTTGGGGGTCGAACGACCCTTTCACAGGGGTCGCCTAAGACCATCAGAAAACACATATAATTACATATTGTTTTTGTGATTAATCACTATACTTTAATTATGTTCAATTTGTAACAATGAAAATACATCATGCATATCAGATATTTACATTATGATTCATAACAGTAGCAAAATTACAGTTATGAAGTAGCAACGAAAATAATTTTATGTTTGGGCGTCACCACAACATGAGGAACTGTATTAAAGGGTCGAGGCATTAGGAAGGTTGAGAACCACTGCTCTAGAAGCTGAAATATGCAAATAATTGATTTCTCCCTTACAACCTTCAGAAAGGACCATAGTCCTCCTAATACTTGACCTCAGCCCAGCGAGGCCCATGTTGGACTTCTGACCTCCAGAACTATAAGATCACATATTTGGGCCCTGCCGGCATGGCTCAGTGGTTGAGCATCGATCTATGAACCAGAAGGTCATGGTTTGATTCCCGGTTGGGGCACATGCCTGGGGTTTTGGGGTCAATCCCTGGTGTGGGGTGTGCAGGAAGCAGCTGATTGATGATTCTCTCTCATCATTGGTGTTTCTTTCTCCCTCTCACCCTTCCTCTCTGAAATAAATTTAAAAATGTATTTTTAAAAAAGATCATATATTTGTATTGCTTTAAGTCACTAGGTCTATGGTGTTTTGTTACAGCAGCTACTGGGAACTAATACAATACCATATCAGAGGGGGTTGTTCATGTGTCTTTGAGTCCCTGGATACAAAGGACAAAGGACCAAGGCTGGGCTGGTCCTTCTTTGTGTCTCTAGCTCCCAATACAAGGTCTGTCACAGAGATGATGCTTAGCAAACATTGGATGAATGAATGAGAGAGTGAGTGAGTGAGTGAGACACTTCCTTCTCTGACACTAGCAGACCAACTGTGGATATCAGGTCTTTGAGGCTTCTTGGCTGAAATGAAATGGAATTGATTTTATTTCATATCCAGAAAACATGGTTCTCTGTGCTACTAACCCTGTTTCCTACCCTGCCATATCCAAAAACATTAGTTATGTTGCCTCAAAGGCATCCTTACTTCCCTGGCTGGGTAGTTCAGTTGGTTGGAGCATCATGCTGTGCACCAAAAGGTTACGGGTTCAATTCCCAGTCAGGGCACATGCCTAGGTTGCCAGTTCCATCAAGTTGGGATGGGAGGCAACCAGTTGATGTTTCTCTCTCACATCGATGTTTCTCACTCTCTCTCTTTCTCTCTCTTTCTAAAATCAATAAACATATCCTCGGGTAAGGATTAAAAAAAAAGGCACCCATGCTTAGCTAGGAGATCACTCAGCATTGTTGCCTGGCTCACTTCTAGTAACTCCCACGTACATCAATAAGGATGTTAGGCTCCCAGCCTCATGGAACATCAGGGTTGCAGGAGCCTCTACAATCGACCCATCTCACTTCCTCTTTTACGGATGGGGAGACTGAGGCTGAGAAAGGGAAGGAGCTAAAGTGGTCAAATTGTGGCACTAAAAGGCCAGGAGGAGAACCCAAGCCTGGCCTCTTTACCTGCCCCTCCTAAGGACCCAGATACTAGTATCAACATCCCCACTTCACAGATGAAGAAACTGAGGCACAGAGAAGCTAGGTACTTGCCTGTGGTCAGCTGGTTAGTGGTGCTGATTTGAACTGATTATAACTCGAGTCTCTCCTCTTCATCTCTGAGCTATAATAACAGATAGGGAAACTGAGGCCCAGAGGAGGTCACGACAGTGGTGGCAGAAGAGAAAACAGGGTAAGGCTAACTTTCAAATCAGAGGCCTTTAAATCCACAAGACGAGAAGTACCTGAGCTAAAAGAAGGCCTTGAGAGTTTGCCTTCTTCAATTAGGCTGCTTGCTTCTCTGAGTCCAGGGCGTAATTTAACTAATGGCACCGGTCTTCTGACATTATCGATCGGTCAAGATTAAATATGTTTGTCACAGTCAAGTGAACTAATCACTTTATTGTATTTCAAATACTAATTTTATCAGATAGATGTTGGGGGGCAACCCGGGGAGGTGCAGGGGGATGAGCACGTGCACAGATGG
>NW_005871228.1:2351944-2361711 GCF_000147115.1 Myotis lucifugus | reverse complement strand
TTGAAGGTCAGATAAAGAGCTTCCAAGATAAGGAAAGCTAAAGGAGTTCATCCCCCCAACCCAGTATTATCCGAATTCCTGAAGGGTATCCTTTAAGAAGAGGAAGAAGAAAAAGGTAAAGATCCAAATTGTGACCAACAAACATGCATCTATCAACAAGTGAATCTAAGAATCAAGTGAAGAAATATCTGATGTACAGAATGAACTGGTGATTATAATGAATCAGGGACATAGAAAGGGAATGGACTGACTATTCTTGGGGGGGAAAGGGGAATGGGAGATTCGGGAAGAGACTGGACAAAAATCGTGCACCTATGGATGAGGACAGTGGGTGGGGAGTGAGGGCGGAGGGTGGGGCGGGAACTGGAAGGAGGGGAGTTATGGGGGGGGGGGGAAGAGGAACAAATGTAATCTGAACAATAAAAATTTAATAATAAAAAAAAAAAAAAAAAAAAAAATAAAGTGGTCAAATTGTGGCACTAAAAGGCCAGGAGGAGAACCCAAGCCTGGCCTCTTTACCTGCCCCTCCTAAGGACCCAGATACTAGTATCAACATCCCCACTTCACAGATGAAGAAACTGAGGCACAGAGAAGCGAAGTACTTGCCTGTGATCAGCTGGTTAGTGGTGCTGCTTTGAACTGATTATAACTCCAGAGTCTCTCCTCTTCATCTCTGAGCTATAATAACAGATAGGGAAACTGAGGCCCAGAGGAGGTCACGACAGTGGTGGCTGAAGAGAAAACAGGGTAAGGCTAACTTTCAAATCAGAGGCCTTTAAATCCACAAGACGAGAAGTACCTGAGCTAAAAGAAGGCCTTGAGAGTTTGCCTTCTTCAATTAGGCTGCTTGCTTCTCTGAGTCCAGGGCGTAATTTAACTAATGGCACCAGTCTTCTGACATTATCGATCGGTCAAGATTAAATATGTTTGTCACAGTCAAGTGAACTAATCACTTTATTGTATTTCAAATACTAATTTTATCAGATAGATGTTGGGGGGCAACCCGGGGAGGTGCAGGGGGATGAGCACGTGCACAGATGGGGCGGGCAAAAGCACGATCGATGCAGCCTCCCTGCCTAGAGGTCTCTGCACTGGCAGGTTCTCCTGCCGCCTGCAGCCCAGCTGCTCAGACAAGAGGAATCTGCATTTCCCCCCGCCTCCTCCATCACTGTTCTAGGACCCTCTTGAAATTTCTCAGGAGAGGCAATTTCTCAAGCATTATTGGAAAGTGGTAGATGTTTCCAAATAGCTATCCTAAATCACCCCGTAGCCACGAATCGCACAGCCACTCTGACACTGCTGGATGCAAATGCTGCCTCTTGGAGACATTAGCCATTCCTGGAAACACCGACTGGCCGCAAAACCTGAAAATGAACGTATCTGTCTTTCTGGTTTAGAAAGGCTTTGCCATTTCCATAGCTCAGCAAGTTGGACAAGGAGACCCAGGGCTTATTAAATCACTCCCTGGCCCTGGTGCAATTGAGCAAACCTCCCTCCTCGTGAGGGTACACACACATACACACACACTTACACACATGCACATGCACACACAAGTGCACATGTGTGTGGACGCATATACACAAATGCACTCACATGTACATACACACTCATATAGCATGCACTCGTGCATGCATAAACATGCATATTGGTTTGTAATGCACAACCCCACAAATACAAACTCATGGATGCACATATGCACACACATGAGCACACACTCACATCCAAGGTTCAGAAGTTCCCAAGGGACAAGATGTTTTCTAAACAGAAAAGACTGGTTTGTCCCCCTGCACACAGAAGCACCTGAGAAAACTTGACTGGGTGACTGTCAAGACGACGTAGGTCAGTTTCTCTAACTCTGGACACAAGCCTACCACCAAATCTCTTCTCATTTTTAATCACACCAGACACAGGCCACCGACTGCAGCCCCTGTAGCTGAAGAGAGTCGGGTATCTCCCTTCCACACTGGGGTTTCTGAGGCTCAGTCCTGTGGTGATGAGACAAGGGAAAGGGCTGGTTCCCAGTATAACTTCGGGTGCTGTACAGCTTTCAACAGCAACTCTGGAAGCAGTGAGGATACTGGAATTTACTGTCCCTATTTCATAGATGCGAAAACTGAGGCCCAGAGATGGGAAGGGGCTTGCTAAGGACACCCAGACAATCAGTGGCGAGTTAGAACTGGAGTTTGGGTTTTAACTCTAAGACCAGCACTTTGTAAATCTCTGGGCAAACTCTGCCCAAGCTTTCAGAGCCTTGCCAAGCTCCCTTTTATCATGTCCCTGTTCTGTGCCCAGTCTTCCACTTATCGCTGGATTTCCTGACTGCAGGTAGGCCATTGAGTAGAAGTCCCCAAATACTCTGCAATGCGGCTGCTCTTTCCAGGGACCTTCTGGCCTGGGACCTTCTGGCCTGGTATCAAGACAAAGGCTGCCTGTGGGGTTGGGTTGCGAGGGCCAAGACCTGTGTTCTTGCCAGGCAATCTCTATTTTTAGAAGCATAGTTTTGTGGCTTAGAATCTGAGACCTGGAGCTTTCCTGGGAAGTTCGGTCCAGCTCTGAGAGATACTTCTTTTCTACGAATCCTACTGGATTAAGCAAGTCAGGAAAAAACACACACACACACACACACACACACACACACACACACACACAGGCAACAGCTCCCCAGGGAAACAGTGAAAGTCAGAACAACCACAAACAGATTTGCTGAACATTCAAATCTTTGAGCATCATTAAAACCTGGAGAGCTGTGTGTTGAGTGTGTAACCTGGTCTTTAGTCTCTTTTTATGCTATGTAACTCCAGATGTTTTACCCCCTAAAAGGATCTGTTTTTCTACATGATGGAGTACCCAATTTGCAAAAAATATCCTGGTACCCATCCCAAGACAGCAAAACGTCGGCAGCATGCCAACCTCCAATGCATTTGTTAAAAGCCAGATCTAGGAAATGCCCCGCGTGTGGGTTTTGAGGCTGATGGACTTGGAATCGACGGCCTGAGCTCTGGCCTCTGTTCTGCTTGTGGAGTAAGTTGCCTGAGGTACGAGGCAGAGCTGGTGTTGCAAGCCCAGCTGCCTGCCCTTTGAGCAAAAAAGAATAAAATCTAACAAGATCAACAAGTGCATCTGAATACACACAGGGAACAGGGAGAAAGCATGCGTGCAGTAATCATGTCCAAAATATCCCTGGTCAAGGTGTCAGGGAAGGAAGTATTCCCTTTCCATTGTGTTGTTTTCTGTATGGACCCGGGAGACACCAGCCTGCAAGTTGCCCACAACCCTACAGGGAGGGCACAGTGGGGTCCTCAGGCAGACTGGCATTGACATTTCAGGATGGAGTCATCAGTGCGGTCTCCCTCACCCTTGTCAGGATCCCCACCAAATCCCCTTCTCTGGTGCGGGCCACTGGCCCTCTGTCACGTGTACTACTGACCACTCACCATTTCCAGAGTCCCTGTCCTCTCTTGGTCCCCAGGACCCCACTCTCCAGGTGTCCCCTTCTCTCTCTCTGGCTGTTCCCTCTCTGCAGTTACCTTTCCCCCAGCCCGTTCCTGTTCCCTGCAGATTGGTATTCCCCAGGAATATCTATCTATCTATCTATCTATCTATCTATCTATCTACTCCCTGAGTCATCTCACCCACCCCCATGTATGTACCCATGATGCTCCAGAGCCCCAGACTTACCTGTCCACCTGCATGGATGTTTCTCACACCACGAGTCCAGAAGCACTGTCTGGCATCAATTCGGCAGCTCAAGCATTTCCGAGGTTCCCTTGGCCTTTCCCTTACTGTCGCATGAAGGCAGCTGTAGTGCCAGCCATCCCATCTGCACTCTTGACAGGAAGAAAGAAGAAGGGCAAAGGGCCCCGAGAAGAGTCTTCCCAGCAACTCCCCCCACCCCAACGGCTTCTACTTCTCCCTGGACACTCCTTTGTGCAGGGCAGCAGAGTGTCCTGTCAGAGTTCAGGTGTAGTGTGCAGGCTGCCATCCCCATTGTGGGAACAAGAGGAGGAATAAGGAGCAAGAGGAGACCCCTTACCTGACTGAATCAGGCTCCTCCCCACACACCCCCTCATTTGCACCCCCATCTCTCTCAGTCCTTCCAGTGAATCCTCAACCACACCCAGAGTGATCTTTCTGACATGATTCTCGGGTCCCATCACCCTCGCTAGCACCTCACCAGGGCTCTGCCCATCCTGGTAAGACTCACTGGCCTGAAGGGTAAAAGTCTTGGCCTGGCATTCAAGATCCTGAAGTAACTGGCATTATTTCTGGAAACTGGAAGTTCTTTTTCTTTGCCACAGCTTTTCAGACAAGTGCAGCCATCCTTGTGGGGGAAGGGTGGCTGATAACAGAAGAATTAAAAAACAAGCACATTAGCTCTGGCCTGCCCAGATAATGAACCCAGGAGAAGGTTATCTATCTCACTGATTTATATTGTTACGGTTTCTCCCATAAACCAAAGTGGGAGTCTTTACCGTACATCTCCCGCCCTCCATATTTGCTGCAGCAAGAAAATCACATTTTTCATGAACCATGGGAATTACTGAACAGCGATGGTTTTATTTGTTAAGGTTTGAAGTTGGCCATTTCTTCTATCAGGCTGAGTCCTGCTGTTACGTACAACTTCTCATCCAGCCAGACACCATGGAGAATAAATCAGGACCAGCGCTCAGTGTGACAGCCGCAGTCTAGCAGGGCCCAGGGGTTTGGGGGCTAATGGGGTCTCGCAGCAGGGAGGAACTCCTGCCAGCCAGGCTGGGAAGGAGAGGTGAAGTTCAGACTTTGAAAAACAAATGGGAGAATTTTGTCACTTCATAAAACCGATGTCAGTGGGTGAATCATAGACATGCAGGGTCTGCGAGAACTGGCGGGGCCTTCATGATCAGTGAGCTCGGGGGCTGCTTTACGGGGGGTCCGTGAACCCATGGAATTATGTGTAATTCTTTCAGTGCATATGTGCATTTCCCTGGGGTTACAGCTCATAGCTTTCATCAGTTCTCAGAGATTAAGAATCACGGGTCTGGTTCAACCCACTCATCATACAAGGGAAAAACTAAGGAGTCCTTGGAAGAGAAGGTACCCGTTGAGGTCCCCTAGTGAGTTAGGAATTAAGAGACCCAGGGTCTTAGTCAGATCCTTGCTGTGTGACGTTGGGCTGTGGTCACCTACACATGCAATTAAAGGGTATATAGAGGATTAAATAAAGGAATTCATGCACTTCAATACCTACCCACAAAATTAGTATGTAATTGACTGTCAATAAATATTATTTGAGTCACTAAGTAACTTTGAAAATCATTCTTTGCAGCTTATTTTTCATTCATTCAGTAAATACATATTATCTCATATATACCAGGATACTGGATGAATAAGGCAGGCATAGTCCCTGCTCTCACAGAGCTGGGAGTTAGGTAGGAGATACAGTAAAGAAAACAGATCATTGTTAGTGCTCTAACAATGAACTATTACATTGTTGCTGTAACTATTGTAATATAGTGTCAGCACAGAAACCTGTGGGAGCATAGGGTGGGATACAACCAGGGGCAGGATGGGGAGGGAGAAGTCAGGAAAGGCTTCCCAGAGGAGGTGGCAACTAAGCTGAGCCCTGAAGAAAAAGCAAAAATTGGTCAAGCAAAGAGATGGTTGGCACTTTGTTCAGAGAATAACATATGCAAAGGTCCAGAGCAAAAGAAAGCCAAAAGAAACCACGTTGAAATGAACAAGCCTACCAGCACATCCATACCCCTTCACCTTTCATCATCTATTTATCTTTGCATTCGTTTATTTAATGTTGGTACCTTTATACGTGACCATCTCCTCCTTCCTTGCATGAAGCCACCAATACTGTCAAAAGAGTGCACCAAGGAACACGGAAGGCTGATGAACCTTGGGCATTAGCAGGGCTGACGCTAAGCACCGATTGGATTGTTCAATTGTTCGTGTTGAGATAGTGGTGGCTCAGGGCAATTCCCTAACCCGATAATCCTTTTACTGTTTACCAAACTTTACCTTTGATATGCCTGTATGCATTGCTAAAGGGCAAATGTGTATTCAAGTAAATAAAAAGCGGACCAGCCAGAGGTCAGTGTGCCCCTTTAAGAAAGAGGTCTCCACCTGGCCCCCCATGCCTTCTAAAGTCACATTTCTTGTATAGCATTTTCATTTGTGCAGCGGCCCCTCCTTCAGATCCTGAACCCCGCCGCGAAGGTCGAGGCACTTCCTGTTGCTCCAAGTGGTACAGCCTCCCTCTAACTAGCCTTAGAAACTCTGTCAGAGCCCCCTCTTGAGAGGTGAGGAAGCTGGATGGGAAATGGATTCGTATCAAGTGATTCTGGAATTAGAACCCAGGCGGAGCAGTCTGGGGAGCTCATGGTATCAGAGGCAGACAATCACTGTGTGGCTGGCTGAGCTCCCGGGGTCACTGTCCTGCCAGCGACAGCCTGAGTGATCACCCCAGAGATGATTAATTCCTGCCTCTCTCAGCCGGCCCTGGGTCTGCAGCCAAGTGCTGCTGTCATCTCTTTATTCTTCTGCGCAGCTGTTATTGAAAATCAATAAGCTGCCCAAGCCGAATGAAGTTCAGTGACTGGGACCGAGTCCATAAATCAAGTAAAAACTAAATTATATTTAAAAAGGGAAATAGGAATAAGAAGACTGCTTAGAAGTGGAGCTGGGGTCCCGAGAGCCTCAGTTATCATGGACACAAAGAGATGAGCAAGAAACTGGTACTGCCTGGCCAGGGGGCAGGGTGTTGGGCCTGGATATGCCTCAGAGTCATTTTATCCAGCCCCCTCTTTTCCAGATCAGAAGACCGAGGCCCGGAGAGAAACTCCCCCCTGGTCACACAGTGAGAGGCAGAGCTGGCTCCAGACCCATGGCCCACTGCTAGTCTGCCTCAACCAACTGGCACTCAAATCAGTGAGAAACAACAGCTGAAATGAAGTGAATTTAAGAGAAAACCAAAGAGAGAGAGAGGCTTAAAATTTGTCAGATCTCTCACTCTTTTTATTTATAGTTCCTGCCTTTAATGTTAAGCTTTAAAGTCCTAAGCAAAGATGTCTGTTTCCAGCCAAAGACTAGGTAGCCAGAATAGTTCCTGGAGCTCACGTGGGGCTGAAATTCATATTCCCACCAACCAGAGTGGAAAGACCCCTTACACACAGGCATTGAGCAGGGGTCTCAGAAGGGTATTGCCTCGATAGTGAGGCCAAATTAACTCTAGACTAAAGCCTGCACACCCCAACTCTTGAAAGGATCCACCTGATTTGTGCTCCAGAATGAAACCCAACTTAAAGGAATGCAACAAAATTCAGCAATCAACAATGTGAAATTCATAATACCCAGCAACCAATAAAAAATTTTGAAGTAGGAAGATATGGCCAATCACCAGACAGAAAACTAATTACTAGAAACCAACCAAGACATGATGAGTTTAGCAAAGAACATTAAAACAGCTATTGAGATCCATTATGTTTGAGAAAGTAGAGAAAAATGGAACCATGATGAAGAGAAAAATGGAAGTTTTGAAAGGTTTAGATCTAAATGGAATTTCTAGAAATGGGAAATATACCATCAGAAATGAAAAAAGACATTGGATGGTGTTAATGCCAGATTAGACTTTGAAGAAGGAAAAATCAGCGAATTTGAAGCTATAGCTTTAGAAACTATCCAAAATGAAACATATGCTTGCCATATGATCCAGCAATCACACTCTCAGATACCCAACCAAGAGAAGGAAAACATACTTACATGAAGACTCGAACATTCAGAGCTTTGTTCAAAATAATAAAGAGCTGGAAACAGCCCAAACGTCTATAGGCTGATGAAGGGAAATGGTCATACAATGGACTACTCAGCAATAAAAGAAATGAACTGATATTTGCAATACATGGGTAATCTCAAGAAACATTATGTTGATTCCATTTCTATGAAGCTCTTTAAAAAGGAAACTTCAAATAAAAGCAGATCAGTGGTTGCTTAGGGAAGGAATTGACTGCAAAGAGGCAGGAGAGAACTTTTCTGGGGTGATGGAAATGTTCCCTATCAACATTTTTGAGATGATTACATGACTGTATATATTTGTCAAAACTTATGAAATTGTGTGTGTGTGTGTGTGTGTGTGTGTGTGTGTGTGTGTGTTTTAATACGGATGTAGTAGTTATAAAAGGGCAACATCAGGGATCTTTGTGGTGATAGAGCTACACATGGTATGACCTTCTATAAAACTGCATACACACATACAAACAAGGACACATACAACTGGGGAAATCTGAATAACACCAGTGGATGTTACCAATGTCAGTATCTAGGTTGTACTGTCCTGTAGTGGTACAAAACAGCACCATTGGAGGAAACTGGGCAAAGGGTACACGAGATTTCTTGGCAGTATTTCTCACGACTACAAGTGAATCTACAATATCGCAATAAAGACTTCAATTAAAATAAAAGTAATATTGCTAAATTTTATTGTATATAAATTATTGCTCAGTGAAACAGATGTTTTAAAAGTTCTATATGACTCTATAAACAAAGTTGTATTTCCATTTATAACTTGTTCATTCATGAGAGCTTCAATGGGACTTTGCTCCATTCGTATAGAAAATTAAGAATTAGGAATATTTAGGAGTTTTGTACTTTTTTTGTAACACAAGCAAAAATGACTGATGATTTGTCCATGTCTAAGACAGTAAAAGTCCAAAATTACCCCAGGAAAATAGAACTATCCACCCATATTTTCTTCTTTCATGCTTTCCATTTAGATCTTAACTATAAATGAAATGTTTTTTGTCTATGTTATTTTAAAATGTTCATTTTTTCTTAATTGATTAGCTAATAGTCCTGACACCACTTGTAGCATAATCCATTTCCCTTCAACCTCCAATATATTTGTTCGAAAAGTTACCTTTATCATATACTAAATTTGCTCCTAAATTCGTGTCTATATATGGACTGTTTCATTGAGCTGAGGGTATCAAATTTCTTTACCTGTATATCCCTGTTCTCTTTATTGTAACCATATAATATGTTTTAATGCCTGGTAGTATAAGTCTTTTTATTTACTATTTCTTTGCAAAATGTTCTTGGCTATCATTGTAGATTTATGAACTTCAAAATAATTTTTCCAAGTTCTCAAATATCCTGCTAGATTTCAACTGTTTATTAAACTTACAAATTCATTTGGGGAAATAGATAACGTCACATTACTGAAATTTTCTAACCAGGAACACAATATTTCCAAGGCCACCACATTGCACAACTCCAGGGGGCGCCATTCACATTGGAGTTGTGAAGTGTTCAGCCTGTGTGTCTATAGACAGGGGCTGTATATGTATTTTTCCATTTATTCAACTTGTCTTCATATCTCTCAGTAAAGCATTATAGCTTTTGTCATATAAGTCCTGTACATTTCTTGTTATAGTAATTTCTGCGTCACTTCACCTTCTTTATCCAGTCACCTCCACCCTCCTCCCCTCTGGCACCCAACAGTCTGTTCCATGTATCCAATATTTCTGCTACTAATGTGAATGGGGTCATTTTATCCTCTGGATCCACCCCCCTCCCCGCCCCCATGTCATTGCTACTGTATTGAGAGTGATTGATATTTTTTGTTTGATTTTTTATTTGGTAACTGACCACCTTCATGATTATTCGCATTCATTCTAGCATAGTTTTTTAGTTGATGCTGTTGGATTTTCAAGCTAGAAAATTATATCATCTGCAAATAACATCTGATTCCTTTCTTTTGGACTAATTCAGGACTCTTCGTTTAA